>NW_015090999.1:2595994-2612499 GCF_001431845.1 Calidris pugnax | reverse complement strand
GGTGTGATGTTTGCCTTCTTCCAGTCTGCAGGGACTTCACCTGACTGCCATGATTTTTCAAATATCATGGAAAGTGGTTTGGCAACTACATCAGCCAGTTCCTTCAGGACTCTGGGATGTATCTCCTCAGGTCCCATGAACTTGTATATCTTCAGGCTCCTGACTTGATCACATACCTTGTCTTCACTTACAGTGGGAGGGACTTTGTCACCTCAGTCTCCAACTTGTGTGACATCAACATGAGAGCTAAGAGGAAAGGGGTTGCCAGTGAAGACTGAGACAAAAAAGCTGTTGAGAACTTCTGCCTTCTCCTCATCTGTTGATATAAGTTCCCCACTTGCTCATCGGGGGGGTATGTTTTCTTTAACTTTCCTTTGCTGTTTAACGTACCTGTAGAAACCTTTCTTGTTTTTCTTTACATCCCTTGCCAAGTTCAGTTCTAGCTGTGCCTTGGCATTCCTGCCTTCATCCTTACACAGCCAGGCAACGTCCCTATACTCTTCCCAAGATGCCTGTCCCTTCTTCCATTTTTTGTATAGCTCCATCTTGCCCTTTAGTTTGACCAGCAGGTCACAGCTCAACCACGGTGGTCTCTTGCCCTCCTTGCCCATTTTCCTACATGTTGGGATTGAGATCTTTTGTGCTCTATAGAGAGCATCCTTAAAGATCTGCCAGCTTTGTTCCGCTCTCTTGTCCCTGAGGGCTGTTTCCCACAGGGTCCTATTTACTAACTCCTTGAAGAGTTGGAAGTTTGCTTTCTTAAAATTTAGAGTCCTAACTTTGCTTCTCGTGGGCTTCAAACTACTTAGGACAGTGAACTGCACTAGGGCATGATTGCTGCAGCCCAGGCTGCCTTCCTTGATGATTTTGCTTGCATTTGTGACCAACAGGTCCAACAATGCATCTCCTCGAGTGGGGCTGTTAATTTATTGTCTCAAGAAGTTGTCGTCTATGCACTCTAAGAGCTACCTAGATTGCCTGCAGCCAGCCGTGTTGCTTTTCCAACAGATGTTGGGGTGGTTAAAATTGCCCAGCAGGATGAGAGCTTGTGATCGTGATGCCTCCTCAAGCCAGACTAAGAAGGCACCATTGACAGGCTCCACCTGGTCAGGAGGCCTGTAGTAGACTCCTACCACAAGGCTCTCTTTGTTGTCCCAATCCCTACCCGTAAGCTTTCGACCTGGTCATGGCTACTCTTTAGCAACAACTCTTCACATTCTAGCCACTTCTTTACATAGAGGGCAACACCTCCACCCCTTCTTCCTCTCCTGTCCCTTCTGAACAGCTTGTAGCCATTGATGGCCACACTCCAGTCATAGGAATCGTCCCACCAAGTTTCCGTAATTGCTATTATATGTAGCTTTCCTGTAGCAGGATAGCTTCCAATTCCTCCTGTTTGTTGCCCATGCTGTGTGCATTGGTGTAGAGACAATTCAGCTGGTCTGCTGGCCATGTCACCTTCTTAGAGGGGCACTCCACTGATCCTCCAAGGTGCTTTGTGACAGCTACCCTCCTGTCTCCTGTTACCTCAGGGGCTCTTGGTCCAGCTCTGCAAGACGTTGCCTTTGATGCAGTGTTCACAGCGTGCGTTAGTGCAACAGACTGGAGGCCCTTGCTATCATCCCATCCTTCGAACCCTGATGTGTCATCCTGCCACTTGCCACAGACCATTCTGATATTATCATCATCTCTCGCCTCAAGTGAAATGGCAGGCTGAAGGCTTTCCTTAGGCTCATCTCTAGTGCACCCGTACTTAACCCCCTCCCCCCTCGAGCCTAGTTTAAAGCCCTTTTGACAAGCCCTGCCAACTTATGTGCCAGGATCTTCCTGCCCCTCTGAGACAGATGTTTCCCATCTGTTGCTATCAGACCTGGTGCCATATGAAGTTCCCCAAGGTCAAAAAACCCAAAATTTTGTTGGTGACACCAGCCTCTGAGCCACTTGTTAATCACACATGACTTCCTATTCCTTTTAGTATTATAAAGTATAATTATTAAGTATACTTAAGTGATTAATTCTACTGTGAGAGAAGTGGTTTCTTTCATGGAACACCTGACATGAGGGTCCCTGTCTGAGTTGCTCTTTCTGTCTACTGACAATGTAAGGCCATGGACATGATGTTGTTTTGTTGCAGACATTATTTTCAGTAGAGATGCTCAAGCTCATGTGACCCCTATTTAGTGGAAAGTTATGGGTGACTTGTCTTTGGAACCAGGTAGCTTGACAAGTCCTTCATATCATACTGTTTCAGGGTTGAAGGTTTGTGCTCAAAATGCCCCAAAGGTAAAAGTTGTGGAAGAATTGTGACCTGAATGTGGGAGGTTTTTTATTCCTGTTTCACAGATAAGAAACTTGTGTTGATTGCAAGGGTGTTAGTTTCTGTATTTTTCCCCCTCAAGTACTGTACACAGTTTTAAGTTTGCCCTTTCCTATTTTCTCCATTACATGAAGTAAGAAAGTGAAGAATTTTTAATATATTATGAATGTCAGTGAATGGATCTGAACAAAACTCCTCTGAGGAAAGAAACTACATTAATCTTGATGATGCTGATTATTTCAGAATTTGATAGGTGAACCTAGAATTCCCAGTGCAAAGTCTGTACGTAAAGAAATAAAAAATTAAAAGTCAGTAAGTTCTAAATGAATGCTTAACATTACTATATATTTAGTTATCCTATTTTACCACACACAAAATATATTTAATATATGTAACTTCTCTACTGGTCATCCCTGTCTTGGGACCAGCTTAGTAAAATCCACACAGAGTACTCTTTTTGCTTTCAATAGTTTTTGGTGCATTCTTGGGCTGAAATTCAGAATGTAATCTGTAAAATACATGTGATTTCAAAGGGCTGGCGTTTCACTTCTCAGACTGTGAACATGCCACCTTTTGCCAGCTTGCAATTTGTGAAATATCCCTAATGTAAATCTTGAATCTTCAGACTTCTGTAGGAGTTATCTGAATAAAAATCTCGCAGGAGCACGATGTAAACCAGGAAAAGTGTTTGTAGCATTAGGATTGTGTCCAAAACTGATGTCTGTATGCTTGGAACCATAGCTACCATCAAAGTCCAAGTCCAGCTATGACAACACTCCAGGCAGGTTTGAGACTACATTGCCCCAAGTTCTCTTGACTCAGGGCTGACCTGGAGACACAGTAGCTATAACAAGTCTCTGATTTGGACAGTAAGGTACAAAAAGTTATGTATTTAACCACTACAGGTGAATTTAGTTTCAGCCACAAGTCACTGACATTTTTCTTCATATAGGCAATGTATTTAAATTATACTAAACCAAGCAACTTCCAAAATAATAAAGAATGACTCTCCTGCATAAAAATTTTTTGTATTTTTGGGGGGTTTTCTAGGGGTTTTTTTGTGGGTTTTTTTTTTAATTTCTCCTAAATGAGTACACTGGCCTTTTAACGTGCCACATACGTAAGTAGACACAATGTTTCCAAACCAAATGTGTCAGTGAACAACTACTGCATTGGTATTTGGAAAGCCAATTTAGAAAGAGAAATGCTGCATAATTTCTACATTTCTCTTTATTGGAGAGCATGGACCAGGACTTTCTGCTTGCTGGTTATTTGTTGCAGGTTCTGAATCTTGCTAGAAATTTGTGTCTCAGTGCTTTCATTGATAGGCACAGTTTATTTTTTTGCAGAAAAAATAGTTAAAAATTTTATTAAGCTTATTTTATTCGGCGTTTTTAGACTGTGATTCTCACACTATTAAATTTTAAATTAGTGACATGGAGGCAAGCAGAATAGGAGATTAATATTCAACTTTCTCTTGTAAAAGAAAGAAAGGTGGAGCAATAGACATTTTCATTGCCGATCCTTCTTAAAATAAAATGTACAGTACAGGAATATTAGCTAGCTTGTTGTTGCTTTTGTGAAACTTTTGTAATTATAAAAGAAACATGGTGCATTACTTGGATATTTCAAAACCACTTTTAATAATTATGTATACACAGTGATTTCTGTATCCCTTAGGATTTAATTAGTTTCTCATCTATTACTTGCAAGTTTTTAATAAGATCCTGAACTTGCTGAAGCTTCTACTGGAAATAGCTTTGTAAATTTTAACTTCCCCCCACACCCGTCCCTCCCCCAAAAAGTAACAATAAGCATAACTAGATAAATTAAGTATCTCACTTTCTTTACCATTGTTTATTTTGCAGAATGGTAATTTGGTGCTGATTTCCAGTGGGTCTAATGATATTTTGGAATGAATGCAAGCAGCTTATTCATAACAGTTCCACTCAACTGATAACATACAATTGTTTTTCCATAATGGAAGTTTGCACTTTCATAGGAGGAATCCATCAATGAGATAGTATTCTTCCTATCACCTTTGGTTGAAACAGAGAAGTCAGAAATATTTATGTAATGCTCTGTTCTTGCTGGGGGAAAAATAAAAGTAAAAAGTAAACATTTTCTCCTAATCTCTTCCACATTCACGTTTGTGCTATTCATCTCATTTTTATCTCAAATTATAAAGATGTTATTTTAGGATAATTTGGTTAATTTTAGGATTTTAAATACTCAGGATGTTAGGAAAAAAAAAGGAAAAAAAGAAAAACAGGGGAAAAATAGAAAAAAGAAAAAGCAAAATAGGAAAAAAGAAAAATAGGGAAAAAAGGAAAAATAAAAATAAAAATAAGAAGAAAAAGAAAAAGAAAAAGGTAAAGGTGAAGTGCAATGGAAAGAGAGGAAGAGAGGGAGCAGGAGGAGAATGGGAAGGAGAAAAGGGAAGGGAAATGGGAAAGGGAAAGAAAAACTCCCCCCCAGAAGATACACGTTCATGAAAAACTTTATAACATAGATTAAAAGAAATATACCCAAATCCTACAAAAGAATCAAAATACTTGAATTATATGGAAATTGTGCTTACTCACAAGAACACATATGGAAAAGGCAAAAAGTGGAATATACAAGTTTCTAAACCAAAAATGGATCAGTTAAATTATGTGCCATTTGGAAAATAACTGCAGATTACTGAAATAGTTAAATGACTGTAATTCAAGTCGAAGATGTAACTAATCTAGTTTTTAGCTAAGTGTAAGTGGTTTTATAAATAGTCATGAGTTTAATCATGCCCATAAGATCAGAGCTAAATAGTTTTTCTGCAACACTGTTTATTGAATAAATTGATTTATTTTTTTAAGGTCTCTTCATCCCTTTAAATCATTGGTCAAAAGCTGTCTAAAAGAAGAAATGAATGTGTCCAGTTGGACCAGCATGGCAATACACATAATTGTTAAAGATGAGGTACTGTAACTAGATCTCATACTAAGATTGTGATATTTGCATACCAAGATGCTTTTGAGTTTAAGCTAAAGCACTTAGTGAAGTTACAGATCATGGTGTTGTAAGACACTCTTTCAGCAAGAGAACTGACAGACATTTCTGCTCTTTCTCCCATCTCCAGCACTCTTTTATAAGTGACACAATTTGCTGTCCCTTAACTGTCAGCAAGCATATTAATAGCATCACAAAGTAGATTACTAAAATTATATGGGTAAAACCTATTTTTTACAAAAATATATTTACCACTAACCTGAATGAATTCAGTGATTTAGTTAAGTGGCCCATAAAAATACATACATTAAATACACGAAACCAGTTAATTTGATAGAAGAGCACTGAACTTGTCCTCTCTAGGCATAAACTTCTCAGTCTGTTTTCATAGTCATTTCACTCTTCTTCCCCTCCTCTCTCTGCCCACCATTTTTTCTCTTTCTTAAATATCTTTTCTCAGAGGCACCACCAGCTCTCCTAATGGGTTCATTTATGTCCTGTGGTGGGTCCATTGTGGAGCTGGCTGAAACCAACTGTCTGACATGGGGCAGTTCTTGGTGTCTTCTTACAGAAGCCACTCCTCCAATACCCCCCTACTAAAACCTGGCAGTGTCCACCCATTACAGACACTCAGTAAGTTAATGACTATAAATTTATGATCTGTGATTCTTTCAGGAAATGTTCTGCACCAACAGTTGTTTTGTTTTTTTTAGCTGACTACCAAGAAGGTGTGGATGTTTGAATCCTTAAATATCCAAGATATATAAGAACATACTAAATCATTACACTTGATTCACCTTCAAATTAAGATTGATCCAACATGAGCAATTAAAATTTAGGCATTGAATTTCAACTACTCAGGTTCCACAAGTGATTGACCCAACCCTAAGAGAGCCATTTAAGAGTATCTGATTACTTGACCAGTCCAAGAATAATACCAAAGATTAGCTACCTTAGCATATGGCTAGTGTTAGGACAAATAAATTCCTCACTCCTCCCCTTATGCTAAAATCTCTTTTGTAAGTTTAATTCTGTACTCATTGCAAAGCTCTTTCTTCCATATTCTCTTAGAATAAGAAAATGTATGTGAGCCACCATAAATAATACTTTGTGCTTTTTGATCATTGTTGGTAATTAATTAATAACTGCAGAAATTTACATTCAGGACCATGAGAGTTCAGCAATAAATACATTACTAACTGTATTGCCCCCCTACCTTATTATAAACGTACTATAGGAACAGAATATCTGAATGTGCTCTTGACTGCATCATTTATCGTTACACTTCATTAAGGGATCTCTTTTCAAAATGTAGTTATTATGGCTTTTAACTGGGTTTTATGGCTGTCACTGAAACCACTAAACTGAAATTACATTATTGTTTTTCCAAATATAAATCTCTGGTAAATTTTACTATATTTGGATATTTTATTCCTAGTAGCTGCAAGGTAGCAAATAACTAAAGCTCTTGCTAATTTTATTTCAAAGTAGTGTAGTCTTTCTCTGTACTCTTTCTCTCTCATTACTAATTCTTCTGGGTATAAATTTCTTATCTTTTATTCATCAGAAATAACTTTCTCACATTTACAACTTTGTAATTGGTCTCAAAGTATTATATGCAGGTAGATTTGAAAATCAGTACTGAAACACAAGAAAGCAGCATATTTAAAAAATAATTACTATATAGCATCTGCCTTCTCATCAAAGTTTGGTCTAATTCTTTGCAGATTATTATGTATTTTGTTCATGACAGATACAGTGGTACAGAGATTAAAGTTCGACATTCAAATCAGCCAAGGGAGACGTATCTTGTTAAGCAGCCTTCCTGGAAAAATAATTAATTTTAAAGAAAATAATTTCTTGTGCACAGAAAACCTACAGTCTGAATCAAAACTCATACACATTCTGTTTTCCTGCAAAGAAAACCTGTGAAGGGAATCTCTTTGGTTTGCTGGCTTTGACAATAATATGAAACCACAAATGCTGCTGAAATATCTAAAGGATACCATGAGAGTCATGTGTAGTTTGTTTCAATTCCTTTTGCAGTACATAATTAGTTCTTGTCAGAATCATTGATCAGGATTCTGGTTTAATTTCTATATGCATCTAGTTTTTTGTACATGATGCACAAGTAGAATACTATTAATTTCTAGTAATTTCAGGTTTCTTAGGATTAGGTATATTACCTAAACTAGCTGTGTAAGCCGCTTCTACAGTGAGGTAGCAGAGACAAATACCTCTAGAGGCTTATTTAATTAATTTTAGTTAATCACCTGAAATACCTGATACAAAACCATTTTTGTGGTGACTCTTTTTTCCAGATGCATTTAGATTTACACATTATTCTCAAGTGTCTGACAATGTCTGCCAAAGAGACACTATCAGGGAGCAGGTCAACTTGGGTTTATTACTATAATGTTATTTAAAAATGTTTTAACTATAGCAATAAAGTTAACTCTTTTTTCCTGAAAAAACAATATACTTAATTAAATGTTAAATAAGTTATTGATTGCCTCTACTCCCTAAAAAAACAAAAACAAAAACAAAAACAAAAACCAAAAAAAAAAACAGAATAGACCACAGATTTTTTTTACTCACAGTCTTTTTTTTTTTTCAATAAAAAATTTGGAGGGGGGAGGAAGAAGACAAAAACTGAGTTTCTTCATTTCATCATCCAAAGAATTATATATATATGTTTGCCATATCTGGGAAGTATTTATCAAAATTCTTTTCAAAGATCACAAGGAGTAGAAACTCCCTAAGCAATTTATTGCATTATTTACCAGTCTTCACATTTAGTTTTTTCATCCCCCAGTCCCTAGCATAAACTTCTGTATCTCCAGTTGAAGCCGATTTTAATGAACCACTTTATGCAAGCAGTTAAAAATAAGTACTGTACTCTGAACTTAATACACAGTATAGTTTTTCACTTAATGGCTTCTGGGAATGTCATTATTTCCCCCTGATGCCATTGAGGTTTATATGTAGTCAAATGGATAGCATAAACTTTTTCAGTTTTTCAGGCTTGACTAGAAAGAACACATTTCTCTCATTCTCCTTCTTAATGTAACTTGGCATTCTTCTATATTTGATATTTTTAATTCATTATGACAAATAAAAATATTTAACATCTAGCATAGATAATCAAAAGAAAATCCTTCCTTTCTTCATAGCTCAAATAAATGTTTGTTTAGCTTTTTTTACCTCGACAGAAATATATTAAACATTTTACCAGGTTTATTTTTGTTAGTATTTGGCACTGTTGAATTAGTTCAGTAGAGAAAAGAAAAAACACACCTGCAGAGATAAGAGAGAAGTGAATAAAAACAACTAAATTATTCTCTTGTTAATGCAAGGCAAAACTACAAAGTAGCAGGCATCGGCCAATAAGCCAGCTGTCATAAATGATTTTTTTCAAGGCATATGTAATTCTTAAAACCCATAAAAGATCTCCCAGCCCACCCCCCACCCAACTACTCTGTTTGATTTCAATACTGCTTACCTGGGTAAGCAGGGCTGAGTAAGGAATGCTTTTTCTATTCAGCTTTTTTTTTTTTTTCTATTTTTAGCTATTTCCATACCTTACAAAATCAAGACATTTCCCATAATATTGCATGAGAACTAGCATAGTTATTGAGATACAGATTCAAGGTCTTGTGCAGAAATTCTTCAGACCAATGTTCTAAGTAAGAGGTTGCTGGTGACTTCTGGTAAGAAGTTTCCTTCAGTAGTAAACTATGACATTTTCACTGAAAATATCACTGAAACATAATAAATAAAATTAGTATTAAGAATAATAGTATTCTTTAAAAATTTTTGCTTAATTGGATTTAGGCTTTTGGTTTGGTTTTGTTCAGTTGGTTCAGGTATTTTTGTTGCTAAAATAATTTGTGCCAATTTTTAATTTATTAATATTCAGTTGCTGTTTGTCGTCACATCAGTTTTCAGAAGCTGGTAGAGAAAACCACATAGGCTTCAACACAGTGAGGTACCGGTGTCCTGCATTTCAGTCACAACAACCCCAGGCAATGCTACAGGCTCGGGGAAGAGTGGCTGGAGAGCTGCCCAGCAGAAAAGGACCTAGGAGTGTTGGCGGACAGCCGGCTGAACATGAGCCAGCAGTGTGCCCAGGTGGCCAAGAAGGCCAATGGCATCCTGGCCTGTATCAGGAATATAATCCTGATCAAGTCGATCGATCGATAATAATATCGAGTGCTGTGTTCAGTTCTGGGCCTCTCACTACAGGAAGGACACTCAGCTGCTGGAGCGTGTCCAGGGGAGAGCCACCAAGCTGGTGAGGGGTCTCGAGAACAAGTCATATGAGGAGAGGCTGAAGGAACTGGGCATGTTTAGTGTGGAGAAGAGGAGGCTGAGGGGAGACCTCTTTGCCCTCTACAACTACCTGAAAGGAGGTTGTAGAGAGGTGGGTGTTGGCCTCTTCTCCCAAGGGAATAATGACAGGACCAGAGGAAATGGTCTGAAGTTGTGGCAGGGGAGGTTTAGATTAGATATTAGGAAGAATTACTTTACTGTGAGAGTGGTCAGGCCCTGGAACAGCCTGCCCAGGGACGTGGTGGAATCACCATCCCTGGAGGTACTTAAGAAATGTGTAGACATGGCTCTTCAGGGCATGCTCTAGTGCCCGAGATTATTGGTTTGTGGGTGGGTGTGATGTGATGGGGTGTTGTATTTTGTGGGTTTTCTTTCTGTTTGTTTGTTTTGTTTTTGTTTTTTTTTAAGGTTGGACTCGAAGATCTCAGAGGTCCCTTCCAACCATGGTGTTTCTGTGATTCTGTGATTCTGTACTTAATTTTGAATCTAAGTACTTACAGGAAAAAGTCCCACACTTTCTTGTAATAGGTGTTTAAAGTTAGGAAAGCCTTCTTTTTTTTTCTGAAGAAAATTATTAGTCAGACTCATCTGGCACATTTTAAGAGTGTCAAAACAGATCAGGCAACCTCTAAGGTACTATGAGATGCCTGTCTTATTACAGTCTTCTAAGAGAGCTGAATCTGGGACAATCATAAACATTTTATCACAGTAAGAGTAGTTAATTCTAGGTCCATTCTGGAAATGGAAAAGGTCTTTCAAGTCATCTACACAATCTTTCATTTTGCAAAATTGGTTACATAGTAAGTCTAAAAACACTTATTCCTCCTCTTTCCCTCCTTCCCACACACACGATAACATGTTCTGAAGAAAATTTGTCACCACCAAGGAAACATGCCCGAGTGTTTCACTTATTTTAGCTGAAGAAAAATCTCTTCTAAAGAAAAACAAGCATTTTCCCAAAAGTTAGACATCTTTTACTCCTGCCATTGCCAGTTGCAGTCTTGTTCCCCAATGTGGTGGGTTTACATCGGCTGGCTGCCAGACCCCAACATCCAGCCACTGCCTCACTACACCTCCTCAACAGGATGGGATAAGTAGATGAAAAAGCCCATGGGGTGAGATAAAGGCAGGGAGATCACTTACTGATTACCATCACAGGCAAGACAGACTCAACTTTGGAAAAAATAATTTAATTTATTGCCAATTAAAATACAGTTGGGTAGTGAGAAACCAAGACAAAAAACTAAAACACCTTCCTGCCACCCCCAACATTTTTTCCTGGGCTCAACTTCACTCCTTCATTCCAGTCCTCTATCTCCTCTCCCTGCTTCCTAAGTAACACAGAGAGTGCTGCAGGTAGGGGGCGAGGGTCAGTTTGCAACAGTGCCTCTCTACCACTTCTTCCTTCTCACACTTTGCCCCTACTCCAGTGTAGATTCTTCCCACAGACTGCAGTCCTTCTGGATAAACCTGCTCCAGTATGGGTCCTTTGCATGGACTGCAGCGCCTATCAGAAGAAGTCTGCTCCAGAGTGGGCCCTTCATAGGCTGCAGTGCGGATATGTATTCCAATGTGGTCCTCTCCATGTGCTGCAGGGAAATACCTGCTCCACTTTGGTCTTTTCATGGGCTGCAGGGGAATATCTACTCCTGGAGTACCTTCTCCCCCTCCTTCTTATCTTGGCGTTCACAGGGCTGTTTCTCATACTTTGTTTTTTCTCGGTCTTCACGCTGCCAAACAGCATTTTTCCTTTTCTTAAATACATTATCACAGAAGCACAACCATCTTGGCCAAGGAGCTCAGCCATGTCCTGCAGTTGGAGTTGGCTGGAACCCTCTGTCTGGCACAGGGCAGCCCCTTGACTTTTCTCACTGAACCCACCTATGCAGTTCTCTCCATCTACCCAAAGCTTGCCATGTAAATCAAATACATCAAAATATTGTCAAATAATTTTTTATCACACAGGAAAATACTCTCTATCTAATTGCAAACCTATACTAGAACTGTGTTCAGCGTTAGAAAATAGTGTATTTTAAAACGCTAATCTCGGCTTTAAGTATTGATTGCTCTCCATAGGGCCTCACCCCAGTCCCACAGGCACTGAAGACCACTGAAGACAAACAGAAGAAGACCCAGCATGGCTCGTCCTATAAAAACTCTGGAAGAGTCTGTCCACTTCTACTGAAGTGAAAGGAAATAAAATTATACAGGTTCAGGTGGTACACACCATTCACACACGTATAGAAGAAACTCAAGTTTTGAAATTGTAAAATTAAAAGGTTATTCAGAACTTGGAAATGATTAGACTACTGATTCATTAGAAAAAATGAAATTACATGAATTGTTTTTTAAACACATCTGAGAAATTCAGCCATACTTATTAAGAGAACATTTTACGTGATAAGACATCATGAATAATCTTCTAGCAAAGGAACACAGAGATCTCATTTAATCAGTTAATCTGAAAAATATGCAGCTTCTAATTGATGTTACTGCTTATATTTTGGGGGCAGAGTGGCTGGAGAGCTGCCGGGCAGAAAAGGACCTGGGGGTGTTGGTCGACTGTCGGCTGAACATGAGCCAGCAGTGTGCCCAGGTGGCCAAGAAAGCCAACAGCATCCTGGCCTGTATCAGGAACAGTGTGGCGAGTAGGGCCCGAGAGGTGATTGTCCCCCTGTACTCAGCACTGGTGAGGCCTCACCTCGAGTACTGTGTCCAGTTTTGGGCCCCCTACCATAAAAAAGACATTGAGGGGCTGGAGCAGGTCCAGAGAAGGGCAATGAAGCTGGTGAGGGGTCTGGAGAGTAAGTCTTATGAGGAGAGGCTGAGGGAACTGGGGTTATTCAGCCTGGAGAAGAGGAGGCTGAGGGGAGACCTTATTGCTCTCTACAACTACCTGAAAGGAGGGTGTAGAGAGATGGGGATCGGTCTCTTTTCTCAAGTCACAGGCGACAGGACAAGAGGAAATGGCCTCAAGCTGCGCCAGGGGAGGTTCAGGCTGGATATTAGGAAAATTTTTTTTCACTGAAAGGGTTATCAGACATTGGAATGGGCTTCCCAGGGAGGTGGTTGAGGCACCATCCCTGTAGGTGTTCAAAAGACGGGTTGATGTAGTGCTGGGAGGTATGGTTTAGTGATGATGCTCCTTGTTTGTTGTGTGGGTGTCTATTTTTGTCAGTTAGGTTGACGGTTGGCCAAGATGATCTTTAAGGTCCCTTCCAACCTAGAAGATTCTGTGATTCTGTGATTCTGCGATCAAATAACTAAGTAAATAAGATCATAGAAATAACTGAAATATTTATATACCATTTTATTGTCATACTTCCTGTGGTGTATTTTCTTCACCTGCATCAGTCACTTTGTCACAGACTCTTGGTCTTTACAGCACTGCATTTTCTTTTGTATATGTAAAATCTTTATTTCAACATAAGTAACAACCCCCTGATGTTTAACCTCTCATTCTTTGCATTTTTTCAGATCTTACACTCCAGTCAACTAGTAAATACACTAGGCATTTTTGTTCTAGTGCTGAGTAAAGTATATTTTCTGACATATCTAACTTGTTTTTCAAGTTTGACGATTAGTGGTCTGGACCCAATAACTACACTACACATTGACACAATGCTCTTCTTTAAAGTATTATTTCTGGCAGCTTTATTTGTTGCAAAATATAATTTCTCAAGAAAGGAAACATGACACAAGTGCTTATGGTCCGCAAACCAAATTTCATCACTATTAGGTAAATGTTTTACCTCTAGAGAAGAAATTAATTGTAATTGTTTTTTACAGAAGTAACACAAAATGTAATTGTACTAATTGAAGTCGAATAAGATGGACTGCGAAATCCTGATTCCAATGTATTTCGCTTTTAAAAATTTTTTAGGAGTTACAGGTTCTTTCAGATAGAGGACTAAATTAAGGATCCAGAGCATTCTCCAAAATTAGAGGTAGTGTCAAATCTGCCTTATATATTACTACTGAGGAATTAAAATGGCCAATATAGTTAAGTACCCCAATAGTCAATAAAATAACTAATACATTCAAAAGAAGGTAGGGGATTATTATTATTATTATTATTATTATTATTATTATTAATTATTATTTGAAGATTCAATCCACCTAGCTCATGTATCTAAAATATGCAAGCTTTGAGGTCATATAAGGTCTCCCTGTTTACAATATGGAGAATTTAACCACTGCAGAATATTGTTATTCTCTATGCCAAATATTTAGCAGATAATTACCTCAGCTGGGCAAGCCAATAATAGCTTAATCACAAAACTGAAAGAAATAAACCATTCTTTTCTTAGGTTTTGTAGGAAAGGTCTGCTGATTTAAACTCCAGATAACATTGTGGATCTGATTATTGATTAGCAAAGAGAGCAACTCTTTGTTCTCTCTATAGACTTGTTCTAGATACAATTTTATGTATTTAGCCTTGGCAACATTTTGAATATAAAATCCTAATACACCTCCATATTCCATAAAGCACTCCAAATTCACAGAGAGCAATGCTTTTCCATGTTTCACAGAAAAGTAGGCCCAAAGAACAAATAAAGAATCATAGAATCTTAAAATCATAAAAACTTAGATACATAGAATGGTTTGGGTTGGATGAGACCTTCAAAGGTCATCTAGTACAATGCCCCTGCAATGAGCAGGGACAATTTCAACTAGATCAGGTTGCTCAGAGCCCCATCCGACCCGACCTTGAATGTTTCGAGGGATAGGAAATCTACCATACTTCTGGGCAACCTGTTCCAGTGATCCACCATGCTCATCATAAAAATTTCTTCCTTATATCCAGTATGAATTTACCCTCTTTTAGTTTAAAACCATTACCCCTTATCTTATTGCAGCAGGCCCTGCTAAAAAGTTTGTCCCCAGCTTTCTGATAAGCACCCTTTGACTATTGAAAGGCTCCAATAAGATCTCCCTGGAACCTTCTGTTCTCCAAGATAAACAACCCCAACTCTCTCAGCCTTTTCTTATAGGAGGATGATTAGAGTATTGTCTAGCACACTGTGTATAGATAAGGACTCTAGCAGATGGATGCTGACAAAGTAAAAGATCTCTAGATATCTTGAATCCATGCTCTGATTACTAACATGAGCTAAAGCCTGCACCAATGTTTCAGTTTTCTTCTCGCTTTCAAATAGATCAATAGATGGACAGGTAGAAGTAGACAGCCAAGACATCTATTGTATTTGCAAATCCCATCTCTGTTTTGCTGTCATCTGTCTTAAGCACTACCAAACTGAGCCCCAATTTCTTAGTCCTGACTGGTTTGAAGAAAAAATTAAAAAGCAAAACCTACTTGTTAGAAAAGGAAGACTTGAAGAATATTAGAAAAGAATTTTACACTTCTTTACAGAATTAGTTGAATCATTTTCAATAGCGCGTAGTGCAGCCATAAAAATGCGTGAAGTGTGAACTTTCTTGTAATGATCAGTAATAAAAAAGAGATGCCTTCTGTTAAAAAGATACTGCCATTGCAGAACATGGTTGACCGTATTTCTCAGATACAAGATATTCTGTGAAAACCTTGCTATTTCTACTGTAAAGCTTTCGAAGTTCTTGTTGCCTTTATTCATGCTCCTATTTAAAACCTCTTAATTCTTTAGTCAAGGCATGATCTGTTGGTGGATAACAGTGAAAAAGAATATATAAAAACTAACTATAATGGTGATATTTTATACTTTTTTCAAACTTGGATCAATTTGGCATGCACAATTGCTATACTCTTTGGAAGAACAGAAAGCATTGATACATTTAACTTATCCTTTTTTTTAACAGAGAACATTATTGTGCTTATTAAGTCAACATTCTCAATTGTATCCTGAAACAAAGGATAGCTGACAAAATATAAGCAAAACTAGGTAATGATAAAATTATAAAAGAAAGATAATTACACCTGGCAAGACATGAAAGGAAATAAAGAATTACAAAATAACTCAGGATGAGAGGAACCAGTGGAGTTCATATAGGTCTGTAGGAAAAGGTGGTTAGAACAGGGTAAATGGGTAAATGATAGTGAATTTAATGGTAGTCCAAAAAAAAAAAAAAAGACATTTAATTCAGGAATGTCAAGAATGAATTAACAGGGCTGCTTAATTTGAAACAAAATATAATTATTTGTCTATGTCTATTTTGAAAGACCGCTACTTATGAAAGTATTGAGTAAGTACAAAGAGAATAAGAGGCAAAATTGTTTTATATAATTTTCTTAGGTCTGGAAGACTCAAAACTAAATGATCAAGAGTTTAAGAAATTCCATCTTGTAAAAAGATTATCATAAACATGATAACATGAGCCAGCAGTGTGCCCAGGTAGCCAAGAAAGCCGACAGCATCCTGGCCCATATCAGGAACAGTGTGGTGAGTAGGACCCGAGAGGTGATCATCCCCCGTACTTGGCACTGGTGAGGCTGCACCTCCAGTACTGTGTCCTGTTTTGGGCCCCTTACCACAAAAAAGACATTGAGGGGCTGGAGCAGGTCCAGAGAAGGGCAATGAAGCTGGTGAGGGGTCTTGAGAGTAAGTCTTATGAGGAGAGGCTGAGGGAGCTGGGGTTGTTCAGTCTGGAGAAGAGGAGGCTGAGGGGAGACCTTATTGCACTCTATAACTACCTGAAAGGGTTGTGTGGAGAGGTGGGGGTCTCGTCTCCCAAGTCACAGGAGATAGGACAAGGGGAAATGGCCTCAAGTTGTGCCAGGGGAGGTTTAGATTGGATATTAGGAAACATTTCTTCACGGAAAGGGTTATCCAGCATTGGAATAGGCTGCCCAGGGAGGTGTTCAAAAGAAGGGTAGACATGGTCCTCAGAAATATGGTTTAGTAATTTTTATTGCCTATTTCTTTTTTTTTTT
>NW_015090999.1:2519722-2595984 GCF_001431845.1 Calidris pugnax | reverse complement strand
GGTTGGACTAGATGATCTTTAAGGTCCCTTCCAACCTAGACGATTCTATGATTCTATGATAAAGAAGAGTCAATCTTTTATGTCCACTGGAAACCAACAAGAAAATAATTTAATATGCAGCACAGAAGACTGATGTGTGAGAACTCTCTTTCCCCACTTTCCCAACTGTAGAGGTAATTAAAATATTGGTATAGGCTAAGGACTAAGAACTTATATTTCACTGACGTTTTCATGTTTCATGGAGTATTTCACTTCTATTAAAAACAAAAACAAAAAACAATGATTGTCCAGGCATACTTGATTCTAATCTATATTAATGTATGAATAAAAGTTCACTTAAGAAGTTAATGCTTCTATCAACCTATTGAACTAAGAAACAAATTATATTAATTAAGATTAAAAAATTCAGTATTGGCATTTTATAAACATGAGTACTTATTATTAGATTCATTTACCTGAACTTCACCTAACAGGTAATATTTTAAGATTTAGAGACTTACTTAAGATTTCTTGAGAGTAAGTAGGAAAAAAACCCAATCTATCTTAGGAGGATCTAAATCAGTTTCTGGAGTGATATTTTTGTTTCCACTATCTGTTAACTGTTTCCTGTGTGCTTCGTTTGTTTTTTGTTTTGTTTTGTTTTTTATTTCTGGGCAGAGTTATAGCATAGAATGAATAGCAGGCAAAGTAATTCTAAAAACAGAGTTCTTCCACTTCTCAGATATTTTAAACTAATACAGTTAGAGATCATTTGGTTTTGGCTTTGTGGGAAAGTAACGGAAGATTGGCCAGGAGGACTGTAAATACGCTCAAGTGACTCGCATGTGGGGTGCTGGAAAACACATCTATCACACCAATTGTTGCTTAGTGTTGTTTGCTCAACAAGTAGAACATCTGCACTTAGACAACATAGGCCTGGGATAGACTCAGGGGCACCTTATCAAACACGCCTGGGATTCTTGCCCTGCTGTTGAAGAGATCAAAAGCCCAGCAGAAAACTCTGCCTGCCAGAATCCTTGAAATACAGGCCCAAGCAGCAAGTGGGAGTTCTCCCGCTCCCTCACTCCCTTGTTAACAAGGACTCTCTTGCTAATAAGGACTCTCACTCCATGGTGTCTATGTCCCCTGCTTGCCTGCCTCTGCCCAGGTGCTGCTTCAGAGGTTCCCCGATCCATGAGGTATTGACATTAAATTGTTCTTTGCCCTTAATCCATGGTTTTGTGGTTGTTCCTGCATCCTGCCTGCATAGGCTCAGGCTTGATCACAGGGTCGTGCTCTTCAGTAGATCCATTGATAACCTGTATCCATAAAATAAGAATATGCAGCAGTAGATACATATTTTCTAGGTTTTGTTTATACTTTAAATTAGAATAACTGTCCCAAGCTAAGTTTGAAAAAGAAATTTCACTTTGCATTTAAGTATTTAATTCACATCTTCACTCCAGTAAGAAAAAATTAGGTTTATATCTACTTAATTGTATGTAACTACTGTTACTCTACATGTCCACTAATGTTGCATATTCCTTGAAAGAACAGTTAAAGACAGTGTTATTTTAATTTCTGTTACTATTCTGATATGAAGCAGTTCTCTTAATCAGACAGAACAATGTCTTTAAGAAATATTTTGTTCTTAATATCCTCAGTTTTCCAAGAAAACAAAAGGACAGAGAGAATGTTCTGATTGCATATGATTACCTCCATTCATTTGGAAAGATTATTTGATACTGTTTGTTTTCTAAACATTTGTTGTAAACATAATAATGGTAGGAGCTATTAAAGAATTAATAACTGTAAATCTTATAATAAAGACAAATAAAGATCTACTGTAACTGTACATTTTCATTCCAGTTGAGTAAAGCAATCTGTAGAACTGCCAGCTACTGAACTGGTAGTTCAGTCAAGATGACTCTAGACATCCAAATTCTATATTAAAATTCTGACACTGTCTGCAAGGAAGTAATAGAAAGCAGAATTGGGACATAAGATTAAACAACTGGATTTTACACAGGTTTTTTAACTTTAAGATGATAAGAGGGCTGGAGCATTTCTTCTACAAAGACAGGCTGCAAGTTGGGGTTGTTCCACCTGTGGAAGTGAAGGTTGAGGGGAGACATTATAGCGGCATTCAAGTGCTTTAAGGTGGCCTACAGGAAGGATGGGGTGGGACTCTCTGTCAGGGACTGTAGTGATAGAATGAGTTATAGTGGTTTTAAACTGAAAGAGTATAGAATTAGATTAGATATGACTAAGAAATTCTTTACTGTGAGGGTGGTGAGGCACTGGAACAGATTGCCCAAGGAAGCTGTGGATAGTGCACCCCTGGAAGAATTCAAGGCCAGGTTGGATGGGGCTTTGAGCAATCTAGTGTAATGGTCATAGCAGGGAGGCTGGAACACAATGATCTTTAAGGTTCTGTCCAACTCTAACTATTCTATGATTCTATATTTTCGCCCTCCCTAAGAAATTACCTGCAGATCTTGCACAACTGAATTATTAAATACCTTTTAATAAAAGGTAAATTACTTTGCATATTTATTTTTTTTAATGAAACAAATTTTTTTCCATATATATAAGATTATTTTTAAATTAGTGGGATAAAGAAAAACATACTCAAAATCCTGGTTATAATATCAGAGTGAAAGCTTTTCTAACATGCCATGGCAAGCCAGACCACAGGGACATAAGGGCTGCAATGCTACCTCTGATAAAGCAAAAGGATTTCGTAGTAGCTGGATTATGGAACAATGTGAGAGGAAAAAACAACAAAAAAAGGTTTTTCTTTCTATCTGATGTGAATGACCCCTTATAGAAAGTAAAATTCAGTTGCCACTGGTTTAAGACTGACGGTATTTTTTTCCTTTTTTTTTTACACTCAAAATTTGGTCATGTACAGATACAGATATTTGATTATGAGCAAAAACAGAGCTAAGAATTCATTGTTAATACAACTAGTGACTTGACAGTTGAGCCATCCAAACTGCTACCCCCGTTGAACCTAATCAGGCCTGGGTGTCTTCTGAGACCGAGTGCTCTAAGTCAGTGCAAAGCCTTTTACCAGCAATTGGAAACATGATATTTACCCAGTCAATGCTATTTGATATTTATGACTGAGTAGACTTGATCCTTGCTAATAAGAAGGGAAATGTTTAGACCTAGACAGTAAGGGTATGTTTTGGTTTTCTTTCTGAATGCTGCTAGTCATAATACTTTTTATGTCTGTTATATAAGCTTCTGAAGGGCTCTCACTTTCAGTCTATCAGCTGGAATCCAGACACATTTACTACAGTTGCCTACACAAAATAAGACTGTCCCAGGGTCTGTAAATACTTCCATCTTTTTTACTATTTCAGTGAAAACTCACTGATTTAAAAAGAAAAATCAGCATTTCTTTTGACTTTTGGTAGTTTTGAATCATCTAGAGTGTACAGGGCAGTGTGACAGAGATTAAATGACCTGCCCACATCTTTCAGAGCTGTCAAATGGGTGGCTTTCACAAATGCAAAATTTCACCAAAGACGAAAAAGTAAGCAAGCAAAAAAACAAGCAAGAATTTCTTCTCTGTTCTGCAAGATACCACTGAACAAACAAGGAAATATATTAAATAATGGCAAACAAAATGCAATGGGAATATTTTTTTATTACAAATGGTGGGTTGTTTTGTTGTTGGCTTTTTTTTTTCTTTTTTTTTTTTTGGCAATAAAGTCTGTAGACAAGATTATTCATAAACAGGAGAAAAGGATTTGGTACTATTTTTAGATGCATATAATTCTAGTTAAGAAACACTGTGAGACACATGGGAAATTACAAATAGCAGGAGTTTATTGAACCATAAATAGATACATACGTATTAACTTTTTGTCATTTGAAGAAAGACCTATATGAATGTGATGGGATTCAGTTTGTTTTTCAAATCTTGTAGAAGAAAGCTATAAGTCATAGAGAAACGAGATCAACATCTCTCCCTCTGCTGTCCCTCTTGAGGTAGTTGTGGACTCTAATGAGGTCACCCCTCAGCCTTCTCATCAAGCTGAACAAATGTGGAAGAACAACTTAGTAACTTGTAATTTTCAGGACAATGAATGATGTAGCTCAGCAATGGGAGAAAAGATAACATGACGTGAACAATACATTTAGGAAGTGAAGAAGTAACAAAATTTTAAGGAAAATTAACGACAAAATTGCAATAGACTCAAATAAATAGAAAAACTTGAAAGTAACTGTAAAGCTCAAAGACTCAAAAAAACCTGCAAAACACGTGTAAGAAAATATTATTACATGGATATTGAAAAGATCAGTATGAAGAATACTACAACAGATAGAAATTAAAAATTATGACCAACACCACCTACAAGAACTATTAGTAAGTAAACTGAAAATTAGTCAGATTCTAGAAAAAAATGGAGGAAAATTAAATTAGAAAACAACATTCAAATTTTAAAATAATAGTAAGAATTTTGAACAGAGGCAAAGAATTAATGGTAAGCTCAAGAATAATAGATCAGGGTCAAGAACCTTTTTCAATGAAACAAGGGATAATAAGAAAAGGAGGAAGCACAGATAAAAACATACAGGGGCACAGACCTGGCCAACAAATGATGAGGGAGGCAGCGATAAGAACCAAACTTGGTAAGCCATACTGATTGATAGGGACATGTGAGAGTGAGAGAAAGTTTATTACAGCAAGATATCTGATTGAGGATCTTGTTAGCTGGGAAACCAAGGGAAAAGGGGAAAACCTAAAAAGATATACTGAGACAGATATCTGTAAAACAAATGAAAACCAGAGTTTTCATTTCTTGTAAAATGCTTTTTGTTCCAAACTGAATTAAAATGATGGGTATATGTTTTCCTTTTTTTTGTATAGTACAAATCGGCTTATTCAGAGAATACAGTATATTATGGTACTTTTTTACAATTAATTTAATGTGTCACAGAATCACAGTCATAAAATGATATGGGGTTGGGAGGGACCTCTGGACATCATCTAATCCAACCCCTCTGACAGAGCAAGTCCACCTAGGGCAGGTTACACAGGAACGTGTCCAGGTGGCTTTTGAATGTCTCCAGAGAAGAAGACTCCACCACTTCCCTGGGCAGCCTATTCCAGTGCACCCTCAAACTAAAGAAGTTCCTCCTCATGTGTAGGTGGAACTTCCTATGTTCAAATTTGTGCCCAATTACCTCTTGTCCTGTCACTGGGCACCACTGAAAAAAGTCTGTCCCCATCCTCATGACACAGACCCTTTAAATATTTATAAGCATTGATCAGATTCCCCCTCAGTTTTCTGTTCTCCAGACTAAAAAGACCCAAGTCCCTCAGCCTTTCGTTGTAAGGGAGATGTTCTAGTCCCCAAATAATCTTTGTAGCCCTTGCTGTACTTTCTCCAGCAGTTCCCCATCCTTCTTGAACCGGGGAGCCCAGAACTGGACACAGCACTCCAGATGCAGCCTCACCAGGGCAGAGCAGCAGGATAACTTCTCTTGACGTGCTGGCCACACACTTTTCTTGATGCACCCCAGGATGCCATTGGCCTTTTTGGCCACAAGGGCACATTGCTGGCCAAAGTCCACCAGGACTCCCAGGTCTCTCTCTGCAGAGCTGCTTTCCAGCAGGTCAGCCACCAACCTATATGCTGCATGGGGTTATTCCTCCCCAGATAAATGGTTCAAATGGTTTCAAATAGTTCAATTTAGCCTCTACCCATTTAATTTTAAGTCAGTACAAATCCAAACTGCATTTCAGTATTGTCGAGCATTGCCTCAGAAATGTTACGGTTCTTATCTGATATCATGTTCTCTTTGAGGAGAAAGCTTGCTGCCCAAACACCTGGTGCTGGTATATAGTGCATATGGACTGCAAGAAAGCAAACATTGGAAGTCATCGTGTAGCACCCTTGATTTTGGAGGTTTATGAAACAAAATTCACATGGGTATACTTTAAAAAGAGAGGGAGTGTTGGGGAGAGAAAAAGAAGTCAGTCTCATGTTGAAATTGTTTGAAACATGTTGAGTCAACTGGGAAAAGCTTAGTTCTTTCATTGCATGTTGAACATTTGCCAAAAATAATATTTCTTTTATTGTAATCTTTTAGAAAAAATAATAAAAGAATCCAAACCCAAACAACACTAGAAACTACACTTTCAGTTGAAAAATTACTATGGTGGCTCTAAACTAGATTACCATTTTTTTGGATGCAGTTTTCAGTTATGTACACCTTACTAAGGTTGTAAATTATGCTACTAAATACATACTTTTCACTTCTGAAGCACGAAAGAAAATAGAAGTTTCATAGAATCAAAAAAGGTAGAAAACACATTCTACAACGTGTCTTTTATTCCTGCCACAACACAACTGCAAGCATACTTAAGACAGAATAGAAAAAAAAGCAGAAAATCTGTTAATGTATTCCATGATTCTTTGCCACAATCAAAATCTTTCTTTCTTTCATGAGAAATTGCTAGCCCTTATCATAGTAGTAGACTATAATAATAGTAGACTATTATTTTATAGAGGCAATTATAGAACCCCAGGGAATCACTGGGACTGGAAAAATAGATGTATTCACACATAAACCCTAAAATACATATAATTACAAAAAATTACAGGTCAAAAATTTGAGGTGTCATTACTGTATTTTATGTAGAGAGTCATTAAATTCTGAGTTTACAAAGATATATTTTTTTCAGATAAATTAATTCCTTACCAGATTAATAGATTGGCTTTTGATTCCTGAACAGGGAATTCAGAAAAGGGCTTTTATGCTAAATACTTGTTTATTTTCAAAATAAATAGCTCTGATATGCAAATGTAATTCCAAAAAGTGCAAAACAGCTACCTGCACAAGAGTCCTGCATATTTATTAGCAGAATTGTAAAAAACATACCATAGCAATATTTAGATAAGTAACATCACATGACAAGTTTATATTTGTATAGTACAATCTTAAAGTCTGCTTTTGCAATTTAAATTACCTTAACTGGAACGTTAAAATTGCTTGAACTTAGTTCCTCTTTGATATAAAAGTGAATAAAGATTCATCTATGCTTTATGTTGACATTTTACCTTATAGTTCAAAAGATAAAGGCCTGAAATACTTTTCCTGAAAATGTTTTAAATAGGAGCTGCCAACCTATTTCTAGATATCAGCGTGTCAACTGCATTTTCTTATTCAATCTATCTCAAGAAATCACAGAGTCAGGCACAGATAACTGCCTGTTTGAGTATCCCCTAATACTCCGGAACTTTTGCATGTCTCCTCAGTGAAAATGCAGTCTTTATTGTACTAAATGATAATTTTTTTCCCAAGAACTAAATAGGGATTTAACTGTTGGAAAAATATGGTTGCATCTAATGTGACTATACAACAATAAAATAGTTATAGTCTCTGGAAGTTAAATTTTGTATTAGCTGATTTATGTTTAGCTTCTTTATGCACAGCTTCAGATAGGAACGAACTGTCTGGCAATAAAAATATGTAATAGTAGCTGGGTTTTTTTATCTATGTCTGAATTTAATGATGTGTCTTTTATCAGTTTGCATTGTATATAGGAATTCCAGGAATATTCCAGAAATATATCTAGGAATACATTTAGAATAAAAATCTGATCACTGTAAGATTAAAAATTCAATACTAAAATGAAAAACAAACTTTTGATTGAGTGTTGGAAAGCAAACTTTTGGAAAACAAACATCTGATTTGAATCTTACTGCTATAGCCATTTATTGATTCAAGTCTAATTGCATTTCAACTATTGGCACCTGACTCAGCTGTCATCTTTAGTGTATTCATATACTGATAGATGAGTGTATCGCTCTAGCTTGGAAGCATGGAAGCTCTCTACCTTGGAAATGATTATCAGTAGTTCACTCAAATATGAATGAAAAAGAAAGTGTTGACTTTAAATGTTTTAATCCTTTTAGGCTTTTGGTTTAGATTCTTAGGCTGCTTTTAGGCTCTTATGCTGCTGCTACTGACAGCATCAATTCCAGTAACATATGGGCTAACAAAAGCACACAGAATGCAAAGACACAGAGAAATCTGTGTAAGAATAACACTTAGGTTAAATTTACAAAACCCAGGAAAACCACAGGAGAAAAGTATTTCAGTAGGAATTGAAATGTTGAAGCACCCGCAGGTAAAAACATGCATTCCATTGACTATAATGACAATAATCAACATAAAACACTTGAGATACATATTACTGGATTTTTTTTTTTTGGCTTTGACAATAATTCTTAAAAATATTACCATTCTGTCCTCAATGCTAAAATAACTCCTCTGGTTCAAGTTATGCTGCAATTAATTATGTCTCAAGTTGACTTGTACTATGTCTGTGCAGTTCTCCAGTCTACACATAACTATTCTTCTGCATATTGATTTCTGATTTCCTCAGCAAAAGGAGGAGGAATATATTATACATTCGGTCCACTTGTCTAGCAAATATGGGCCAGCCTGAAGGCAAATGAAATCAGGGACAGTGAGAAGGATGATAGTTATTATTTTCTCCCACACCTCTTTTCTTTTTTGACTGTTTTCCTTTTTCTTCCCTCCACTGTCCCCTCCTCAGAGTAGTTGTGGACAATTGGAATAAGGTTGGAGAATTGTCACTTGTTTGAAGTACTGAAAGGATGAGGTTCATTTCACACAATTTAAATCTAAGAGCTGTGATTCTAGTATAAATTAGTCATTTTATCCTTCCCTGCAATCAATGAAGAAATGCTAGCACCTCTGAGGGTGAGTCATTGAACCTTTTCAGATGCTTATCTTCATACCAGATGAATCACCTTCCTGAGCTGCATGCTTCTCTTAACAGAGTAGAGATTTCTGCTCCAACTTCTCTTTTCTTTCAAAAATATTTCTTTTTAGACCATCTAAGCCCTCGACAGACAAAGAACTTCAACGCTTTCTGAATTCTAAACATTTGAATATTTTCAGTATTTTTAGTGATTTTACTTACATATTAACAGCTACATACTTTTGGGCATTGCTTACTTAAAAATTATATAGATTAGGCAATCTGTTTAGTTTGATTATTCAAGATAAGTTTATTTTAGATGCTCTATTTCATATCGATAAATTGATAAAGGCCTTAAACAGGACCGTTCCCAGGATGGACCCCTGCAGGACCACTCTTGTCACAAAGCACTCAACCATTACCCTTGAGCATAAAACTGGGATTTATCATCTGTTCAGACCACCCAGACAGTAACATCCTCCCTTATTGAGGAAGACAATGTCAAAAACCTTCCTAAAGTTGAGGTAAATTACTTCTACTCTTTTCCCATCACTCAGAAGCCTAGTTATTTTATCAGAGAAGGCAACAGGCAGGTTAATCAAGGATTTTTTACCCTTAGTAAATGCTGACTGTTCCAAACCACCTTGTTTTTCATGTGTTAGGGGTGTATGTAGTAGTACCATTCATCTCAAAACCCTGGGATTTAACCATGGGATTTAATCATGAGCTTGATTTGGACTGACAGAAAGCAGGAAGGGAAAAAATAGTTGTTTCTTCTACCAGCATTAAAAGGAGGGGAAAAAACAACCAACCAAAAAAACAAAGCAAAAACAAAAACAAAAAACAACAGAAAAAAAACCTTTTTTTTCTGAGTAAACTTGTATCTTTTATGACAAGGTATGTCCTATATAAGAAAAGATTTGATAAAAATTCCAATGGATGAGATATACTATTAAATGCAAAAGTGTAAGATTTTTAATCTAGGCTTAGAGCAAAATCATGGAATCAGAAACAACTACATGCCTCTATAGGGGACTTAAAAATAGCAGAAGAAGACTGGCCTGTCTAAATAGAGGACTTTGTCTGGACCTCAGGGAGAAAAGGAAAGTCTACAGTCTCTGGAAAAGGGGGTTGGTTACTTATGAGCAATATCAAGGTGTAGTGAAGATATGCAGGGGAAAAATTAAAAGGGAAAAAGACCAAGCTGAACTTAACCTGACTAGCAAAATTAAATATAACAAGAAGAGTTTTTTTCAGTATATCAATAAAAAAAGGAAGGCTAGGGAAAATGTAGGCCCACTGGTGAATGAGGTGGATGCTTTGGTGGTGGGAGACCCAGAGAAGGCAGAGCTGCTGAATGCCTTCTTTGCTTCAGTCTTTACTGCCAAAACTGCCTCCTTCATGAATCCCAGACCCTGGAGACAGCAGAGATGGTCTGGAGAGAGGAAGACTTTCCCTCTGTTGGGGAGGACTGGGCTAGAGACCACTTGGCCAAACTAGACATCCATTAGTCTATGGGCCCTGATGGGATGCACCCACGAGTGCTGAGAGAACTGACAGATGTTATTGCTGAGCCACTCTCCATCGTTTATGAGAAGTTTTGGAAAACAGGAGAAGTGCCTGAGGACTGGAGGAAGGCAAATATCACTCCAGTCTACAAAATACAGAATACATACGCTTGAATGTCAGTTATGCCAGAAGTAACTAATATTTATTTGAACATATTTTTAAAACAAGTTCCAGGAAAGATTAATTCCTGTTTAAATTTATCCAGATTATAAACATCTTGTATTATAATATTTTGCATGCATACAGTAGTTCATCTCTTAACACATTATAAATGACAAAAATACAGACCTCCAGTCAGTATTGGCATCTGGAGTAAAAGTCAGAAGCTAGATGAGAACTAGTTTGATTAGATTTTTGGTATAATTTTGTCTTTACTGGGAAATTTGCTCTTGCAATTCTTTTAAAGAAATATAACAATGTATAGCTGTGATTGTGATAGAAATAAGCAAGAAAAGAATATAATAGCTGGATACAAATTTAAATGACTGTCCCCCTTTAATTTCATAGATGTTATTGTTCTCAAATCTTTAAGTTCATTTACCACTGTCTGCTTCTGAATTCATGTGTCAGTCGCTTGTTTTCATTTAACAGTTCTGACGAGATGGCTCAAATTACATTTTAACAGTGATTCAAAGAGTCAATTTTAATTAATGCAATACCACCACTATTAATAAAGCCTAAGAAATCCATTTAAAGTCTCTAATGTTATTTTAAAAAGTAGTGGTTTGAAAGTTCTTATTTAATTAGCAGATATTTGTAATTATCTTTTAATGTGTAGCCTGGAAAAATTTTATTCATGAAAGACTTAATGTGTAGCCTGGAAAAATTTTATTCATGTATACATGTGTTACAAAAGGGCTCAGACAAGATGATTTCAGTGCTCTCTCTTTCATAGATTCAAATACGTACATGCATTCATATTTTAGAATATGAAACGTCATGCTTGCTTGCCAGTGGCAGCTAGATTAGATATCTGCTAAAACATTGTGCAAAGTAATTTAAAACCTACACTGACCCAGTGGCCAAGGAATACAGAACAATTTTTCCTGTGCCAACAGAACCCTCTGTTTTACATCTGCAGCTGACAATGTTTAGAGCCTAGGCCAGCAGCTGGGAAAAAAGAAAAAGGTTCTTTGGGGGATGCTCTTTTTCTATGCAAATTGTCAGCAAGGTGTTTGCTAGGGGCCTAGGAAGCTCCGATCATTTTTAGAGCCATTGATTCAGTCTTCCACATAAAGATAGTGCTCTTATTTTTCATAGGACCGGAATTGTTCAGCTGGGGCTGTGTAAAGACTTTCCCAAAACATTCAGTTCTCAATGTCATCTTTTTAATTATCTAGGGTAGCTTTTTCTCACTACAGGTTTTGATGGCATTCTAAGCTCATCTTGTCAATCGGCTGAGTTTGGTTTAACAAGATATACAAAGAGCTAGTATTCTTAGTTTCCTTGCTAAATCATATTTTGGATAAACAATGAAAATAAATTCCATCATTAAATATTGCAATATGTGCAGGAGTTAGATTCCTCCCAACCCTAGGGTTATTTCTCATCTCTGTCCTGCTTCCTAGTAAATATAATTTCTGTCTTTCATATTATATGATGCATAATTGGATCCAAATTTACACATCAGATATACATATTGGATATTTATCTTGTGAAATCCTCACCAAAAAAACCCCACCAAAACCCTAATGCTAGGGGAGTACACTATTTGAAAAAGAATCAATTCATGCAAAGAATAATTTCAATGCATGAGGATAAAACACAAGTTATTTCCTCTTGTGCCTTACTATTCCATCCATTTTACTTAAAAATGGAATAAATAGCTGGAGAAAAGGGGAATATAAGCATTGTGTTCAGCTGTCTTTTACATGGTATATCTATATCAGATACAGAGTCACTTTTGCCCTCAAAGTTTCAGACTGGACTGAAAACAAAAATTAAAGGACCTTTCCCCCAACCTCCTTCTTCCCAGGCTCAACTTCACTCCTTCATTCCTGATGCTGATACTTCCCACAAAAAGCAGTACAGGGACAATGGTGAATGGGGGGCTGCAATTAGTACATAAAAACTGTCTGCCACTCCTTAGTCCTCCTACTTTTCCCCTGATCTAGCATGGGTCCTTCCCATAGGCTGCAGTTCTTTGGGAACAAACTACTCCAGCATGGGCTCCTCACAGGCCACAGGTTCTGTCAGAAAACAGACAGACCTGCATGGTCTCCTCTCCACAGGCCACAGTTCCTTCCAGGAATGTGCTCGTGTGTGGGCTCTCCACAGCTTGCATCTTCCTCAGGACCCAACCACCTGCTGTGATGTGGAGACCTCAGTGGGCTACAGTCCATATATCTGCTTTGGCATGGTCATTTCCATGGGCTGCAGGAGAAAAAACTCCTTCATGATTGTTTTGTCCATGGTTTACAAGGGAGTCTGCTCTGGTACCTAGAAAACCTCCTCCCCGACCTTCTTCTCTCAGCTTGGTGTGTGCAGGGGCTTTTTGCTTCTACATCACACATTTTTTCACACTCCTGTCTGTTACATACTCTTTTTAAAATATGTTATCACAGAGGTGTCACCATCATGGCTGATGGCTTCAGCTGTGGTCTGCAGTATGTCTGTTTTGGAGCCAGCTGGAGCTGGCTCTGTCTGTCTGTCCACAAGTATAAATTGGGAGAGGAGTGGCTGGAGAGCAGCACTGCAGAAAGTGATCTGGGGATTGCTGGGAGACAGCATGTTCAATATGAGTCAGTAGTGTGCTCTGGCAGCCACGAGGGCAAAAGACATCCCGGGGTGCAATAAACACAGTATAACCAGCCAGTCAAAAGAGTTGATTATCCTTCAGTGTTGGTGTGGCCTCACCTTGAGTACTGTGTGCACTTCTGGACCCCAGAATTTACTAAGGATGTGAAGGTCCTTGAACGCATCCAGAGACAGGCAACAAAGCTGGTGAAAGGGCTGGAAGGAATGTCCTGTAAGGAGTGGCTAAGGGTTTTTGACTTGTCTAGTTTGGAGAAAAGGAGGCTGAGGAGCAATGTCATTGCTTTCTACAGCTTCCTGAGAAGGGGAAGTGGAGACGGAGATGCTGAGCTCTTCTTCTTGGTATCCAGTGATAGAATGCATGGGAATGGTTCAAAGCTGCATCAGGGCAGGTCCAGACTTGACATTAGGAATAATTTTTTTACTGAGACGGTGGTCAAACACTGGAACAGGCTTCCTAGAGAAGTGGCTAATGCCCCAAGCCTGTCGGTGTTTAAGAGATGCTTGAACAATGTCCTTCATAATTTGCTTAACTTTTGGTCAGTCCTGAAGTGGTCAGGTAGTTAGTTTAGATGAATGTTGTAGGTCCTTTCCAACTGAGCAGAGCTATTCTATTCTATTCTATTCTATTCTATTCTAAAAACTGTAGGTACCTAGACTTAGAACGAAAAGACTAACAGCTTTCACTGTGGTGTTACTCAACACAGTAATGAACTCCTTTGGCAAAAGGTTCAGTCACATGTAGAAGGTTAGCTGTGTTGTGCAAGCTTCAGTCACTACAAAGGAATTAATAGAACAGCTAGAGATAAAGGAAATTAATTAGTCTCTTTTCAGAAATTGTCTTTTTTTAAAAATGTATTCCTTTTTCACAGTGAATAAACATGTAAAACATCCTCTATGTAATTGAGTCCATTCTTTAAGAAACAGATACTTAAAATCTAGAGAACTTGAAACTATCTTGATCTGACTAGAAGCAAATAGCTGAGGAATAATAATATTATGCGTTGGCGAAAACAAAACTGGAGTAACCCAGGATGAAGAAATCACACATTAAATTATGATACCCTGTCAGGTCAGGGGAGCAGACCAAGAAATTCAATTTTGGAAGGCTCTTTTTACTTTAATATGGTTTAGAAATTATATTTTTAGGCTGTAATTATTTTTTAATCCTTTAAGTTAAACGTACTGCCATAGTCACATTCATTTCAGTGGTAAAGTGTGTTTTTCAGAGGGATGATTCTCACCATAGACTTAGATTGTCTGTTGGTAAGAAAAGTATCCTGTTTACTAAGGAATTTAAACAAAACACCCCCACTTTTCTTTAGAGTCATAATTGTGTTGTTTGCATTGTATGTTCTTCAGCTTCAGCTGGATCCAGTCCATCATGTTTAAAATATGAAATGTTATCAACAACTTGCATATAACATATATTTTTAGAATTACTGTTTGAGGAGGTAAATTGTAGCTAGTGGACAAACAAATCTTTCATGTTGGTATACTGCAAGACTGTGGGAGAATTACAAAATAAATTCGATTAAGAACTGAAAGCACAAATTCCACTAGAAAACCATACTCCAGCTCCTAAATCTCCACATAAAAATGCTTCAGGTTTTAGCCTTTGACTCATCCTTATTAGAAGGAACTATGAGAACAAGGAATCTAAACCATAATTTACTAACATTGGTCAACAAATGAGCATAAGTCTTTCATTAGCACTTTATTAAACAATATGCTTGAAACACTAATAGCAAAATATGAGACAGTAATTTACAGACAAGTTTCACCTTCTTAGGTAATTGTGAGTCATGTTCCATATATATTTGAATAAACCTAAATTATCTGTAGATACAAATAACTTAGATTCAATTAAAGCAAGTACCAGTCAACACAATATTAATTTTATTTTTTTTTTGTTCCTTGAATAATCAAAAACACAGGTGAATTTAGTACTAGATACTGTAATTTTGGAAGTTTACAGTAAGTAGCTTTCTTCAGCTTCAGCATTCCAGCTATAAAAAAGTCATAGCGTGGTTAAATCTGAATTAGACAAACTTGAAATTATGAGAATCAGCATGAAAATCACTTGGTTTAGTTACCAAATGACCACTTTGCTGTAATGTATTTATATACAGATTATGTCTAATCCTTTCCATAGACACTGAGGCCCAAATTTGAATATGCAGCTGCCACAAGTCACAATTATCAAATAATTTAGGTTTTTTCCTCATTTTCCTGAGTTCCAGCCAAACCTCTCTTCTTCCCCACTGGCTCATCTTTTGGCACTGCTCCTGCACCTTTAGGATTTCCTTCTTGAAGAATGTCCTGCTTTCCTGGATTCCTTTTCCCTTCAGGATTGCCTCTTAAGTGACTCTCAATCAGGTTCCTAAACAGGCCAAGGTCTGCCCTCCAGAAGTCCAAGGTAGCAGTTGTTCTAATCCCCTTCACTACTTCTCAGAGAACTGAAAATACCATCATTTATTGAACCCTGTGCCCAAGATGACCTCTAACCACTACATTACCCACAAGTCCTTCTCTTTTTGCAAACAACAGGTCCAGTGGGGTGCTTTCCCCTGTTCCTCAGCCCATCCAAGCCTTTTCTACTCTCCACAGTCTTGTGGGTATTGTGTTATTTAGATGTTTCCTTCAGGATCACCAAAATAATCATGAAAGGAAAAAGAGATGTAAATAGAGACTTTTTTTTTTTTTTAAATCATTATGAAAAACAATACATGAACAAATTGCAAACTATAAGTTCTAGAATTTTCTGATTCCTGAAAAAAGTCTCTGTTCTGGCCTACTTACTGTAGACTTAGGGAGATGTTAATGGAATTAATTTCTTCCAGACAAAAGGAGAGTTCTTGAAAAACAAAGCAAAAGTTGATTTTGCATGGTCAGTGTATACAACACTAAATTCATTCATAGAATCTTAGCGTCATAGAATCATAGAATGGTTAGAGTTGGAAGGGACCTTAAAGATCATCGAATCCCAACCCCCCTGCCATGGGAAGAGACACTTGCCACTTGAGCAGGTTGCTCAAAGCCCCATCCAGCCTGGTCTTGAGCAATTCCAGGGACTGGGCGTTCACTTCTCTGGGTGTGTGAGCCCATGCAGGCAAGACGCAGGAACAACCACAAAACTATGGATTAAGGGCAAAGAACAAATTTAATGTCAATACCCCATGGATCAGGGAACCTCTGAAGCAACACCTGGGCAGAGGCAGGCAAGCAGGGGACATAGACACCATGGAGTGAGAGTCCTTATTAGCACTAGAGTCCTTGTTAACAAGGGAGTGAGGGAGCGAGAGAGCTCCCACTTGCTGCTTGGGCCTGTATTTCAAGGATTCTGGCAGGCAGAGTTTTCTGCTGTGCTTTGATCTCTCCAACAGCAGGGCAAGAATCCCAGGCGTGTTTGATAAGGTGCCCCTGAGTCTATCCCAGGCCCATGTTATCCAAGTGCAGATGTTCTACTTGTTGAGCAAACAACACTAAGCAACAATTGGTGTGATAGATGTGTTTTCCAGCACCCCACATGCGAGTCACTTGAGCGTATTTACAGTCCTCCTCGCCAATCTTCTGTTACTTTCCCACACTGGGCAACGTATTCCAGTGTCTCACGACCCTCAGAGTAAAGAATTTCATTCTATTATCTAATCTTAATCTCCCTTCTTTCAATTTAAAACCATTACCCCTCGTCCTATCACAACATTCCCTGATAGTCTCTGTCTTCACTGTGTGTACCCCGCTGTCCTTGTAAGACAGATAGTTTTGCTAGTTTCTATGACAAACAGGAGGACAGATGATGTATTTCGTCTGGTTAACTGAGTACAGACCCAATTTATGAAGTACCAGATAAGAATATAAATTTATCATCCCAATTCTTATCTTGTACAGTCTTTGATTTTACACATTTCCACCCTCAAGCCCTGCTTAGGGGACCACTGCTTCATTAAACAATTTAAAAAAATGTCCTCACAAGTATAGCTGCATGAAGGACAAATATTAGTTTGGGTTTTGGTGTATTTTTTTTGTTCAGAGAATGATAGAAAGAGAAAGAATGAAATATGAAGTTTAAGATTTAGTTTTTCCCACATTTGTTTCTGTATTTCAAAAAAAGAATAAAAGCTTTAGCTCAAAGTGAGCAATATTTAGACAAATGTTATTATAAGGGATAATTTTCATAGTTTATTAGTACTATGATAAATAATTTCTATTAATTCTAAATATTTAATTTTATTTTATTATTCACTTTTGGGACACTAATTTATGAGCATTTCTAAGATGACTAAAAACTTATGATTTGTTGGACAGGTCAATTATTTGCTCTAGGACTGAGGGAAAAACAGAAATTGAAGTAGCAGATCTAGGAATGGTAATAAAAAAATTAATCAAAAGAGTTTTGTATAAGATTAAAGTATAGTTAATTCCATTACCTGCATGTCTTTTAATCATACTTAAGCGTGCACCAAACTACTTACTCTGGAGTAATGTGGTATATTGCAGTCTTTGATGACTATTCCACTGTCATCTCTGGGATTGCATGTGATGAACAGTAACTTGAGTTTCTATTATTAATTTTTTTCTCTAAACACTGTCATAAATTTTCTTCTTTGCGTGAAGTGTGTTCACAGACAAAAGAATTACCTTACTGCTTGCTCTAAAACTATCAGGTTTTAACAGATAATAAATGCTTTCAAACCATTTTCTCAGGTAATTAACAAACTAGGTTGTTGGTGCCAAAGAATGTCAGGCATTCTTAATCCTATATATTTCTAGAATTTAAACACACAAATACGTATAATTTCTATGTATAGACTAGGAATTTTTAATTCTTACTGGCAGGTGTCAGAGATATGGTATAATGACTCATAAAAAGAGGGATGGAATATTTATTCTATATTTTACATTTTATTTGAAGGAAAAAATTTATTTTAAAGTGTTATTTTGTATGCATTTTATATTGTGCATTTTTTCATTTTAAGGAAATGTATGCAACATACACGTCTATGTGAAAGTCACTCCCACACTGCCTGCCTCCAGTGAAAGCTTGGGTAGATAAAGAGCCTTTATTGCATCTCTCCTGGTCAAGAAATCTGATCTTTATTGAATTAACTCTGAAATGGAAAATTAATAAAAAGTGATGTCTGCTATGAACTACCAAACTGAGACACTGTAAGCAAAGACTCAAGAATTCAGTTACTGAAGGTACTATTTATAAGAATTCATTTTGTGAATAAATGCCAGGGTTATTTTACTAGATGTGCTAAAGGGAAATTTCAATTATTATCTGATCATCTGACACATTCTGCCACTTTTTAATTTTAATGACATATTCATGGAAAAGGTTAGTGTAATTTTTTTTCCCCCCAGTGTTATCAATCTGGATGTTTTCTGCTCCTTTAATCAAAATTATAAAAGTCAAGAGCTCCCACCTTTATTGAAGCAATCAATCAAATTTCTTTTAAAAAAAGCAAACTTGTAAGCTAGCTCTTTTCTCATTTTGGTTTAATTATTAATTTCAGAATGCACATGAAATGTAGATATTCTTTACTGTCTCTGATTAACTTTCTTTTATTGAAAAAACATTTAATGTATGGGCCTCAGAGAAGTTCTGCAAAGAAGATGAAGCCAGGTTCTTTCCAGTGGTGCTCAGTGACAGGACCAGAGAAAACAAACTCAACTGAAACACAGAAGGTTCCCTCTGAACATCAGGAAAGATGTTTTTTTACTGTGAGGATGAGTGAGCAGGGCAATAGGTTGCCCAGAGAAGACAGACATAACTGTTTTGAAAGAATAAACTTAGGCAGTGAAAGGAATTAATGTGAAAAAAAGGCCTTGATACTCCTCAGTCTATATTTTCTATTAATAGTTTAATGCTCTGGAGAGCTGCATCAATCCTGAGCTACAGCATGTTTCAAAATAAGAAACCATGTCCTGCAGTATTGCCAAAGGAAAGAGCTGTTTCTCGTAAAATTAGAATTCACTGAAGCAAAGAGGGCAAATGCAGGGAGTGCTGGGAAAAAATAAATGGAGATGGAGCTTGATCAGTAGTTCATGTGAAAGGAAGTCTTCAGGGTCTCCTTTATCCAGGAGTTTCCCCCACTAGGGCACACTTCTTTCCAGTAGGTTCCTTCTCCATTACTCTTTCTTATCCAGTCCATGACAATATTTTCTTCATTTCACTGCTTTTTCCCTCCTCTTTAACAAGGAGGAGGGAAAAACATCTCTGCTGAGCGTCCAGGAGCCTGGGATACCAGGGGATTTCTGAATGGCTACCCTGTACACAAGTGTGCAAAGTTGAGGTAGCAGATGCCTTCAAAAGGAATATTAATTAAAAATATCCTATCTCTGTACTATATATAATACAAAATATATATTGTCTCAAACATAAAATTTCACTTAATAAGAACAGCTTGACAACATTAATTCTCTGAGTGTGACACACTTGTGTGTGACACACACGTGCATAAACTGTGTGAGAAAGATAAACACTATTTGTTCTGTTAATTTGAAGCATTTCTGCACCTCAGAAGCCACTATTCAGATTGCTGGGTGGTTATCTTAAAGGAATTAATCCATATTTTGCAGATATTGGTATTTTCCTCTGTTCTTAGAAGTCTAAAAACAGTAGAATTAAAATGCACATACAAGGACCCCTAAGGATTCAGTTAATTGCCTTTGTTGCATGAAAAATAAAATAAAAAATTACAACTAATGTCTATGTACACTTGGTAAGAAATTTCTGGTTTTTGCTAAGGGGTTACTTCAGAGCCAATATAAAAACTGAATCTTAAAAACAAATAAAACAAAAGAAAACAAAGGAATATAGAAAGTTAACATGCAGCATCTATCATTTACCACATCACTTACTTAATTACAGCTGTATAAGCTAATTATATGCCACTTATTTCTTTACACTCAATATGCAGTTATCACTGATCCACAGTGAACTTAGTGGTTAATGATCATATCAGGAAATATCTGGTTTATCCATTCCAGGGAAGTAAGTATTATTTAGTGATGACTCTTAACATTTGCTTTCAGAGTTCCCCAAATAAAATGATGGGAAAATCTTCAGATCCCTTTTTATTCAAAAGGAAGAGAGTATGTGGTATCATAAACCTATGTTCGACATCTAATGACACTTCAGTAATATGTTACATATTTATTTATAATCTTCATTGGTTTTCAGTCTTTCATATCTTTCTTCTAAGTTCATCAGCATTTCATAAGGTAATTACTACTGGGATGCCACTAAATGTTAATAACTGGAGAATCCATTTTAAAATTGCTTCATTATCTGTACAATGGGTGAATATTGTATTATCTTTTCAAACACAAAATACATTTTATGGCTTTTTTACATTTTAATGTGTGTCATGGTCTTATGCAGTCAACATTAAACATGATTTTTAATCAAATACCATAGACACTTTGTATTAACTACAGCTGGTATAATATTTCTAAAGGAGAATGATAAACATAATTAGATGGCACAATGTTGGTGATTAGATTTCTTAAAATAGCCAATTTCATATGATACTAGGATTCTGTTGATAAATTCAAAGCACATTATTCTAGAAAATCTTCCATTATGCTCTATTGGGAAGCACCAGATCTAAGATGCTGAGAGACAGAAGCAAGTAAACAACTGTATAACTGTTTGTTTTACAACAATGCAGCTTTCATTTCTGCTAATTTTACAACTAACCTGCTTTAAAATGAAAATTCTCAAAAAGGACAAAGCAACGCTAATTCTAGGGTTTAACATTATTCTTAATAATAGTAGTATTTTACAGGATTTGAAATAACAAAATATTTGGCACACTTTTTTGAGTGTAAACAGCATTTGCCCCCTTTTTTTTTTCAGAGCTTTATAAAAAAAATGAAAGTTCAGAAAACTAAAAAAAAAATATTAAATTGATAAATCATGGAATCACAGAATGATTCAGGTTGGAAGGGACCTCAAGGTTATTGTGTGCAATCCTCCTGTTTAGGCAGGGTCACCTAGAACTGGTTGCCCAGTACCATGTCCAGCAGCTTTTGTATATGCCAAAGGTGGGAGATCACACAACCGCTCTGAGCAACCTGTGCCAGTGCTCAGTCACCCCCTCACAGCGGAAAAGATTTTCCTGGTGCTCAGATTTCACGTCCTGAGTTTCAGTTCGTGCCCATTGCCTCTTGTCCTGCCACTGGGCACCACTGAAAAAAGCCCAGCTCCCTATTCTTTGCAGCTGCCCTTCAGGTGTTTGTATATATTGTACATATATAAGTTCCCCCCTGGAGCTTTCTCTTCATCAGGCTGAACAGAGCTTGCTCTCTCAGCCTTTCCGTGTAGGAGAAATGCTTCAATCCCTTCACCTTCTCAGCAGCTTCTCATTGGACTCTTTCCAGCATGTCCATGTCTTACATCCCCTACCCCAGGCGATGCCACAGCAGGGCCTGACTCCAGCTCCTCACAGCCCTGCTTTCCCTGTCCCTGGGCCCTGATGAGCCAGGCATACCTGCAGGCCCATGTCTTGGCCTGACCTCAGCCTGTCCACATCAGCAATGAGAAGCCTGATGGCTGCCCTGCTCCTTGCTCGGTGGTGGGACTGTCCTGGCTCCCAGGCCGCACCATGACACGATGGGGACATCCTGACCCCATGGAGCAGCCGTCCTCTGAGGCTTTCTGAGATTGAGCTTGAGAAGTTGGTCTCCTGAAGCATTTTCTGTGGGATTCTTTCATGATTAAATATTCAGAATTACCCTTCTCCAGCATGAATGAAAGGACTGTAGCTGGTGTACTTGTCTTAGAATTAAAAGTTAAAAAAAAAAAAAATTGAGGCAATTTTGTTACATTCTGGAGATTTCAGTGTTTTATCTGCACGACGATATCAAACTGCCTTCTAACAACTGTTTATAAACTAACTACTATGTGCTTATCACTGCTTGTCACTTTTTTAAGAGCTGGATTTGATGCCAGCAAATTTTATTCACAAAATGTTAAGTACTGCCAGATGTAATGAATTTCAGGAGAGCAGCATTTTGAACACATGAACTACAGTATAATAATACAGATAGATCCTATAGTTACGAAAAGCAATGCTTAGAGTTCGTGTTTCCTGTTTGTAATAGGTGAATATGCATGCCTTCTTTTCTGTGGCTGCTGTTAATGTAAACTCATTAATACCGTGAAGCACTCAGTTACCTATAGGGCAAGGATATCTCTACAAGGAAATGAACACATCTGTGTGTGGAGAAAATATGCAGATGGTGTGGTAAATGCAACATGTTATTTCATATATTTAGTGCTAGACCAAACTGCACATAAGGAAAGTGGCATGTGCATACATAAATTATATATCCATAGGTTAAATTATTTCCGTTTGTGAGTAGCTTGATGTGCATGTGCCCAGAACATGCCAAGAATGTAAGTTACCGTCTACCCACAGACCCTTTCCTCTTCCCTTCCCAAATCCACAAGGCTTCTAAATTTAGGAGCATGTTTGAAAAGAAATTTGAAGAGGTAATTCTCATCAACAGGTCAAAATGAAACAAAACAGAAATAAAAAAGGTTTATAAATTATCTTCCCCCCCTTCCTTTAAGTCTTTGTGAGGCAGTTTTCTTTTTAGGCTTGTTTCTTGTTTCCTTTTAACAAAACATCCATACAAGGCACATTTTACAGAATTACAGAATCACAGAACGAGAGGGGAACCTTCAGAGATCATCTAGTCCAGACCCCCTGACAAAGCAGGTTCACTTAAAGCAGGTTAGACAGGAATGCACCCATGTGGGTTTTTAATATCTCCAGAGAAAGAGACTCCACAACCTCTCTGGGCAGCCTGTTCCAGTGCTCTGTCACCCTCAAAGTAAAGAAGTTTTTCCTCGTGGAAGTTCCTTTGTTCCAGCTTGTGCCCATTGCCCCTTGTCCTGTCTCTGGGCACCACTGACAAGAGTTTGGCCCCACCCTCTTGACACCCACCCCTCAGATATTTATGATATCTATGATATTTTTGGTTTTCTTTCTGATTTACAGGGTTTGCAGCTGAGGTTTGGCTTAACTTTTTGCTATCTCATCAGTGTCACAATCCCTTGTTTAATAAATATCATTCTATTATAAAGAAAATAAAATCAAACATCTTCAATATGTATAATAAAAAGACAGTATTGCATAGATTGATTACAGTTTTATACAATCATTTTTCTGATTACAGTTCAATAAAGAGTATTTTATTTTGCAAGATCGCTTTATGAACAATAATACATGACCTTAAGTTCCATTTCTTCTGTCCTTGGAACAGTTTTATCTTTACATCTGTAAGACTAATCTCTATGTGTAGTAAGTACCTTCTAATGATTGCCAACGTAATTTTAGGAGAAAAGGGAAATTTTTGGAAATAATTCAGTTGATGTTTTAGCTTGTTCCAACAAGAACATAATTGCTACAGAAGTTATTTTGAAATAAGTAGAATGTGACATTTTCGGTGCTGCCTTCTAGTAATGTAGCTTCTCCAGCCTGCCAAGAAAACAGATGAGAAGGTGTGTTCCCTGTCCTTCAGGAAGCTGATCTGCTATTGCATGTTTCCTTCACTGACCATTATGTCAGTGTTACCAGTCCCATCTGGAGTATGGTGCTGTGTGCTGTTCTCTCTAGCAGGTGAACAATATTCTACCTCTTCTTGACAGTCTCAGAACACACTCTCATGCAAATTTCACACTCCTCCTTTCCATCAGACTAAAGTTCTCAAACTAGGAAAAGTAATGTAGTTGAAAATCATTAATTAAAATCCTATGATAAGACAAAACCTTTTTTCTTTCACCAGTTTCTAAAACTAGACTAGACTCCTACATAAGTAGGAGTGTGCCCTAAGTATTATTACCAACTCTTCTCTATTTAAAGAATCTCAAAGCCTTTGCTGTTTTCTGCATTTTGAAATTTCCTTTTGTCCTTCGTACAGAGGATTTTTTTCAATGGTTGAATTCACATCTTAAAAATATTTTGTCATAACTAAGCATCATGTTCAAGTCACTCATTTTCAGACAGAGAACATGAAAAAATTAGTTCACACTTAACACAATCAAAGGGACCAAGGGTTTAGGTATGCATTTTAATGTTAAAGATGTCCAAATATAGAGAAAATTTTAAGTTAGTTGCTTTTCCTCAACTTAATACTAGGTAAGAATGGAAAAGCTTATGTTATTGTTTTGTTTTCTTATCAATGTTTAATTGCATTAAAAAAATCTAATTCTAATATATCATAGATATTCTCAAATATTGATTGTAACATTGCCTTTGCTCATGATGGCATGCAGGTAAATTTTGCAGCATTACAAAACCAGTGCTTAAACAAAAAAACCCAAAAAACCAAATATTTACATTTTGGGTAAGTTTGAATGAATGTGTCTATAGCTATAAAAGACAGTGCATGGACGTGGGAAAATAGGCATGAGCACAAAAAAATACAAAGGAAGAGAAACTCAGCTATTCAATAGTTGAGTTCAGACTGCCTTGTTCTTTATCAGAAGATTTTTCTAAGTCATCTGACATCTGTATTTCAGTGGTGATGTGAAATGCTTTGTGTTTCCTGGATGGGAGGTGTTGAGCCAATGATCAAAATTTGAGGACACTTGATCTAATATAACATCTTGAGCTGCAGCCCACTAAATAGACTGGAAGAAAAGCTTTTATGTTTTTCGCACCTTTTATTTCCCCACTAAGGGGTCAGAAAATGCTTCTAAGTCTTAATGATGTGACAGTCTTTTTTTTCAGAATCAATCCCAGCTACTGTGTAACATCTATGTCTCCTTTGGGTAATCAATATCTTAAAAGTTACTCAGAGCAAAAGTTAGGTCTATATTATAGGTCAAGCCACGTTGACAGGCTGACAAGACAGAGAAGGTCATTTATCCTGTATGGCAGAACCAGGAACATAGCTTTGTTATGATCAATCCATTAACAGGATAAGAAACTGTCTCAAAGTGACATGCTGTGTCCATTGAACTTAAACAGCACCAATCTGCTGTTCATTTAAACCTTGCCTTTGGCAATTTTCTGGAAATGTGTGTTGAGCTCTTCAGTTAGTTCTTACACTTCTTTCCATAAATCTTTGCCTGGAATTTTGTCCTCGGAGAAAAGTTCCCTTTAAAAAAGTTTATAGGTTCCAGCACTTAAAATTAATATCCAGATTTTACTTCAAAAGACTGTCCCATGGAACAAACTTTAATCAAAGAGTAACTGATGTACATTTCATGTTGCTATATGAATATAAACTTGAAACAGCACACATTCATCTCAAGAACTGCTCAAAATTGCATATGTGTGTGTGCGTATGAAGATACCAAAATTGAAATATGAACTTTCTGGACTTGTACTCTAAAAGGTCAATATTATTTGATGGGAGTTCAAAATGTCAGTTAATATTACCTACATTTTACAGTTGCAAGAAAAAATGAAGAAAAATATAATCTAATTAATTCTACTGCACACTTAAGATATTCATAAGACCATCCTAACCAATACCCTTACATGAGCACACACTTCTAGCCGAACAGATTCAGAACATGGTGTCCCCTATAGCCTTTCTTTCTCAATGTCTTCCCAGGCATTCTTGTTTGACCGGTACTTTATTTATTTGGAGGCATCTGCTCCAATACCATGTTAGGCTTAACATTAATATCTTGTTAGTGCATGTGAAAAATACACTAAAAATAGTACAAGGGAGAAAATAGCATATATAAGAATGCTTAACCATACTCTTCAAGGCATCAGTGAGTGAAAAAAGGATCACCACTCAAATTACCAGAGAGAGACTTTTTGTCATTGAAATATTATATTTGAAAAATGGTACTGTATTAGGTATAGGTGGCAAGGTCTTGGTAGCAGGAGTTGAGGGATGAAGGTGTGGCCTCTGTGAGAAGAGGCCAGGGGCTGTTACATGCCAGACAAGGCTGTTTCCAGACAGTTCCAACAGACCCACTACAGGACACAGCTGAAACCACCAGCTTCTGAACATAAATTCAGTAGTTTATTTTATATGTAAATCCATCTTTTTTTTTCCTTTGCAGTATTCCCTTGTAATGATAACCATATTTTAATTTGAATTAAAGTTCTTATTAATATCAATATGTTGTAACACTTTTATTTATGATTATATTTATTATACTAATCACAATTTTTTTATGATGGCACGTTTCCAAGCAGACTCAACAGCTGGTTCCTCTAGGAGGTCACAATGCATGTTAGGTACCACCATCAAATTGTTATTTCTATTTTTGAGTTAAATTTCATTGCCATTAACCTTTTCCAAACTGATTTAAAGAATTTTATTAGTTGTGTGTACTAATTCATTAATAATGAATTTAAGGGCTCAGTTTGTGCCTCAGTCAGAGACATTGCAGACATTATGCTTGTATGTGCACATGTACCCACAAATGCCCATACATGCACAAGTGCATACACCTCTGAAAGTACTTTAAAAAAGAAAGATAGGTTGCTTCTGTATCATTGCCTTATCTGCAAAATTTTGAAAGGCATTACATTTTACTGGCAACTGATTTTACTGGCAACAAAGGCTGGCAGAAGACTACTTAGACATTTATTCTCACAGGGTTTATATTCCTGACAAAGTTAAATATTCAGCTAGGAGCTTTCTCAAAGGCAAATTTGTCAAAGGGAAATCTGAACAAACTAAAAATAGGCATGAAACCTCACACTCTGTTAATCTTTACATATAAATATAATATTAAAATATAATCTGTATTGTTTAAAGAACTCAAGGAACAATCATTTTAAGTTGACTTTCTTAACTTGCTGACAGGAATGATTGTCCTAATTTTTAAAGCTTTTCAGTATCACAACTCATTCCAATCAATTCTGCACATCCAGTAGATCAAGGAACATGAATAATTTTTGTCACTCATTGTACTACATCACAAATAGTGCATGCAGTTCTGCCCTCCCTGAGACAGGAAAGATATTGATAAACTGGATCAAGTCCACCAGGATGGTCATGGCTGGAGAACTTCACCTTTGAGGAGAGGATGAGGGCCTGTGCCTTTTTCAGATTGGAGAAGAGCCAGCTGTTGGAGACCAAACAGCAGCCTCCTCCCTGCCTCCCACCCTAAACCAATTGGGAGGTTACTAAGATGACAGAGCCAGGGTCTCTACTGCTATGTATAGCAGGACATCAAGAGGCAGTGGTCCTAAATTGAAAAAAGATGATGCCAGCTGGATATAGACAAAAATTTCACTCAAAGGATAATTTAGTAGCAGAGCAGATTGTGCAGTCTCCATAGAGTTTTTCAATACTCAGCTGAACAAATCCCTAAGTAACATGGTCTGAATGCACTGTCAATCCTGTTGGAGCAGGAGGTTGGACTAGATGACCTCCTAAGGATCCTACCAACCCAAGTGTCTGTGATTCTGCCAGTTTTGCTTTTTTATGAAGCATGTGCAACACCTTCAGTGACAAGGGCAGGAAAGTTGCTCAAGTAATTCAGCAGCAAATAGTATATTGGAGGGGAATATACCCTCACTCTGTAAAAGTTTACAAAATGTTCTCAACAAGTACTTTCTCTTTGGTTTATCCACTTAAATACTAAGAGCGGGGTCAAGTTGGAGGCCTGTAACCATCAGTGTCCCCCAGGGGTCAATACTTGGCCCAGTCCTGTTAAACATATTCAACAATGACCTGGACGAGGGGACAGAGTGTATCCTCAGCAAGTTTGCTTATGATACCAAACTGGGAGGACTGGCCAACTCTCTAGAGGGCTGTGCTGCCATCCAGCGTGGCCTAGAGACAGGCTGGAGAGCTGAGCAGAGAAGAACCTAATGAGGTTCAATGAGGGCAAATATAGGGTCCTGCACCTGGGGAGGAAGAACCCCAGGCACCAATACAGGTTAGGGGTGGATCTTCTGGAAAGTACTACTGAGGAAAAGGATCTGAGAGTCCTGGTGGATGGCAGACTCTCCATGAGCCAGCAATGTGCCCTTGTGGCCAAGAGGGCCAATGGAATCCTGGGCTGCATAGGGAGAAGCGTGGCCAGCAGGTCGAGGGAGGTCATTCTCCTTCTCATAAAGGAGCACCTCCTTTATGAGGAAAGGCTCAAAGAGCTGGGACTCTTCAGTTTGGAGAAGAGAAGGCTGAGGGGAGACCTCATCTACGTTTACAAGTTCCTAAAGGGTGGGTTGAAACATGATGGAGCCGGACTCTTTTCAGTGGTTTCCAGCAATAAGACGGGGGGCAATAGACTTTTCAGTGGTTTCCAGCAATAAGACGCGGGGCAATAGACATAAGCTGGAACATTGGAAGTTCCACTCAAAAATGAGGAAGAACTTCTTTACGGTGAGGGTGACAGAGCACTGGAATGGGCTGCTAAGAGAGGTCGTGGAGTCCCCTTCTCTGGAGATTTTCAAGACCCGCCTTGATGCAGTCCTGAGTAATGTGCTCTAGGCGTTCTTGCTTTAGCAGGGGGGTTGGACTAGGTGATTTCTAGAGGTCCCTCCCAACTCTGTCAAATCCGTGAATGTTAGTTGCGAAAAGGAAAATAAAACAATATATAACATGATATTCAAATTGCCATTACCACTGAAAAAAACAGATCTTAAACTCATTATGGATGATTAACAGAAAAATGAACTCAACATTCCACATTTGTGAAAAGGCAAGAGGTATAGTTAGAAATCTTAGGAAGTTATTTTTTAAATATCAAATACATGAAAGCATTGTGTGCTTGATAGGTGTATATTTAATCTATACTTTAAAAACAGAGTGAAGTATAGTGAACACATGTCAAAAAAAAATTAAAGAATATATAGAACAATATATAGATCTCATGATGTTATAGTAAATAAAGAATGGGAAATTTAATTTACTATTATTCCAGACCAGACTAAGTAGTCAGATTTCTAGCTGTCTCTTTTCTAGGTCTAGGAAAAAAAACAAAGACCTAGAAAAGGAACAAGGAAAAGTGTGAGAAAACCAGGGATATGGAATAGTCTTCACAGAGAAGAAATATCTTAAGTTCCTTCAGTTTGGCAAAGAACTGTATGGATGTGTATGACCATGGAAGTTGAATAGAGAATTTTTTTTTTTTAGATTTTGATTTATTTCCTCAAAATAGCAAAATTAGCAGGAAGCACCAGCGAAGAAAAGGACATTTCTTTTTTATACATACTATACTAAGCAAAAGTGGTGAAAAAGGCATAAATTCATTATTGGAAAGTCCTAAAAACAGTGATTGCCGGCAACTGGTTGACAAAAGATCACTTCGTGGTTATCATATTTCTTTTGTTCTTTCTCCTGCTTTGTATTGTAAAGTAAGATCAATCTTGGCCTGAACCACTATGGCTTTCTTATCATCTCATCTTATAGGAGATATGCTCATCTGCTACTTAAGTACAAAATGTGTCTTATTGTAGCTGTTTCCCTGAACAGTCCTTCTTTGTGCAGCAAAGTGGGAGAGCAGCCAGAGTGATTTGCGCAGGCTTTGCTGCAAAGCCTATTGATGTTGGCAGGAAACCTTCCACCTTCATGAACTTCAGTAGGATTTGGCCAGGCCAAGCATCCCCCTACATCCTAAGTGCTATAAGAAGGTAAGTACTATGCATACTGTAGCTCATATAGCCAAACATAAAAAAAAAAAAAAGTGTTTATTTTGTTTATTTCTTCTTTGGTAGGTATTCTCTGCAAAATGCCTAAAGAGTCAGGATTGCAGTGGACAGATACATATAAAGATATAAAAATAGGAATTGCTTTAGGAAATATTAGAATGTTAATACAATTCTTGGAATAGGGTAATAGGTGACAAAAAGCTGGAATGGGGGAAGAGGCTTTCCAGAGTGCTCTTTTTTGGCATGTGACAGTCCGTGAAACACTTATAAGCAGGCAAACACAGAACCTTTTGTTTAACTGATTCACTGATCAAGAAAGCTGTAACAGCAATAGCAATTCTTGCAGATGTGACAGGAAAAAATGGAAAGCATACATACTAGTGTACCTATATAGAGGTATATGTTTTAAATATTGCAACTGTTTTAAATATTGCAACTGTTTTCAGCTCAGATTGGACCACAATATTTCTACTCTTACACTATAATGAGGAAAATATATTGCATTGCTTGACCTACTGTCAGGTAGTGAAATAAGAGGAAGATAAGTTAAAATATCCGTTCACTTTATGCAAGAAAAACAATCAACATGGAAATGTATTCCAGATTAAAAAAAACTTAGTTTCGTGTACAATATGGATTTGAAACAGTATGATATTTTCATTATTATCATTACATTTTTGCAATCATGCAGATCGGTGATTGACTTCTAGAATTCAGGGTTTAAATAATACTATAGGAAAAAATGTTTACTTAGAAAAGATCAGTGTTTTCAAGATTCCCAGCTATTTCCTGTGTATGCCTTTACAACTTTATTGCTTTTCCTAACAATAGTTCTTCCTTTAAAATTCTATGTGGCACAGACTAGCAAAACTTCAAACTCTCTCTCTTTCCCCCTAACTGTTAATAGTTGTAGAGATTGAAAGAAGTGCTGATTCAAAGAAGTGCTGGAGGAGCTCTATGACTTCTTCCAGAACTTTTAGAATTAAACAGTTGGGCACCTCAGTGATTTTTATCTTCAGTAACCTCTAATGAATATTCCTGTCGTTTCTACAAAGAGAGACATAAACAGATTCCTAAAAAATAATTTCCTCCATTACATGGAGAAGTATAACTTCAGGAAATGCCTGGTTTTTCTCTCATTCCAATGTGCCTGCTACAGGGAGGACTAGGCTGCATGTGCAATACCGTTTTAAGCCACTGAAGTTTAAATCAGTAAAGAATGTGAAATAGAAGTGCACTGACAGATATTTTAATTCATATACCTACCAGCAGCCCTGAACATCCTGTAAATCATCGTTCCTCTTTCACATTTTTACCAAGAGAATGTTCTCTGAGGCAACTGAGGCTCATCCTGCTTACACTGTGTAATGTAACTCTACTGGCCTCTTCAGTCTGATGCACTAAACCTTACCTGAATTATCTGATTAATTAGCTAGGGCAGCAATTAATAGAATGGTCTATCTTATTTGCACTAACCATCCTCTGTCCTAGAGGAAGACCTGGCACATTCTCACTATTATATTTTAGAACATCACTTATAAAGATCAAAAGCAAATGGAAGGAAAAATACAATTTTACTTTCTAACTAAAGGAGAGATTATTATAAAGCACATCTTCACATGTTCACTTCTTGTGTGTGTGTGTGTGCGCGCGGGGAGGTGTGTGGTTTGTTTTTTTTTTAATAGCTGCCATAGAGATATTTCTATCTGGGTTTTCTCAGTGTGGTTTGTGAGTTTTTCTTATTCTTATGAATTGTTTTTGTAAGTCTTTTTTTTGTTTGTTTTTTAAGACAGTTTGATGAAGATTTTTAGCTGCTGATTAACCTAGAAAGAAATACTTCCGTTTTTACAGAAAATCTGTAGCCAAAACTAGTACATACATATATTTAGGAGATATTGTAGGAATCTTTTTACCTGTTAGTCTCCATCAATCCTTATGTCAAAGATAAGTGTGGGATCAGTAAAAATATTACTGGTAATAGTTATAGAGAAAAAAAATTAAGAATGAAAAATCTTCTACGCATCAAAAAGATCCATTTAGAATTTGGAGAACAGCTTGTGTCTGTACTTATCTCAGCTATTCCATTCATTCTGTGACATAGTTTCACTGACCTTCCTTTGAATCTTCGTGTTACTGGGTGGAGGTCTATGAAAGTGCAGTCACACAAAGATTATACTTGTTGACATTTGAAAGCATAATGTCCCCAGTGCAAAGAAGAAAGAATAGAACGATCTTTCTTGTATATATATGGATAAATACAGAAATAGATAACGTACATTTAAACAGAGGCATAATTTGAGCAACAACCTTCTCAAATGTTAAAATACTGTTCTTACTGTCTTAAAATATTAAATGAGTAAAATTGTTCCCAATACTCATCTGATATTTCCCATACACTCATCTGATATATTCCATATTTAACTGGAAACCTCTGAAGATTTTATTACTCTTCTGTTTGACTTCAAACAAAGAGAAGGTGTACGTATTTGTCTGAAAGTTATGTAAAAAATGGTTTATTGCAAAGTATTCACTCCTATAGATTTTATCAGTATAAGAATAATGAAGACTACTTTTTTGAGTGCAATATGAAGAAAAGATGTAGCCTTACTAGATCACTAGATCTTTGATTAATGGGGGCATGGCTGTCTTTTTAAACTATACTACTTTTTAAAAAGGTTGATATTCTTTGAAAGGTGTTCCAGGCATAACTTCATTTAATAGAAGGCTGGGTTTTAGCAAACTAGAAGGAAAATAAACAAATTAATTGTAATAACTAACAAATGCCAGCATCCATTAGAAATTATGAAGAGATAAATTAATAAAAATATTTTAAATATTATTTTTTCTTTATTCTTGAAAATAGTTCATTTTATTAATTGTATTTCTGAGCTAATTACTAAGAGATCATTCGCTTTGGGTGGGCCACTGTAGTTTCTGCTTGATTTCTCTTTTACATAAGCACATTATCACATGAAAGGATGAGCACAATAAAGCTCCATTGCTAATATTCTTTTTTAGTTATTTATTGCAACTACATAATGGCTGCTATAAAATTAATGGATCAGTTTACGAAGTAAAATTAAGAAGTCATATTTGACAAATAATTATTTCAGTAAAATTTGATTGGCTGAATTTCCACTCTTCAGATCACACTGATGACCAGTTTTACCATGAACGCCACGTAAAGAAAAATCATTTGCTTAGGAAACTCCGTTCCTACCACATAGCTCAATAAGTGGAACTGCTGTTTTGAAGGGGGAAATACCTTGTCTGCTGTTAGACTTTTTTTTTTCTCTTTCTCTCTCTTTCCCAGAGTTCTATGAAAAAGACAGTATAGTTGGTTGTAGGGGTTTTTTTTTGTTTTATTTTTGTTTTCTTTAGTTTTGTTTTTTCTGAGAGGAGGTTACTTCATTAGTCTAAAACAAATACCTCATAACTTATCATCTGGGATTGTATGGGTGAAGGCATGTGCATAGAGGTGACTATGTACCATCATGTATAATCTCTTCAATAAACTATCAGTAAAAAAATAAATTAAAAAAATGTTGTTACAAAATATTTGCAGTTCTGATTTTTTTATTTTATTTCTATACTAGATTAATAAAGTGTGGATTATCAAGTAAAACAGATTAAAACTCAAACTTGAAAACGCTTTTTGAAAAATGAAGTCTTTCTCTCATGGTAGCATAAAGACATCTGTAAGAACACAGTAAGCATATTTCAGACTTTAACAATAGGGGTCATATATGCAAGAGCAAACTTAGGTCTTCTAATTCCCAAATGGAGGGACATTTTAAATTCAGTACCATCAACAATTACAAATCTGGTGTTAGTATCCACGGGGGAAAAGCTAACATTTCAATATGCTCAGTGTAATTAGACAAAATTGTCTTTTACTGCAATTCATGGGGATAATTTGTTCCCTCAAATATAGACAATAGTTCACCAGACTGCTTGGTATAACTATTCTTGTTAATTTGTTGATATTAAGAGACATATGGACTGAGAAGTCAGATGAACTTATACAAGGGGTCTAGGGCATATTTAAGGACATTAAAAGGGCAAAATATTGCAAGTAAATTCTGCAAGAAAAAATTATTTATTTTCCCTTTATCCTTTGTCCTCCCCAAATACATATTTTATCATTAGCAAGTAGCAAAATATGTACAAATTTATAAACTATGAATCACCTAATGGACTATATATCAAAACTCTGATTCATTAAAAAAAAGGCAATAATGCCTTTTCAGCGGATTTGTATGTGTGAGTCAGACTGCAGAAACTGCACGTAATTCCAAAAATGACATGCTATTGATTTGGGAAAGTGTGTTTTGTTTTCCTACAAACAAGGAATTTTATTCTTTAACAAAAGATGAATATTTGAGGAAAACACAATTTATTCTTATTTACTTAAAGAAATATTCTGCAGGTCTATTTATACAAGTGGTCCAAAGCCAGGACTTCTTCAGGCTTTGGCTGAAAAATTTTCTGTAACTAAGTGAGCAGGACAAGATTCTCTGTCTTCTTGAAGATTTATGTCAGAAGTGAATGTTAACATTTTGCCCCTCCTGACTCAGTGATGTCACCAAAGGGCTGTAAATCCAAAGAGAAACAGAGTACGACTGTAAAAAGGACTCATTAGTAACTTAAGGGCTAATTCTGGTTCCCCCTGAAATCAAGTGAAAGATCATCCTAAAATATCAGCTGGGAAATATGCTTCTAAAGAAGACTAGAATCAATTAGATTAAATGTTTATAGTGGTTTCCTAAGAGATTTTTTGCTAAATATCCCCCAAACCCATCTCTTTTGAGATGATGTTTCATCACCCTAAGATTTATGTTTACTATGTTAGAAAAAATATATCAAATTTCAACACAAAGAAGCTTGATCTAGAACTATCATGGGTAACCTAGAGACCAAGAATGCATAATTTGTATAAAAGTGGGAAACCATCTTACAATTAAAACCAAATATCTGCTTTTCTTTAGAAATTTTGGACTAAGGGTCAAATAATAGCCTAACTCTTGTAACCATTTTTCTTAACCTGTGGTACACATTTAGTACTAATCTTGCAGTTCAGGGGTAGTATATACCAGACATTTATGTATGTATGTATCCATTTTTTTAATGTAAATAATACCAGAAAAAAATCCACAAAACCAACAACCAAAGCCATAACAAACAAAAAAACCCACTGAGAAATAAACAAACATAAACCCCAACGTCATCAAGAAATGAAATGTAGGGTATGATCAAATAAAGGAAGGATTGTGAATTAAGCGGAAATACGCTGCAGTATACTACTCAGAAAATAGATTTTACAGTTATCTAAGTGATATGATCTAAAACTTTAATTAAAACTTTCCCTCAATAAGTAAAGAATATTAAAAAGAATTATTGGAAAATGGTATAAAGGAGTTGTAAAAAGGGACTCAGCTCAATTCCTCTAACATGCAATATCTACTACAAGTCACCTTTATTTAAAAATACTGAGGGCAGTTCTAAGAACCCTATAAATTTGCATAGTCAGGTTATACTAATATAAAATCTTAAAAACCAGTTTGAGTAACAGTTGAAGAACAGACACTAGACGTATTCAAAAAGAAAAGTTCAACCATCATTTAAATCAAAGTTAATTGAAATTATTTGTGTTTAAAAAATGTTTTTATATTTGTGTTTTATTTGCCAAAAACGGAAGCTATTTTCTGTACTCTGTACTTCTCTATATGTTTCTCTAATTCCTATTAAAGTTTGGCATTGAACAGTGAAAAAGAAAACTCACCGAAAAAGTACTTTGGTCAAATAGTCATCACTTCATAATTGCAAAAATTTGATAAGTGACTTAATTTTCATGGAATACAAAATTAATTACCAATGAATATTCTATATAATTTAGGAAAAATATAATTAAGGAAATAATCATTCTTGAATATGAAGTATGATACTGTAGGAAGCATATGTAGAAACTCATTTATCCCAGGAAACTTGAATTTGATGTAATATATTAACTTAAAATGTATTGAAGCTGTCATTTTTTAATGTTCCCCAACAATTACTTCCTCTTCTCTCCAGCCAAACATTTCCTCTTGTCAAAAAAGATCAAGGTTTGGGTTTTACAAAGGTTACTTTGTGACGCTTGCCAAAAATTTTTGACATATCCTTGCTGCTTCACCAGAATATTCTGTGTTTCCTGAATTTTTATTTTACTTTTTACTACCCTTTCCACCTGTACTTTTTTTTCTCTTCTTTACCTGGTGACTACTTGTAACCCTTTCCAGGGGGAGACATAGCAATATCTTTCCTGTTTCCTTCTCCCTGAAAGTACACTCCTTCCCATGGATCAAAGTGATTGAATTTATGAATGTATAAAAACGTGTTCATTATTTCTTATGAATAGTGGCAAGTTAGTAAAGAATACTGATCCATGAAGCACTCTCTATATTTATGTACAAAATACAAGCAAGAAATAATGCTTTGCGTAAAGAACTATGACTTCTTTATTTAAAATTATTCCCATTTTATAAGTATGGATCAGAGGTATTCATGGGATCTAAGGGAATATCTACGCTACACGTACAAATAATGTTAGGGTATATTCCCTGACTCTGGGACTTGGATCAAGTCAAAGTGGTAGAACAGACCTTTGCTTGATCTTTGTCCATTTCTGCTAATACTTTTCCATGCAATTTGTGGGTGTGGTTCAGGACTTAGTATGGGCCAGTATGCATCTTTATCAAAATGCACTTAGCATGGATCTTTATCAAAATGCAGTCTTGATGCATCTACTGATGCTGTGTATATCAACATGTTTAGCTATATGGGAACTGGTTATTATGTGACTATTGTCAGAGAACAAGCTCAAGGGACTTTTAATTTAATGGAACAGGAATAAATTATGAGCCCTCTTCCTCCTCAGGCTTCTTCTGGCAGAATCTTAACACTTGCTTCACTTTAAAAATGATGCTGTAGAATAGAGGAAATGGATGTAACACTTACAGTCATCATACACAGCAAAAAGTTATCTTTAGCTCCACTATTTCTAATACAATTGATAATGTAATTTCCTTCCACAACACATGAGATGCTTAGTAAGAATTATGTAGCAATTCATATTCTTTTCCACTGAGATAAGTCAAATACAGTGGGATTTATCTCATCTACTTTTAAATTTTTATGATGCAGACATTTACATCTGAGCTTGCCAGCTAGATGTTTTATTCTGTGAATAAAAATGGGTCCTTCAAGAACATGATTCATCTCATCATAATATAGATATCTAAAATGGTTAGAAGAACTTTGGTTTGGAAGTAATATGTATCTCCTTGAATTGTAAAGAGAATCTAGTTGATTAATCAAGATGCAGATACCTACATAGCTCAAACTAGGAAGGCCTTAGATATAACTTTATGTTATATAAAAATATTCTGTCAGAAACCTTACCCCAGATCTCTTATTTGAGTGCTTGCATTTTCAAAGTGTCATTTTAGTTATGATTTCTCAATAAATACCGTAGGTATTTTAGGAATAAGTGTAGCTATTTTCCAATCATGTGGTCAAATAACATGAATTTCCCAGAATGCTCCATTTAGAACCACAGCAAAAAAATAATTAATTAAAAATAAAAGTAACACTTATCATGAATGTGAATTACTTGCGTAAACAAATATGCACAAATTGATTTTTTTTGTGGATACCCAAACATTTGTGGTTGAGACATTTTTATCTTTTAAGCTACTACCTTTTCAGATAAGATAGGAACATGTTAATATTTCCACTAACAAAATACTTTTTTAGACTAGAATTGGAGATCTCATATTAACCATCATTAATGTTTCTTTCAAGTCTTTACACATATGTAAATTCAAAAAATCCTCTTGTGTTTTAAACAGACCTAGGAATTCTTTTCATCTATTCACCTTATGAGTGTCTTCTTATACTTGGGTGGTGCAAATTTGTAAAGACAGTCTGGAAAGAAAAACAGCAGACATATACTCATGTACACATGTAAATCACTACTATGTCTGCCAGAAAAAAAAAAAAAAAAAAAAAAAAAAATAAAAATCCACAGTGAGGACAGTGAGAACACCTGCCCACACAAAAATATAAAAAAGTCCATAGTTAGTAGCCATATCAGCACAAACCACATTATGTTCTCCAAAAAAAAAAAAAAAAAAAAAAAAAAAAAATTAAGATCCATTAATCTTTCCCTGTATTCTTAAATCATCTTGTCCTGATTTTTCTTTCTACTAGTACTTATCAGAATTCTCTGGTTTGCGTTAAACAGGGATGGAATTGCAGAGTAGAGAATTGGCATTTTAAATGACTCAGGTCTTCCCTATCTATGTCATTGTGACAAATCTTTATAGGAACATTATAGATACAGAACTAGTGATTAGCTCCATTTCTATGCGCTCCGGTACCTCTGCAACAGAGAACAATCATCAAATTCACATTACCTGGGAACTTGGGAGTTAGCAGTAGCTGACCATGCCAGCTGGAAGAGGCTTAAAACATGTGTTATGCTATTAAGTAGTATTACAATGTACCAATAATGGATTACAAAAAAATGTTACAGACCTTGTTACTCGGAAGTATAGATGTATTGTGCACATTATGCAGCCATGGTAATGCATTTTCCTAAAGGAAAAATGATGAATTGGTATACAGTTTAGCATAATGAATTATACAGAGGTGAAACTGAATTAAATAAATGCACACAACAAAAATAAATACAGAAAAATTAAAGTATGAACATAAGTGTTAGCAATAGTATAATTTTAGACTATTCTTTTTTCTTTTTCTCATTTCATACCTACAGCACATTTTCCCTTCTGGCCTTATATAGGCCCAGCAATTATCACTGTTGCACTCTGGCTGCAGACAGTTTCCTTAAGGACACTCTTATATGTAAAGGACAGTCAGAAAAAAATCACCATCAACAACAATAGTAAAATCCTCCAATTTAACACAGGAAACAGAAGGAGGTTCAAGTCTGAAGAAATCCTGAATCTAGAAATTTTGAGAAATTTCTTGCCCCAATTATCTTAGGACTATGAAAGGCTGTTGTTTTTTTCTGTTGGCACTCTTGTTCAATACCACTATGGAAAACTGGATTTCTTAATATTAAAAAAAAAAAAAAAAATCTCCTCTCAGGTTATCATCTAACCCTGTTACAGTGGTACAGTGGTAGACATAACAACACTCATTACAGTGCAGTAAACCAATATATATAACTTTAATTTAGTGTCAGATTTAGACATCTTACCAATGTTCTGTTATACCCATCATTTTAATTATCAAGTCTTTACAAGTAGCTAATGGTAATAATTAAATTCTCTTCAAGGAAAACAAGTGTCAGAACATAAACCTACCCTGTAAAATGAAAACAGATTTTTCTATGTGTATTTTCATTTTATTCTGGGTTAAAATATGCATGTCCTCCTTCTTCGGAATATAAACAGAACCAGTTCACAATGGTAAAGAGTTTTCTGATGGCTCTGAAGCCAGAAGTGTTTTCATGGTAATTTCTTAATAGAAATATGAAGATAGCCTTCAAATGAATCTGACAGCATGTTCTTTTTAAGAAAACAGAAAAAAGCTCATAGCAGAATAAATGCAGAAGCACGATGAAGAAGTCCACAAATATAAAAAAGGATAAAACCCAGTACTGATATTTTCTTCAAACACAAAAGGGAAAAAAGGCTCCTAGAGAGTCTGTAAGGCCCAAATACATAATAATAGTGCTCAGGGAACACAAGGCCATTGCAGAGAAGCTAAAGAAGAAATTCTCTACTTATACTGTGAAACTTTGTTCCCCATGCCCTAATCCTTACTTGCGGAGGACTCATTAGATAAAGTCATTGTAGAAGATGTCATGAAACAAACATAAAATAAACCATAACTAGTTGTGGGAATCTATCAGTGTTCGTCACAGAACTCTAAGATAACTTAAGAATGTATTTGCCTAATGTTGGTGTCTCTTAAAAGTTCCTGACCACCTGAAGGTGGAAGGTGGGAAATGCCATGCCAATTATTTTTAAAAAGTTGTAAAGGAAACTCTGAAGAACTACTAATAAATTAGTAGAAAACAATGTGAAGAATTAAATTAGTTAATACTTTCATAAATATGATGTAGTTCGAATTTTTAGTATGTTTTGCTTTATATTGACATAACTGAAAAACTTATTGACATAATCTGAAAGAGTCTACAAGCATGTGAATAAAGAAAATTCAGTTAGTCTCCCTGGATTTCCGCAAGGATCTTGACACATCTCTTCATTCAGGACTTCTAAATAAACTGAAAGCGAAAGAATAGGAAGAAATGGTCTTGAATGGATAAATAAGTGAGTAAAAGTCAGGAAACGGTGTAAAAATATGTGATCACTGAAGTTCACTACAGCTCACTAATGGTCTCTACTGAGATTTATGCTGTTCAGCATATTCGTAAATGAACCAGATGTGAGCAGCAAATGCAGAAAATTTGCTGATAGTATGGAGTGATTCTATATAATGAGGTATACAGCCAGACCATGCAGAACTGAAAAAAGACCTCCAAAAACAGAGTTTATGACATCCAGAAACTGTACAACAGCATGGAAAATGAATGTCAGTGTAGACAAGTATAAGGTGGCTGGAAAAAAAGCAAACGTGTCATATGCACCATGCATCGGTTATTACCTCAGAGGTCAGACCTTCTAATAAAGAAAAACCGGCACCAGTTCAGTAGTGGCTAAAAAATCATAGAATCATAGAATCATATGGGGATGGAAGGGACCTCTGGAGATCATCAAGTTCAACCCCTCTGCTGGAGCAGGTCTACCTAGAGCACGTTGCACAGGAACTTGTTCAGGCAGGTTTTGAATGTCTCCAGTGAAGGGGACTCCACCACCTCTCTGGGCAGCCTGTTCCAGTGCTCTACCACCCTCAAAGTAAAGAAGTTCTTCCTCATGTTTAGGTGGAACTTCTTATATTCAAGTTTTTGCCCATTATCTCTTGTCCTGTCACTGGGCACCACTGAAAAAAGACCAGCCCTATCTTCCTGACACCCTCCCCTTAAGTATTTGTATGCATTAATTAGATCTCCCCTCAGCCTTCTCTTCTCAAGACTGAAAAGACCTAAGTCCCTCAGCCTCTCCTTGTAGGAGAGATGCTCCAGGCCCTTAATCATCTTTGTGGCCCTTTGCTGTACCGTCCCCAGCAGTTGATCAAAAAAAATCAAAGCAAATGTTGGAAACAACTAGGAAAGAAAGAAAAGTAAAATAATTTTCCAGTGTAGGTTCTTGTTTCAAGCACATCTTAATATGGCCATTAGAGAAGATGGCTAGTGTTGCAAAACAATTTCCATATGAGGAATGAGTGTTGAAACTCTCCTGCTTGGAAAGACATAAGTGAGGGGGGTAGGAAAGAAATCTACATTTCTAAGTCTGATGAAGAGACAGTACAGACAGGTCAACAGTTCATTCTAATGTATGAAATAGGAAACATCAAATGAGACTATTAGCATCAAGAGAAGTGCTAAAAGATGGTTCTTTACACACAGAACTCAGCACTAAAACTTCACTGCAAAGATCCTTAAAGTTTATATCCACTCAAGGTTTAACAAGAAATGGAATCCAGATGAGGTAACTAAGTACATAAGTAAATCCATGAAGGGTAACTGACCTGCAAATAACTCAGGTCTAGGAGAGGAATTAAAGAAATCACTGTATTTGTATGTCTTGTTGGTGTGGCTCCTTTCACAAGATACCACACAGCTGGATTCCATAGTAGTATAGAAGTTCTTCTACTTATCTGTATTCAGACAGTGCTTCATAAACTAAGGGAGAAAAAATATTCTACAAATATTAAGTCATCACCTCTGGCTCACTAAGTCTCTGAAGCACAGTTTACAACAGCTTGAGAGATATTTTCATATTGGTTCTGTGCTGGTGATCTCTTCTGCCTTTTTGCTGCTCATCCCTCTAGACAGAACTCTGGTCATGATTAATCTTTCATCTGAAAGGTCAATATAACTATTTTTATGTTTGTAGGAAATGACAGAGATGTAAGATAGAGGGATAAAAAAGGGAAGAATAATGTTCTTACAGTCTTTCACAAATTCAAGAGTTTAGAAGACTGGTCACTCTTCCTGGGAGAAAGGAAGATATTGCAGCCAATGAGGTATTTTTTATCCTCTGTAATTCAAAAAGTTTGCACTTTGGTATGGATTTGGACAGTCATATGTATTGAGAAGTCATTGTGATATTCCTACACTTCCAGACAGTCAATGCAAGCCTTCATCGAAAAAGAGTTTCTATGTAAAAAAGAAGAGCTTCTAGAGACTTCATAAGTCTCATTTTCTCCTCCAATACTGCTTCAAGAGGTCCAGGTTAAGTTTATTGTAGCCCTGAAATTTTTGGGACTGAAAATATGGAGAACAGTTATCATTTTAAGATGAGCAAAGTGATATCATGGGTTACATTCAGTGTATTTATCCTATAGCAGTGTTCATTTAAAATTTAATCTAAGATTGTACATGCATGTATAAACATAAGAGATAAATGAAAATAAGAAGTAAAAGAGGTGTATATAATCCATAACTAATTAATATATTTTTGTTGATGCTGAATGATATTTTAGATGCTGCTACTGGTAGATTTTCAAACACGTACCTTTCAAAACATTTACTATAAAGTTATATCTTGCCTTATATATTTGTGCAAAAGTTAAATATTTAGCCATCAGTACTGTCTTTATTCACATTTTAATCAATAGAATCACAGAATCATAGAATCATAGAATTATAGAATGGTTTGGGTTGGAAGGGACCTCATAGATCATCTAGTTCCAACCCCCCTGCCATGAGCAGGGACACCTCCCACTAAAGCAGGTTGCTCAAAGCCCCATTCAGCCTGGTCTTGAACACTTCCAGGGATGGGGCATCCACAACTTCCCTGGGCAACCTGTTCCAGTGTCTCACCACCGTCATAGTAAAAAATTGCTTCCTGAGATCTAATCTGAATCTTTTTTCTTCCAATTTAAAACCGTTTCCCCTTGTCCTATCATTACACCTCCTGGCAAAGAGTCCCTCCCCAGCTCTTCTATAGGCACCTTTCAGATATTGAAAGGCCGCTATAAGGTCTCCCCGGATCCTTCTCTTCTCCAGGCTGAACAATCCCAGCTCCCTCAGCCTGTCTTCATAGGAGAGGTGCTCCATCCCTCTGATCATCCTCATGGTCCTCCTCTGGACCCGTTCCAACAGGTCCATGTCCTTCCTGTGTTGAGGACTCCAAAGCTGGACACAGTACTTCAGGCGGGGTCTCACGAGTGCAGAGTAGAGGGGCAGAACCACCTCCCGTGACCTGCTGGCCACACTTCTCCTGATGCAGCCCAGGATGCAGTTGGCTTTATGGGCTGCCAGTGCACACTGCCGGCTCATGTTGAGTTTCTCATCCATAAGCACTCCCAAGTCCTTCTCCTCAGGGCTGCTCTCCAGCCATTCTCCACCTAACCTGTATTTGTGCCTGGGATTGCCATGTCCCAGGTGCAGGACCCTGCACTTGGCTTGGTTTAACCTCATGCAATTTGCACGAGCCCACCTCTCCAGCCTGTCCAGGTCCCTCTGGATGGCATCCCTTCCCTCCAGCATGTCAACTGCGCCACCAAGCTTGGTGTCATCAGCAAACTTGCTGAGGGTGCACTCTATCCCACTGTTCATGTTACCTACAAAGATGTTAAATAGCATTGGTCCCAGTACCGACCCCTGAGGAACACCACTCATTACTGGCTGCCACCTGGACATTGAGCCGTTGACTGCAACCCTTTGGGTGCAGCCGTCCAGCCAGCTCCTTATCCACCGAATGGTCCATCCATCGAATCCATGAGTTTCCAATTTTAAGACCAAGATGTCGTGTGGGACAGTGTTGAACGCTTTGCATAAGTCCAGGTAGATGATGTCAGTTGCTCTGCCCTTGTCTACCAAGTCTGTGGCAGTATCATAAAAGGCCACCAAATTTGTCAGGCAATTTGTGAGATAGTTAAGCTTAGGTAGATTAACAAGCTTTTGGGAAGGTCAGGCCTAACGTTCATCTTCAGTTTGTGAAGTTTAGTGCTACTTTAAAATCAGAACCATATGAATCTTTGTGACATAAACAATAAGGTTTTTATTCAAGCATAAATATATTTCACTTCATGGATGTATTTGAGAACAATTTCCTTTATTGTTTAGTCCTGTCTCCTTCTATTACAGACAATCATGGCTCATAAAATGGCTTTCATAAAATTATTATGTTTTTCCCAAAAACTATTCATATTTTCTTAAGGTCACTGTTTTCTTTAGGCTGCTGCTCCAATATGACAATAATGTGTCATTATTAAATAATTGGTTTTAATTTGCAGCGTATTTGAGACTATGCATACAGTTTACCTTTTGTGCCCACATTGTCCTTGAGTTAAATCTTTGTTTTCATGATGTTGTCCTCTGGTGCATTCCTAGAGAGTAAATATAGTTCCTCTGGCTATGTGTATATTCTTAAACACATCAGTTCCAGGGCATTATCTTTCGTCTTCTCAGCATGAAGAGTACCGAGATGCATGTCGACAAAATTTAGAGCAAGCTTACTCTAGAGCAGACTGGCTTCACAAAATTTGTCCTTGAGTTTCCATTAGACCTAATATGTTGCTGCTGTGACTCTAGAAAATACTTAGTTTTGCTATGATTTTATTTTATTTTACTTTATTTTATTTTATTTTATTCTGAAAGTCTGAGACTATTTTTTTCGAATTATATAAAACTGAGCTTAAATATTCATCTTGTGGTGCAAAGGCTTCTCAGAGAGTTTTTTGACAAAAAGTAGGGCAGTTCAAATGTTATCTGCCTCCATACTGGAGGCAGTGTTATCCATACTGGGTTTTAAGAGTGCTCACAGGAGTGAATTATCTTCAGAACAATGTTGAGGCTTTATCTTGGAAAAAGTTAATTGGACTAGTTTAAACTAGAGTTGAGGAACTAAGCAGTGTGGATGGTCTGGGACCAACTTTTGTAGCTTTTTCCGAGTGTGTTCTACTTGGGAGGACAGATACAATCTCTGAATCATCATTTCCTACATGAATTATGTTTTCATAGTTTCTTTTTCAAATTACAGTTGGTTTAATTTTTTTTTTAATTTTTATTTTTAAATTCTACATAGTAGCCTGTCATCCTTGGGTAACTAACCTGTACACTGACTCTAAGTGAGGTCTCACTCTTCCACAAAGGTACTTAGACTTCTGCTTAGATGGAAGTATATTACTCACTAATTTGGAGGACCATAGTTGCCCTTTTCACAGCTTTATTCCATTATTGATTTACTGTCATCTTTATAAACATACTTTATAAATATAAAAATACCTTTTTTTCCCATTCATTTCTTGTTTCCAGCTGAGAAAATTCCAGCTTATTTCCAGGTCCAAGACTGCACTACAGATTCTTGTTCTGAGTGTCTAAATGAATGGACTTTCACTTTGTTCTCATAAATTCCCCCTCATCCTATTACTTCACTCCCTAAGGCTATTCATTTATTTATGTACAATATTTCACTGCTCCCCTCTATTCAAAATGACTGCCAACTTTGTGATATCATCTAATTTCATTACCTCACTTCAACTTTTGAGCCAAGGTCAGAATAGAAGATTGAAATACTGAGACTGCTTCCAATCCTCAATAAATTCCAATTATGACTCCTCCATTGTCCAATATTTTCTCTTAAATACAACAAAACAGCTATTGTCATCTGACATTGTATAATCCCGTGCAAGATCACATCATATGTTTATTTAATTCCTTGAGTCTTTAACAATTTTAATCCTTAAATATTTGTTTCAAAACCATGCATATTTCAAGTACAAAAAACTTCAGGGCAATCAATATTTGCCAATCATTTTTCATACTTATTCACATACAGTATGATGTATTTCTTCTATTGGTTCTCCAGAATTCTCTAAGGGAGATTATCCTGCTCTTCTGTTATAAACACATTGTTTTCAGTTTAGGTTCAGTGTTCTCTTCTCAATATGCATATCATCATTGTATATCACCAGTCCCAGTGGCTATCCTGTTTTCCTTGTCCAATATGAAAAAAAATATTAGGAAATCTTTATACATGGTTTTGAGTCACAGTCAAACGATGTTTAGTCAGCATTTTAGTCAGAAAGAAAAGTACCAATTCTTCTGTATGTCCTTTTTTCAAACAAAACCCCAATAGCTTATTCTGTAAACGCATATCTTGTGCAACACAGTTTATCCCTGAGCAAAGTTTTATGACCAAGTTAGAAACTCCAGAAAACAAGTATTTATAACTGAAATCACAACTCAATTTTTATATAAGTGTATGACTGCACTATCTTAGTTTACGTCTGTGTTCTTTCACAATGCCATACTGTTCCTAAGGCAAAAGGGTTATGATTCTCAAATATCTTATCCATACAGTTAGAGCAACTGAATTGTGATGTATTTTCCACCTGAAGTTAGCCTTCTGTTACATTTTAATTTTCGATATCTGAAAGAAATTGGGTCTTTTGATGTAGTCCCAGGTTGCTTAGTCAGATGAAAAACCAAAGCCCTTCAAGTCTCTAATATAAATGCTCAAAAACCTAAGAAGTTAGCAAGAAATATCAAGAGATAATGAGTGAGGGATCTATTTTTAAGCCACCATGCAAATAACACTATTTCCTTCCAATTCCTAATTTCAAAATCCCTCACAAGATTTTTACCTTTATATCTTGAGCAGCTTCTGATAAAGGATACAACCCTAGACAAACAAATTTCAGTATGCTAAATTTTCGGTGTCAGATGTTGATCAGATTGTAAATAAAATCATGGCACTCGAAGCACAACCCTTTTTACCTATCACTCCCTCTAAAGGATCTTTGTGATTAATAAAAAATTTTCTCTTTTCCATGTTCTGTATAACAAGATAAAGCTCTTTACTTTCCATTTTCATTATGTACCAGAACGCTGTTTTTCAGATATTAATAAAAATGTGCTGTACTCTATTATAAGGAATCTAGTAATAATATATGCAGATTAATTTAAAAATGACTGTGATAATGCTGATGGCAAATTTTGTAAGAAAATATTAAAACTAGTAAAATATACTAAACCAAACTAAGCAAAATGTTCATAAGCATAGCAAATTCAGTGATTAATAGTCAGCAGGATTCTAGCTTCCTATGTCACCACTTGGATTTTATGTGGTGTTACTAAGCAACAAAGGTTAGTCTTCAGCAACATTTAGATGCAGTATTTGCAGTTTTAATCAAATCAGCTGCTAAGTGAACAGTATTTTTGTGTAATCTGTTTGTCAGTGATAGATAAACAGTACAAACAAATCAAATATATGCTAATTTATCTTATATAGTATAATTATAACAAGTCTTGTTTTAGTTAGTTAATGGGCTTTTCTAATGTACATCTCTGATTATATAATTTATCTTACTGTGAAAATTCTTAGTAGCAGGAATAATTTAGGCAATATTTTAGTTTTGCCTCCAAGCTCCAAAAAGTATTTACTCAAATGTACTCAAAATGATGATTAAAACTGTTATATTGATACCAAGATGAGAATAGCCCACATAAAAATTTGCCATCAGAAGTATTTTTTGTTGGTTTTATCTAATTTTTTTTTTAAAGTGAATCCCATAAGACCTCGTACATCACCATTTAATTTTATCTTCAACTTCTCCCTGTGTTACTGACACAGAAGACTAGACAGGGTAATGTGCCAAATTATTGAAAGATCCATCAGTTTGAAATCTTGTGTTGATTTAAAAGTGAAAACAGCTATCCAAAGAGAACTTCTCTATTCCAGGGAGCATAGACTGTAGAACATGTATCAGCTACCAGCTAATAAAGAAAAGTTTGTTCCAGACAAAGCATGATGCCTTTAAAGTTAAAAGCTCACAGGTGTGAACAGTTTCTTTTAATCTGTATGCCACCGTATGGATGGTTTTGCTGTCATATTATGAGGATCCTGCAGAGATAATTGCAGAATTTCCATTGGGAAAAAAAAAAAAATGAAGCCACACATATATAATTTAAAGTCATATCAATTTAAATGCCTAGTAGCAGAAAAGGCTGGACAAGAGTAGGACTAAACGAAGAACAAAGAAGTTACTTGCAACATCCTGATACGTATAAATTACTGAAGATGATAAACGATCTTTCTCTGCATTTGAAAGTTAATTTTTTCTCAAGTAGTATAGATATAATTGTAATGGTAACACTGCTTTTGTTGTTACTATAATTTTTAAAGAAGTTGTCGTTAGAAAAATGTAAATAATTCCTCTAAATCTTCATCCTTCTAATATAATTTAAATCGCATGCATTATTTTAAGGAGAGGGGGTTCGGAGAGAGAAAAGAGAGAATAAATAATAGTGCTGATTCTACTGTATTTTCATAAAGAGTTCATTTGAAATCCATACGACAGTCCATGGAGCACACAAATATTGCCCCATATGACTGTTTACGTAGCCTTTGTAATACTGTAAACAGTAAGATTCTTCTTGAACAAGATAGTAAATTTAATCTCTTTTCTACTAAAGGGATATATTGCTGGCTTGTATTTTTACAGCAATAATTAGGAATGTCCTTATTTGTGTCCTTATTGTTCCCGAGGTTTTGTGATGTTGGTTATTGCAGAAGAGAGACTCTGTTGCAGAGATACAGCAAAATAACAAGCTAAAACAGAAAAGTGGGGAGGGAAAGGAACAGAAATGTAAAGATCAACAAAATGTTAGATTGCAAAGGTACTTTAAATTAGGGGTCAAGAAGCTCTTTCAGTCCCTAATTAATAAGAGTAAATAAAAACCTTTTTGGGCAGGGGAGCTCATCTGAAGTTTTGGGGACTGTGAGCTTAATAGGTTTTTTCTGGACATGCCTATATCACTTCATTGAACAGCAGAGCCTCTGCTCAGACTATAAAAACTATAAATAGTCAAATATGATTTTCTAAGTTTGGTGGAAATAAGGCTGGTATGATTTTACTGGAATAAAAAATGTTCTAAGTTCATATTCTGAAGCAATATGGATTACTTCACATGGCTTGTATATGCACTACCTGTTAATTTAATGCGTGCAGAAAATCAGTGACAAAGGATCTAATCTTGATCCCAGTAGATCTGACTAAATTTTTGTTGTTATGAGCAATTTCAGTTAGTCTCCAGGAAATATTTTGGGCTATAAATATGCCATTAGCATTCCAATTTGGATACTTATGATTTTGCAGCCCTGGAAATATTTGTCTAGCTGTGGTCAATTATCACAAAGAAATCCTTATAAAAAATCTTCCTCCAGCATGTAATAAATCATGTAAAAAAAATATATATTTTGCTAGTATTATATCTCCCTCTACTGGTAAAATATTATTTTCCTTATGGTTAATTTCAAAAGCAGACTATAATTAAAAAAGAATGTAACATGGTAGCTCCCTTTCGAAAGTATGGTCCCAGGATGAATATTTTAGAGACAAACAAGAATTAGGTCTAAGTATTCTTTTGAGACTCGATAGTGCAGGATGTTCAGACAAGGGTTATTGATTTATTCAAGGGAGATTGATTTACAGGGAAAGTAGTATGATAGTTGCTGTGAGGGAGTCTACTGGAGTTCTCTCAGTAATTTCCTTTAAAAACAGAATAGAAAATATGTGAATATGTAAGCACCCTAAAAATGTTAATGGTCTATTAAAGGAAAGAAAAAAATAACAGGAAGTACAGGTTATCCCCTGGTGCCCACTAACAATGTGAAACAATTAAGGCTTGGCTAAATACACAAGCAGTAATGATTATTAAAAAGAAGTGATGGCTGCAAAAATGGACAACATTCGCCCATCTTTCAAAATTATTAAAAACCTGTAAAACAGTGCAGTATTGATAACAGATATAGTAAATGTGCATTCAATCTGTAAACCCTCAACATTCTGAAAAGTGTTTAAATCAATCAGATTAAGAAGACCTCGTGTATTATTGACTAGTAACATTGGACTCAAGAAGGACTTTTCATTCTCCCTGGGTTTTTGTTACACTTCCCCAGATATGTACAGGGGAGAAACTGCGATGCAGGACTCTTCTGCTTTCTAGAACATGGATGTAAATTTTCCACCTATAACACTGGAAACTAAGCACTTGAAATCCTGACTAAAGTTTTATTAGGATTTGCAGCCTGCAGTAGCCTGCAGCTACTGGCAGTAAATTTTGCCCTTGTTTTAAAGCACAGCTAGAGGAGCTGGTTGGGCCACCATTTAGCTTTTATATAATACCTTTAGGATGACATTATTCACTCTGGAGTCAGGAAGTTTGGTTTCTTGAATACAAATATATCTCTTCTCCCTCCCAGGAGCGTGCTGTAAAAATCAATAACCATACACAAGGATGGTCCAAGTTACATTTTACGGGAATGTGTGATTTTGCAATTTTGAGTAGTGTTTTGCTCATCACAGTGCATGAACCAAACATTTTGAGACACAATGATCTCATTCTTCATAATCTCCCTCTCTCATGGCAGTGATGATATGATGGAGATGATGGCACTGATCAAGAATGCATTTTCACTGTATTTTTCCAGAAAGTTATCAAAACTGAATAAAAGGTTTAATAATAAAAGACAGTGAAATTATGCTAAAAAAAAAGCCTAAAAAAAAAATCAGGAAGTTCAAACGAGAAAGATAGAGAATGATTGAGGAAAAAATAAAAGGAAGAGAAGGAAGACAGCTGAGAGGGAGAGAAAGAGAGGACCACGTGCAATGGGCACAATCTTAAACAAAGAACACTCAGAGATTCCATCTGAAAATCAGGAAACACTTTTTTACTGTGAGAGTGACCAAACACTGGCACAGGTTGCCCAGGGAGGTTATGGAGTCTCCATCCTTGAGATCTTCAAAACCTGTCTGGATGTGGTGCTGGCCAAGTGGCTCTAGGTGACCCTGCTTTGAGCAGGGGGGTCAACCAAGATGACCTCTGGTCCCTTATGGCCTCAGCTATTACATGATTCTGTGAAAAGAAGGGGAAGATAAAGGAAGTGGAAGAGGAAAGGGAAGGGGAAAGGGAAGGGGAAAGGGAAGAAGGGAGGGAAGGGAGGAGAAAGAGAGGAAGGGAGCGATGGAGGGAAGCAGAGAGGGAGGGAGAGAAGGAAAGAGGGAAGAAGAGAGAGAGGGAGGAAAGGAAGGAAGAGTGAGAGGAAGGAAGGAAGGAAGGAAGGAAGGAAGGAAGGAAATAAATGATAAAAAGGAACAAAATAAAAAGAGATAAATTAATGAAATACAAAGAAAGAAAGAGAAAGAAAGAAAAAAATATGCTTTTAACATGAAAAAGGAAAAAGAAAAAGCTATGCTGCCCCACTTTTGTATGCAGATAATGGTGGTATTTAACCATGTGATCAGATGGATGTCCTTTCTAAACTGTCAGTGTCAAGGTAAATTGATTCATTGCTCATGGTGTGCACTGTTAGCATCTATTGTTACCTTTTCTTTTCTTACTTGTCATTCAGATTAATAATGTTAGTGGTGCTATATGCTTGCAGCTTTCTTCCCCATGTCAGCCACTTAGGAAGTTGCTCTGCACAGCTAATTTTTCTGGATTTCTTTGTACTACTTCTTTGATCAGTTTAAATTGGCAGCATGAGCACATTGTATCTCCTTCTGACTACTCACACACGCTAAATATTTCTAAAAATTTGATGGTGTACTGACTGAATACATGTCCATGATCAATGAAAAAGTTTCATTGCTTTCATTTTTACTACCTTCTGTTTGTGTGCTTTTTTTTCCTTAAACATGGAAGAATGCAGTTTGTGGCTATTAGGAGACTCCAAATAAAGAAAGAATGCTTTTGTATGTACAACAGTCAATGAATCTTTCTTTTATTTCAATAATAAAGCGTTATTATCCAGACACAATTAGAGAAAATAAAGCCCACAATTCCAGAAAATAAAGCCTAAATATTATAGATTATTAAATTCTGCTAGCAGTAGAGCTGGAAAAAACGACAACTGATTTTGATGCGATGGGAATCAGGTTGGAGATACTGATAGTAGTCTAGTCTTCCAGTTGTTAACATTTTTAATTCTTTATGCTGAAAACAATCCAGAACTTGCTAACAAGATGTCATGATGATGCAAATTTTTGAGATATTGCCAAAACAGAAGAGCACTGGAATGCTATCCAGGATGAACTATAATAACCCTGCATGAATAGCGGTATAAAGCAAATGGGAAAAATGTAACTGTAGAAAGTTCAAGATCATGAATTTAGGGACTAAAACCCAAAATTTCTGCTATCTGCAAGGACCTCAGCAGCTGCAAATATCACTGAAGCAGAAACCTGCATTTGTGAGATTATTCACAAAGGAGAAGACTAATGTGACCCCGGGTAACAAGTTGTTTCCATCTGAGACAGAAAAATATTAAAGCCTTAGTACAAAGGACCACTGAGTATGTATCTGTGATAGTCTGTGAAGTACTGTCTTTAATTTTAATAGTACATTTTTAAAGGAGATAATAACTAGAAAATATCATGCAATGATGCAGAAGAAGTGAATGGTATTTCACTAAACATAATGGTTATGCCAACACATTTGGGGTTTGTTTACAGTTTTTTAAACCAGTGAAACTAGTTAGCTAAATGTCTGTCTTGTCACTCAGAGATAGGGGTGCAGGCAGAAGTCAATGCCTCAGGCAGATCAGTACCTGGCTTTGTGGCTGTTATCATCACCAGAGCTTTGGTTTCTACAATCATGGGACATTCTTTGATGAATACAGCCTATTGGGGAGATATGAAATCTGCCTATCTAGACAAGGCAAGAGAATCTTCACTAGCAGATTGGCTCACTTAATAAATTGTGCTTTAAGCTTGCTTGAGGAACGGTGTTCAAAGCTGTAACACTTGTGTATTTAAAAGCAACTAGGTGGGCACCCAGACTTACCAGAGTAGTGAGAAATACTCCTCAACCCTTTCCAAAGGCAAGAAAACTAAGTCCAGTCGTGTTGAGTGCATGTATACCAATGCAGGTAGTCTGGGCAGCAAACAGGAGGAACTGTGACTCCATGCCCAGACTGAAACTTACGACGTCATAGGAGTCACAGAAACCTGATGGGAAAATTCACATGACTGAAAGACCACAATGGATGGCTACAAACTGTTTCAGAAAGATTGGAAAGGAAGAAGACAAGGGGGAGGTGGAGACAAGGGGGTTATGGAGACTGCGGAAGTTCTATTGAATGCCTTTGGATCAAAACTAGAGGGATCATCACCATGGGGGAATCTTATGTTAGGTATCTCTTATTGTCCTTCCAGTCGGGATGATGAGACCAGTGAAACCTTACTTCAGCTGCTCAAGAAAGCCTTGCGTCAACAGAACCTGGTCCTCATGGGTGACTTTATTTACCTAGACATTCGCTGGGAAAACAACACAGCAGTGCACAACTTGCCTATCAGGTCCCTGCAATTCATTGAGGACTGCTTTCTGCTACAGATGGTGGACATACCAATTAGGAATCTCACATTGTTAGATTTACTGCTTACAAACTGAGAAGACTTGCTTGACAACAGAGCTACCAATGGAACCCTTGGATACAGTGACAACAATGTTGTGGAATTTAAGATCCCACTGAGCGCATGTAACAACAATAATAGGATAAAGACCCTGGGTTTTCGAAGAGCCAACTTCAACATGTTCAGAGTCTACCCACAAGGGATTCCCTGGGAAGCATCCATGTAGGACAAAGAAGCTTGTGAGTGCTGGTAGTCATTCAAGAACAGCCTTCTGGAAGCACAAGAACGGTCTATCCTCCACAGCGCAAAAGGAAGAAAGCAAAACAAAAGACTACCGTGACTTAACAATAAGCTCTCAGATGGGCTTAAAAGAAAAAAAAAAAAAAGAAAAAAGCATATTAGCTATCAAAAGGCAGCCAAATAGGCACCAAGGACAAGCACCTTGCTAGAACATATAAAAATGCAGTCAGGAAGGCTAAGGCTCAACTAGAACTGAAATTGGCCAAGAGAGATATCAAAAAGAAGTTCTTCAGATACACGAGCAACAAGCAGAAGCACAGGGAAGATGGAGGCCCACTGCTACACAGGGCAGGGAAGCTACTTACTAAAGCTGATGAGGCAGAGGTTCTCAATACCTTCTTTGCCTCTGTCTTTACCATCACAGGATGAAGTAGCTAGGATAACACATGTTTATGCACCAGTAGTGGAGGAAGGGATGATTTGTGGCCTCTTGCAAGGGCTCAACCTGCATAAACACGAGCTTGGATGGAATCCACCCCAGGGTGTTAAGAGAAGTGGCTAACATTGTTGCAAGGTCACTGTCTATAATCTTTGAAAAGTGGTGATCAGGGGATACCCCTGATGACTGGAAGTGGGCAGATGTCACATCCTGTTCCAAGAAGGGTCCAAAAGAGGACCCAGGGAACTACAGGCCCATTAGTCTTCCTCCAGTCCATGGGAAAGTAATGGAACAAATCCTGCTAGGAACTATTTTGAAAGGAAATAAGCAGTTAACTTATTTTCTATAAAAATAAGCATGGTGGCTAGAAAAGCCACCATGGATTTGTCAAAGGGCAAACCTGATCACTGTCTATAACAATGTAACATTTTCTGTTGAGAAGAGGAGAGCAGTGGATGTTGTTTACTTGAACTTCAACAAAGCATTCAACACCATTTCCCACAGCTGCCTTCTGGACAAACTGACAAGATACAGATTGGATGGGTGGTCTGCGACATGAGTAGGAAATTGCCTAACAGGCCACACTCCAGACAGTGGTGATCAATGGTTTTTACTAAGACTGGCAGCCTGCCACAAATGGAATCCCACCGATCAATACTGGGCCCCACACAGTTTAATATCTTCATAAATGGCCTGAATGATGGGATTGAAAGCATTCTCTCCACCTTTGCTGACAAAAGTAAATTGGGTGATGAGGTGAACACATTTGAAAAAGTGCCATCATACAGAGAGACCTGGACAGGCTGGAAGAGTGGGCTAGCAAGAGCTGCAGGAAGTTTAATGAAGACAAATCCCTGCACCTAGGCTGGAATTACCAAAGACCCCAGTACAGGCTAGGATCCATGGGGCTGGGAAGCAGCCTTGCTGAAAAGAACCTGGGTGTCCTGGTGGACAACAAGCTAAACACGAGTCAGCAATGTGCTGCTGCAGCAACAAAAGCAAATGAGATACTGGGCTGTATCTGCAGGGGCATTACTAGCAGAGATACAGATGTGATAATCCCACTCTAATTAGTCTTTGTCTACTTTCAGGCTGCACCTGAAGTACCGTGTCCAGTTCTGGTCCCCACAATTCAGGACAGATGTAGACAGACTGGGGAGAGCCCAAAGATGGTCAAAGGGCTGGAGGACCTGCCCCGTGAGGAAAAACTCAGTATCATGTCTTCTTGAAGATCAGAAGGCTTGGGGGGACCTAATCACAGTGTTCCAGTATGTAAAGGGCAGATACGAAGAGGACAGAGGCTCTCTCTTCACAAGGAACACATAGAAAAGACAAGGGACAACAGACATGAGTTGCACGAGGAGAGGTTTAATCTTGATACAAGAAAAAACCTTTTTCCAGTGAAAATCATCAAGCACTGTAACAATGCCCCCAAGGATGTAGTAAAGTCCCCATCACTGGAGGTTTTCAAGATGCAACTGAACAGAGTGCTAAATAATCTCATCTAGGCTCACTTTCCTATTAAAATTCAACTAGATTATCTTTTGAGGTTCTTTCCAACCTGGGCTGTTCTATGTTTCTTTTTCTTATCTTTTGTAATGTTAGTCCAGATTAACAAAGATGAGCACTAACTTCTGAAAGATTTAGAAATACTTAGTATTTAGGGAATAAGTTTATCTGAGTGATATCTCTGGAAGACTCCAAAAGAAACTAAATTAAAGGAACTATTTTTCAACTGAAAATAGGCCAGTGAAATAAATCTGAGACATTGGACATGCAGATTTTTGGTGTGGAAATTTATCAGAAATGTTTGCAGTATGGATACATGCATCTGAATCAATTGTTCTAAGATGCATTTTTATTCAATGGAAAGCAAGGAAAAAAAACCCAAAACATTACAAGGGTAGAATTCATCTGCATATTTTAGATTTCTAGTTTAAGATGAGATTCTAAAAGTGCCTATTTCTCTTCCATGACAATGAAGACCACTTAAAGTGGCAAGCTTAGACAAAAAGCCCACACTGTAGAAAATTAGTTTTGGCCAGGTGAATCATCAATAAGTCTTTGATTGGTTGTGTAAATACACATCTTTCTCAAAAGGACTAAATGTAGTGAGAGGAATGGTGGCCTTTCAGATTTGATCTTAGCATAAACAGAGTCATTATTGTGGGTTTTTTTCCTGACACCTGTCCTTTTTTTTTAGGATTTATCATTGCACTGTTCCATTTGGAATGCTGTATATTTGAATTACCATTTGCCATGCCTTGGGTTTTATGAAGTGTGGTTCCTAAGTAAATATTTAATTTCATGGCATATCCATCCCAAAGAAATGTTGTCCTTCCACTGTTCCTTTGGGCCATCCCAAGCAAGTGGTAAGCTGCCAAGACAAAGCTCTACAGTATCTGAAAGCTAGTACAGTATTTGTTAAGAATCTGCATATCCTAATTTTAGAGACAGTAGTACAGGTAGTCAGGAGAAAAAATAAAAATTAATATTTAGTTGCATTACCTGCCAAATTCTGCTGCCTACTGCAACATGCAAAAGTATTGCAAGGTAGGCATAATATTGTTACAATGAAGTCAGTAAGCAAATAGCCACACAAACAAGTGGAGAGTTATTCCACTGATGGTCACTTCCTCAGTTTGAAAGAAAAAACACCCTACAGATTCTTTAAGCTATATATTTAGTATAGACTGAACTAAATTAAAATTTATCGTAAATAAAATTTGTCTGTAGTCTTCTATCAGTGAAAATAATTATTAAAAACTATTAACAAAGATGAGGATCTGGCCAACTAGCTTAAAATTAGAAAGAAATTTGCGATATAATATCTCATTTTCCACAGAGGAACAACCATAAAATTTTGATGCTTTTCAGCAGGAGTTGTGGGTAAAAATACAAGATGATATATGAAGCTATCAATATTTGATATTGATAGAATTTTTTTGTGCTTATTGAAGGATTATTTAAATTGAAATAGCCTTGTATTGTAATAAATATGGTGAATAATTTCTGTTAATATCTTCCTTTGTCAGTTTCTAGAAGTTTCATACATGCCACAAACATAAATTTTTCTACATTTTAAGGCCAGACTGATTCAAATTGAAAAAATGAAAGAAAACAGCAAAACAAAAATATGAACTCCTATATTCTTTAGCAATACATACTTGTGTGTTTGTACATGTATACATGCACATATTTATATGTACATATTCGCATACATTATATGCACACGCAATATATGCATATATATATAAGCATTTACTCACAGTTAGCCAAGCTACTTCTTTAGTATACTGCTGCTATCTTCCTGAAACAGCTGGTGAGTGAGCCAGCTAGGGAGGGCACCCTGCTGGACCTGTTGTTTGTAAGCAGAGAAGGACTTGAGTGTCTTGGGCAGGGCATAGCGATCACAAAATGAAAACTTTAAGTTCCTGGACAAGCAAGGAGGAGGGTCAGCAGAACTGCTACCTTGGACTTCTAGAGGGCAGGCTATTTAGGAGCCTGGCTGATAGAGTCCCTTGGAAGACAGTCCTGAAGGGAAAAGGAAGGAAGGCTGGACATTCTTCAAGAAGGAAATCCTAAAGGTGCAGGAGCAAGCCGTCCCCATGCACCAACAGACAAGACAGTGGGGAAGATTGGCCTGGCTGAAAGAGATCTTTGGCTGCAACTCAGGATAAAGCAGTTTATGACATTTGGAAGAGGGGACAGGCAACTCAAAAGAACTACAAGGATATTGTGAGGTTATACAGGGAGACAATTAGAAGTGCCAAAACCCAACTAGAACTTAATGTGGGTATGAAGGCACGGACCCCGGTCAGAGGTGCAACTAGAATCCTTTATTACAACAAACACTCAAGCTTATATAGTCTTTCAGATCACAAAATCCATCTGCGTCATCTTCTTTCCCAACCTACACCGCCTAGCAACCCCCAACTGCCGGATTTCCCCCCAGCCAGTAGGGTCGTTAGGCACTATTCATGGGTTGTTAGGCACTGTTTATGGGCCATCCCCTGCCAGTATTCCTGCTTATTCTATTCCTTCTTCTGGTCTTTTCTTCTTCCACAATTCTGTTCACCTACAGGGTACTGCAGTAAAAGACAATAAAAAATGTTTCTATAAATACATTAACAATAAAAAGAAGGCTAAGGGCAATCTTCATACTCTATTGGATTTGGTGGGAAAATAGTGACAAAGGATGAGGAAAAGGCTGACATTCTTAATGCCTGATTTACCTCAGTCTTTAATAATAAGGCCAATTGTTCTTGGGTCCCCTGAGCTGGAAGGCAAGGATGGGGAGCAAAGGGAAATAGTTACTGACCTGCTACACCACTTGGACACACAGAAGGCTATGGGACTGGATGGGATCCACTGAGGGAGATGGGAGAAGTGCTCACCAAACCACTTTCAGTTGTTTATCAGCAGTCTTGGCAAACCAGGGAGATCCCAGTTCACTGGAGGTTAGCAAATGTGACACCCATAAACAAAAATGGTTGGAAGAAGGACCTGGGGAACTACAGGCCTGTTAGTCTGACGTTGGTGCCAGGGAAGGTTAGAGAGCAGAGTGCCATCACATGACATGTACAGGCCACCCAGGCAATCAGGCCCAGTCAGCATGGGTTTATGAAAAGCAGGTCCTGCTTGACTAACCTGATCTACTTCTATGACAAGGTGACCTGATTAGTAAATGAGGGAAAGACTACACTTTAGTAAAGACTCATATAATTATATTATTATGTAAAATAATCATAACGGAATGCTGTAATGTTATGACTATAATAAAAAGTTCATAAATTTGTCTCTTAAGACTAAATTAAAAGAAAAGTATTTATGTGTTTAGAAGCTAGGCAACATCCACCACGTAAGTAAACCTTATTTCTGTATTATGTGCCTTAGCTCTACATATGAAGTTAGGCACTGTTATGCGCTTCAGAACAGGGTCACACCAAATGCTAAACAAAGATCTGGCTAAAGCAAACCAGCAGGAAAATACTGAGGTTGAAGGAAAATATTTCACTCAGGCTTACATGTAGAACAAACATGTGCATTTCAGTATCTGAAATAGAGTTTACATCTATCAGATATTAGACAATTGGGCAAATTTTGCAGCTTGTGAAGGGCTGAAATTATTTGTTATTGCCATTAGATCTAATGCAACATCCTTTTAAAAGGAATATTAAGTCTTCACTTTATCAATCATCTGGACAAAAGCTGGAATCATTCATAATGTTGCTACAATTCTAATTTGTGCACACACACAAATTTATATATAAGTGTGCACACTTTTTGTGTATTAATGTGCTGTACTTAGCAAAAACATCAATACTGCAATATATTCTAAAATAAGAGGAGAGGTCAAAAGTTATGTTTGGGAATAACCAGCTGAATGGTAAAGAAAAAAAAATATTGTATTACATAAGTATTTCTCTACTTTTCTCTTTCTGGTTTTATAAATTGCCTCTGTGAGATGTTTCAGCAGTGCAAACTGCTGGCAAGTTGTTCATCATATTACCTAACTTAGAAATTATAGCACTTTATAATAGCAAAAAAAACCCAGAAGGAGCCACCTTATAAATATTTTGTAAAGCTTGAGAAATTTTTGTTACTGTAAATGCCACAGTGGAGTCATTAAGAAATCCTGGTGATGAACAGAGGATAAAAGAAAAAACTACCTGTTTTTACAGCTTGTTTGTAGGAATTGGAATACAACAATACTGCAAGTTCCTTTAGGTTAAAAATAAATCTCTTTAGGAATTTTACTGAAGATTATTGATATTTTCTTGCAACTTGTTTTTTAATGAAAAACAAAGCCTTGGTAAAAATAGTATTAAAAAATATATCTTGTTATTAATTTTATAAAACCTTTGTTTTGTACAAATGAAAGACCAGAATACACTCGTATGTTAACTTCGTGAGTTAATATATAAAAATTAAGTACAAAATAGACTGAATTGCTTGAAATTGTTTAAAAGTAATGTTCATCCATTTAAGTATTTTTAAAAAGTTTTATATTGGAGTTTCATATACTAGTAAATATTTCAGTATTTGAAAATAGTACCACAATTTTATAAATATTAAAATATCAGAATTTTTCAAACTGGAAACATGGACTTCAGTTTTTAATGGACTCTGATGGCACAATATGGAAGTGCCAAATAATGTATGTACTAACTTCAGAAATACACAGTATGATCTGATTTGCTGAAGCTTTTGTCTTTCATGACGTAAATCCATTAGTATCACTGCATTTGTCCATCCATGACAGTGCTGTAATTCATTTAAAGTTAAATGCTTCTGCTGCGTGTGTGTATGTCAAGAAATTCCTCAATTCACAAATAACACTCACTTTACCTTCAAAAATAGTTTACAAATTTCTGTTTAATCCAACATATGTAAAAACAGGATTAGGCTTGGCCATTAAAAAATGATCATTTTAAGCTTTCACTCTTTATGACAAAGAACCCTCTCTGCTGTTCTTTCCTCTTCACATTTTTCCCCTGCTCCAGAGTGGGTCCTCTCTGTGTGCTGCAATCCTTCAGGAACAGACTGCTCTGGTGTAGGTCCTCCATGGGGAGCAGCTCCGACTAGAAGCTCTGCTTCTGCATTGGGTGCTCTCCATGGGCCACAGTTCCAGCCAGAAGCCTGCTCCAGCATGGTCTCTCTATAGGCTGCAGTATAGTTATCTATCTGCTCTGTTGTGGTCCGCTTCATGGCTTGCAGGGAAACACCTGGTCCACCATGGGTCCTCCATAAGCTGAAGGGGAATCTCTGCCTTGGTGCACCTCCTCCTTCTTCTCTCACCTTGGCATTCACAGAGTTGTTTCTCACAGGATCTTTTCCTCACTTCTCACATTGTCGTGCAGCATTTTGCCCTTTCTCAAATACCAGTTTTGGTACCAGTTTTGTCCAGTTTTGAGCCCCTTACCACAAAAAATAAATTGAGGTGCCAGAGTGTATCCAGAGAAGGGCAACAAAGCTGATGAGGCGTCTGAGAAATATGTCTTATGAGGACAGGCTGAGGGAGCCGGGGTTCTTCAGTCTAGAGAAAAGGAGGCTGAGGGGAGACCTTATTGCTCTCTACAACTACCTGAAAGGAACTTGTAGAGAGGCAGGGGTTGGTCTCTTCTCCCAAATCATAGGTGATAGGACAAGAGGAAATGGCCTAAGTCACACCAGGGGATGTTCAGATTCAATACTAGGAAAATTTTTTACTCTGAAAGGGCTATTAAACATTGGAATGGGCTGCCCAGGGAAGTGGTTGAGGCACCATCCCTGGAGGTATTCAAAAGGCTGACATAATGTTTAATGACATGGTTTAGGAATGTTTTTTGTTTTTTTTTTCTATCAGAGTTAGGTTGATGGTTGGACCAGGTGATCTTAAAGGTCGTTTCCAACCTAGACAATTTTATGATTCTATGAAATACATTTTCCCAGGGTCCTCTCTGTGTGCTGCAATCCTTCAGGAACAGACTGCTCTGGTGTAGGTCCTCCATGGGGAGCAGCTCCGACTAGAAGCTCTGCTTCTGCATTGGGTGCTCTCCATGGGCCACAGTTCCAGCCAGAAGCCTGCTCCAGCATGGTCTCTCTATAGGCTGCAGTATAGTTATCTATCTGCTCTGTTGTGGTCCGCTTCATGGCTTGCAGGGAAACACCTGGTCCACCATGGGTCCTCCATAAGCTGAAGGGGAATCTCTGCCTTGGTGCACCTCCTCCTTCTTCTCTCACCTTGGCATTCACAGAGTTGTTTCTCACAGGATCTTTTCCTCACTTCTCACATTGTCGTGCAGCATTTTGCCCTTTCTCAAATACCAGTTTTGGTACCAGTTTTGTCCAGTTTTGAGCCCCTTACCACAAAAAATAAATTGAGGTGCCAGAGTGTATCCAGAGAAGGGCAACAAAGCTGATGAGGCGTCTGAGAAATATGTCTTATGAGGACAGGCTGAGGGAGCCGGGGTTCTTCAGTCTAGAGAAAAGGAGGCTGAGGGGAGACCTTATTGCTCTCTACAACTACCTGAAAGGAACTTGTAGAGAGGCAGGGGTTGGTCTCTTCTCCCAAATCATAGGTGATAGGACAAGAGGAAATGGCCTAAGTCACACCAGGGGATGTTCAGATTCAATACTAGGAAAATTTTTTACTCTGAAAGGGCTATTAAACATTGGAATGGGCTGCCCAGGGAAGTGGTTGAGGCACCATCCCTGGAGGTATTCAAAAGGCTGACATAATGTTTAATGACATGGTTTAGGAATGTTTTTTGTTTTTTTTTTCTATCAGAGTTAGGTTGATGGTTGGACCAGGTGATCTTAAAGGTCGTTTCCAACCTAGACAATTTTATGATTCTATGAAATACATTTTCCCAGAGGTGCCACCATCTTGGCTGAGGGTCTCAGCTGTGCACTGTGGTGGGTTGGTTGGAGCCATCTGGAACAGACTGTGTCTAGCACAGGGCAACCCATGGCCTCTCCTCATCGTAGCCACTCCTGTGGTTCTCCTCTGCCAATACCTCACCACGTACACACAGTGCAGCTTGTCCTCTCCCATTTAATACTTTTGATTTGCTTCAAGGGTGTGATTTGAATATTGTTAAAATATAAGAATTTTTTCTTTTTTTCTTTTTTTTTTTTTTTTTTTTGTGTCTTTTCTTCTTATCCTTTGTGTGAATTTACTGCTATTTCACTTCATTTCTTCTTTTACACGCACTGGCACTTTACAGTTTTATGGTCTCAGCAACTCAAGAATTGTGAGATTGCTGTCAAGAAACCCACACTTTGTGGGAGAAGGACACACAGGCCCTTCTTCAAAAGCCGCAAACATCAAGTTAAGTAAAAAGTTTATTGGGGTTTAACTTAATTATGTTAATAAGTGAAATAATTTGGGAAAAGAACCAATGGCAAATGGGTAGCAGAAAGGGACATCAGCAACAGAAAAGGTAATAAATCCATTAGCCTTCATAAAGAGCAATGAAAAGGAAGATGAATATCAGCTGTAGAATATGGAGTACCTACCTGGGGCAAGATATGGAGAAAATAATCTGTATGAAAATTAATGTCTCTGCTGAGCCTATAAATGTTAGTATCTTCTTTATATTGTAGGACTTTACTTTAAATTAGTAGCCACTGGTAAAATGAAAGAGAAAGCTTTTTTAGCTGCCACATTTAAATAAGTTGTGTTGATGTTGGTATTTAAAGTGTATTAAAGTAACATGTGATACTGGATTTTTTAATAAATATTTCAGTATTTGAAAATAGTACCACAATTTTATAAATATTAAAATATCAGAATTTTTCAAACTGGAAACATGGACTTCAGTTTTTAATGGACTCTGATGGCACAATATGGAAGTGCCAAATAATGTATGTACTAACTTCAGAAATACACAGTATGATCTGATTTGCTGAAGCTTTTGTCTTTCATGACGTAAATCCATTAGTATCACTGCATTTGTCCATCCATGACAGTGCTGTAATTCATTTAAAGTTAAATGCTTCTGCTGCGTGTGTGTATGTCAAGAAATTCCTCAATTCACAAATAACACTCACTTTACCTTCAAAAATAGTTTACAAATTTCTGTTTAATCCAACATATGTAAAAACAGGATTAGGCTTGGCCATTAAAAAATGATCATTTTAAGCTTTCACTCTTTATGACAAAGAACCCTCTCTGCTGTTCTTTCCTCTTCACATTTTTCCCCTGCTCCAGAGTGGGTCCTCTCTGTGTGCTGCAATCCTTCAGGAACAGACTGCTCTGGTGTAGGTCCTCCATGGGGAGCAGCTCCGACTAGAAGCTCTGCTTCTGCATTGGGTGCTCTCCATGGGCCACAGTTCCAGCCAGAAGCCTGCTCCAGCATGGTCTCTCTATAGGCTGCAGTATAGTTATCTATCTGCTCTGTTGTGGTCCGCTTCATGGCTTGCAGGGAAACACCTGGTCCACCATGGGTCCTCCATAAGCTGAAGGGGAATCTCTGCCTTGGTGCACCTCCTCCTTCTTCTCTCACCTTGGCATTCACAGAGTTGTTTCTCACAGGATCTTTTCCTCACTTCTCACATTGTCGTGCAGCATTTTGCCCTTTCTCAAATACCAGTTTTGGTACCAGTTTTGTCCAGTTTTGAGCCCCTTACCACAAAAAATAAATTGAGGTGCCAGAGTGTATCCAGAGAAGGGCAACAAAGCTGATGAGGCGTCTGAGAAATATGTCTTATGAGGACAGGCTGAGGGAGCCGGGGTTCTTCAGTCTAGAGAAAAGGAGGCTGAGGGGAGACCTTATTGCTCTCTACAACTACCTGAAAGGAACTTGTAGAGAGGCAGGGGTTGGTCTCTTCTCCCAAATCATAGGTGATAGGACAAGAGGAAATGGCCTAAGTCACACCAGGGGATGTTCAGATTCAATACTAGGAAAATTTTTTACTCTGAAAGGGCTATTAAACATTGGAATGGGCTGCCCAGGGAAGTGGTTGAGGCACCATCCCTGGAGGTATTCAAAAGGCTGACATAATGTTTAACGACATGGTTTAGGAATGTTTTTTGTTTTTTTTTTCTATCAGAGTTAGGTTGATGGTTGGACCAGGTGATCTTAAAGGTCGTTTCCAACCTAGACAATTTTATGATTCTATGAAATACATTTTCCCAGAGGTGCCACCATCTTGGCTGAGGGTCTCAGCTGTGCACTGTGGTGGGTTGGTTGGAGCCATCTGGAACAGACTGTGTCTAGCACAGGGCAACCCATGGCCTCTCCTCATCGTAGCCACTCCTGTGGTTCTCCTCTGCCAATACCTCACCACGTACACACAGTGCAGCTTGTCCTCTCCCATTTAATACTTTTGATTTGCTTCAAGGGTGTGATTTGAATATTGTTAAAATATAAGAATTTTTTCTTTTTTTCTTTTTTTTTTTCTTTTTTTTGTGTCTTTTCTTCTTATCCTTTGTGTGAATTTACTGCTATTTCACTTCATTTCTTCTTTTACACGCACTGGCACTTTACAGTTTTATGGTCTCAGCAACTCAAGAATTGTGAGATTGCTGTCAAGAAACCCACACTTTGTGGGAGAAGGACACACAGGCCCTTCTTCAAAAGCCGCAAACATCAAGTTAAGTAAAAAGTTTATTGGGGTTTAACTTAATTATGTTAATAAGTGAAATAATTTGGGAAAAGAACCAATGGCAAATGGGTAGCAGAAAGGGACATCAGCAACAGAAAAGGTAATAAATCCATTAGCCTTCATAAAGAGCAATGAAAAGGAAGATGAATATCAGCTGTAGAATATGGAGTACCTACCTGGGGCAAGATATGGAGAAAATAATCTGTATGAAAATTAATGTCTCTGCTGAGCCTATAAATGTTAGTATCTTCTTTATATTGTAGGACTTTACTTTAAATTAGTAGCCACTGGTAAAATGAAAGAGAAAGCTTTTTTAGCTGCCACATTTAAATAAGTTGTGTTGATGTTGGTATTTAAAGTGTATTAAAGTAACATGTGATACTGGATTTTTTAATAATGATTTTTTGTAGTTTTTTTCTCAAATTTTCTATGCTTTGATCTGTAATCATGCAAATTTCATCTAAATTTCTTTGCTTCATTCTTTCTAGACACTTTCATATAAGAAGCAGACTTGGCAGCAGTTAAGCAGTTTCTGTGTATGACAACTGAAAGTCTGTATAGTGAGCTATAACATACAATATTGCACAAAAATCAATAGACTAAATATGTAGTGCTCCAAGGTTTCTGTCTGGTTATTAATTAATTGCCAGCAGAGTGACAGATTGATGCTTGCTAAAATATATTCAATTCATGCTTTTAGATCTCAGAGAATGCTGAGTAGGAAAAATACCAAGTAGAAATACCCAAGTCAGCATAAAAGCTTATCAGAAAGTTTTTAAAATGATTGAAATGCCAGTCAGCAGAATAAAAAACTACATTTCTATGTGATTTTGATCTTCCTAAACTAAGATTATTCCAATATAATTTAATGGGACATTATAGAAAGTGTCTTCTCACAGTTAACATGTCTGCCAAATGTATGACTTAAACACACAGAACTTCAGCTGGTAAAGGCAGGGGCTGTGTGTGTGGAGGGCCCAGCTGGCAGGCAATGGGTCTCATAAGAGGTCCAGGCAAGAGTGGGGCAGTGCTGGCTGTCCCCACAGGCAGTTCAAACTGCAGGTGACTGAATACAACCAGCCGTTAGGGAGTGTCAGTGGCCAAGGTGTGCAAACAGGGAGTGGAATTGGTGGTTTGCATGTGCAGGGTGGTGTGCTTTGTCCATTGCTAGGCTGCTGCCTGCTCTGCTCACCCACAGGTTTAGGCTGCAATCCTGACAATCCCCCTAGCTAGCTAGTGGCTCTTTAAGTGCACCTGGAAGCTTGAAGTCTCCAATGAATTAGAATTAGAAGCATGACATCTTTCAAACAATTCTTATTTTACAAAACTACAAGGTGACTGTGACCTGTTGAAAGAAAATGGTGCCCATCTGACGCAAAAACAAGGCTGAGGCTGAAACCCAAACAGAAGCTCTACAACCTGGCTATGCTGACTGAAATAGCTAACCCAACCTCAGGCTGCTTGGAGCTCCAGCACCTGGAATTCCCTCTGGCACCTGAAGGCAGCAGCGGATGTCATAGATGCAAGTGTGCCCAGCTGGAAGAACTCTTCAAAGGAGAAACTATGTTACAAGAAGAGCTCAAAAGGCAGCGCAGTATCAAAGAATGTGACAGATAGTATTGCATGCTGTCTCAGGATGAGGGACAACCCAGCGCTAAGGCTGCGCAAGTGGAAGATAATCCTGAACTCAACCTCAAGCTGGCTGACACAAGAAACTCATGAGATGAAGGAGACTGGACCCTTGATCCTGTTCAGGAAAGAAGAAAGACCATTCCCCTTTCCTTTAAAATGATGCTCTTAAATATGATGCTCTGGGGGTCAAGAATTAACAGCATCTAAGTAATGGACTGGATCCAGCACAAGCTGACTACTCAAAGTTGATTCAGACTCCCACCCACATTAGAACAAGTGCCACTAAAGTGCATAAAGTATTGGTAATTGGAGATTCCTTATTAACAGGCACTGAAGCACCCATTTAATATGCAGACAATTTCTCTAGACAAATTTGCTGCCTACCAGGATCTTGCATTTGCAACATCATTGAGAGGCTGCCAAGCATGGTGAACCCTACAGATTATCATCCATTCCCACCATTGCACATAGGGTCCAATGATACTGTGATGATGCAATTTAATGTCAGAAGTATGGATTAATATTTTCACTTTGAACTCATATAGTGAAATTCAGGCTTATTTTAGATTATTTACCCTTTCAGAAACTCTGGTGCTAATAATAATATATATCACTGTAATATTACAGACTTTCCAGATACATAGGAAAATACATTCCCTATCTGTATAGAAAATTATACATGCTTTGGATTATTATATTATTAATATATATGTGTAGAAATAAGTTATTGCAAGTGTGAATCTGGATATCAAAGAATAACTTACGGAGAAATACTTGAATAAAATAGTAACAGTTTTAGATTTGTTTTAATGAGATGTAGTACCATGAGTTATTTTGAAGTTTATAGTTAGAGGTTGAGCTCCACTTCCTCATTTATTTCATATAACCAAATATTCCTTCCTTTATTTAACATTATTTTATTGGTTTTTACTTAAAGTAATTTTAAAAGCATTCTGCTTTTGACATTGGCTTCCAAGAAAGTGAATGAAAAAATAAACAATGGCAACAAAAATTTAGTTATATCTATACTACATCTCTTTGGAATACGTTTCTTGTACAATGGATCAGATTAATGCATGACCAGAGTGACAGCTCTTATCACAGTTATTCTTATGATGTATTAGTGTAGTATATCATCATAGTGCTGTCGCTGTGATGATGTATTAGTGTGCTACATCATAAGATTGATGATGAAAATAAACTGTGCCTAAGACAGAAAACATTAGGTAGTTCCATTTTCCAGTCTCTGTCTGTATATACATTTATATATGTTTACACAGAGAAAACTTTATAACAGTTTAATGTTTCCACACTCTTTCTGCTTTCTATTTTCACTCTCCTCTTCTATTCTCTCTTTTCTTTCCACTCACTTAATTTGTCCTTCCAGGTTACTTTTCCTATTTCTTCCACATACAACCCTTTTCCACTTTAACTGATATTTGATAACACAGATCTAGCCTATAGCCTTCCTTGCTGTTCACCTTCCACATGTCCTCTCCTGTTCTGCTTTTCCACCATTACTTACACCACTTTTTCTACTTTTATTAATCTGTCTCTTCTCCTCCTTCTACGCATTCCTTGCAACACCTATTCTACCTTTCTAAAAATGGTGACCTCCGACTTCTATATTTATATTTCATTTGGATTCTGTAATTGCCGTAATATCTGTATTTCAGTGCCCTTTTCTCCATATGTCCTCCATATTTTCAAAGAAGGTGAGGTGAGGCAGAGTGAGGCAAGGCAGGGCAGGAAGGCAAGGCGAGGCACCTAGAGGTGCGTGCAGTCCTATGTTAAATAGAGTATGAGCTGGGTGGACTTCAGTCTATAAAAGGACATCCTGTCCTCTTAGGCATTTTCTCTGATTTATCTTGTCAATGAATACCAATTTAGCTGCCGTTCCAGTTAAGGACTCACAGTTCTCTCTTAGAACAGAAAGTTACAAGTCTGGAATACAAATTGAAATCTTGGCCCATGCCTTGAACACCTTGTAATGTTTACAGATCAAGAAAAAGAGACTTTTTTTTTTAACTATTTCTCTTGAAAGGTTTCCTCTTCATCTCTTAACCACTAAAAACGTCTTCAACTTTCACTTAATTTTTTAAGTACAAAATCATATATCTCCATAATAAAATATTGATGCTAACAACTTTCAAAAGTAGTTATTTTCTCAGATCCTTAGCCATGTTTTTTCACCCTAGAAAAGAAGCAAGTTCTCCATACATGCCTCAAGAGGTGAGTAGTTCAACATTCTTATGTTGAACAAATGTACCCAAATACACATTTAAAACTGGATAGTAGTGGATGTAAAACGGAATTATGACTTCCCAACCTTTGTTGATCTTTTGTATAAACTCTTAATTGGAAGATTTCAAGTGGTGTAGTGGTGGCTGTGTTTCCTGAGTTTTCTTTCCTCTATTTTTTAAGTATGTACTTCTGATCAGATTTTCTACATATTTCATTTTTTTTAGTGACAATCCTCATAAGAAAATGTTTTGTTAACAAAATATCTTTCTGACTGAAAATAGACATTTTTTAGGCAGAGTATCAAACTGATCATCCGTAAGATATGCTTAAAATATTCATATGACTTACTAGCGGTATTCCGGTAAGAACTAAGGAGCTGGTGAATTTAAGAAAATGACTAATACTGCAACAGATACGTTGCTTTCCAGAACTACCTTTAGCTTAAGACTAAGTCAATATATACCATTACTAATAATGAATAAGATTTCATCAATATTTACTGTGAAATCTTCATAATTAAAAATAAATAATTTGGCAACAAATTTGACAAAATTAATTGAATCATTAGTTCCAAAAGAATTATTTACCATGTACGGACCAAGAAAAAAAAATCAAAAGTAGAGAAACATAAAAGAACAAAAGGAAGTGTCCCTCCTGAATATATTTCTGAGGTTTTTCTCACGCACTTGTGAGAAGTTCTGCTAACATAATTAAGCTCAGCAAATGAAAAAAAAAAAAAAAGTGTTTCAGAATAGTTGAAATTCAGTACAAATTTAGAAGAAAAAATTTACTTTTCTAGAAAAAATATACTCAAGGTAATTTTCCACAGGTAATTTTCCACAGGATATTGAAAAGTTATTTTTTCTCACTACTTCAGAGAATAAACTTCCTTCATAAACATTACACTGTGTTAGTTATTATTATTTTGCTTTGATCACTGTCACAATGGTATCCACTATTGCACCACTTCAAAAAACAAAATATAGTGTATTAGCCTATAGTCTGTTGTTCTTCTTGCAAGAAACCAAACTATTAAAGTGTGATGGAATATCTTAACTTATAGCTGGAGTAATAAAGCAGTTTATAGTAATGACAAAATGTAAACTATAATAGGTGAGTGGTTTGGTTTTGACTTTCCTGGCTGCACTTAAAATCATAAACTAGGGCAACATCCCATGAACTGTCAAGTGACTTTTCAGTTCTTTTACCATGCTTGGGCTTTGCTTGTTAGTTTATTTCTATATTATAATGTTACTAACATCCAGTGGTTTGTATTTTCATGTTTTCTCTAACTTTCTGACCATGTTCTCCATGGGCCTGTCATTACACTCAGTCACACCTTTGCTTTACTTCTTCTGAATGTTTACAGTATTTCATTAACAGAAACAAAGATTCTGATTTAATCTTCATTACAGAGAAGACAAGCTTCAATGAAAGGGAAAGAAATCACAAGAAAACATACATGGGTTACTCATTTAAGCATAACAAAGGCTGTATACACAAAATAGCATGACTATTTATATTCAGTTCTAAAGAAACTGCTATTTCCTCAGAAGTGGAGGACTGTTTGAACTGAATTTAATTGAGTTTTACCTGAAACCTTTCCCGGTTTTTATCAAAAGCTAAAATACAAGGTGTTTCCTTGTATTTTTCCATCTTTTGGTTTTTTGGGTATTCTCAAATCTGGTCTAACTATGTTTTTGTTCATATTCCAATAGGAAGAATGGGAGAAACAACAGCACACAAAATGTAAGCATAAAACATTTTACCTATCAACACAGAAATTAAATGAGAAAAAAGCATACAACAGATATGCAATCTATTGGGTGTTGCTCGATACAGTATGAAGCATTCACTGATATTGAAGAATTCAATTAAGAAAGTTGTACATAAAAATATACTACAACTTGATGGCTCGCTCTAATGTTTTATTTTTAATTAGAGCTCCCTCTTTGTGTTCTATATCTAAACTAACACTTTGGGGTAGTTAAAACATGACAACATACACTCAGGTGGCAATGGTTTGGTCCCATTTGTTTTAACAAGCTCCATTAGAATGGAGTATTATCTCTCAAAAGATTTTAAGCTTGTTGGCTCTGCACCAGACATTTTAAAAAACACACTTAAAGTAGATGAGATTTCTCTTTGCCTTGAAAGACTCCTCCTAAAGAGAGCATACATAACTTTTTTTTTGCATTACCAAAAATTCGAAACTCGAATACATATTTCTATCCTTTCAATCTCCAGGGCATCTTTGCTAAAATGAAACTCCTGAATATTTCTCAGCTGTTGTTTCCCCTCTGATTATAACCTGACATATTACCTGATATTAGCTAGATAGCACAGAAATGGTCAGAAGTTAAAATATGTTTTAATCTTCCAGGCATGAAAGTGCTTAACTGTGGTTTCTGAATGGCAGTATTTAAACACACATGCATTACATTTGTCCCTAGAGATGAAAATATACAAGAGTAAAAGTATCATATTATCCACTATTATATTTTATTCTGATGTTCTCTCTCCTTTTTCCTTGATAATGTGGACAGATGTACAGAGATTACAGAAGCCTAAATGAAGCCATTTTATTGCTTCTCCTCACTGCAATAAAGGATGTCCTAATAATAGTTTATTATCTTTTACATTATTCCAAGTATTATTGTAGAAAATACTGTACTTGTCTGGGAGATGGCATCTCTTTTTTTGATTACTAATTTAGATTTCCAAGCCCTTTTTATTTCAGTGTGCAGCAACACATTACTCATAAACAGTCATCACCAAGGCTTCAACAAAGCATATATTAGTAGATTCAAAATCAACCTAGGCTCTCCATAGGGGACAAAAATCAATAAACTTTAAAGTTCATAGTTTTATTTAAAAAAAGCAAAACCAAAACCAAACCAAAGCAAAGCAAAACCCCTAACAGAAAAAAACGTAGGTTAGAATATATTTCCATTTGAAATGGTATCAAGGAAAATGTAAGTTACTCTGCAGAATACACAAACAAGACCAAATTCTCCTCTGGTGTATTTCCTGATAGTCTTCTTTCCCTATAGAATTGATGTGAAACACATCTTAACAGAAAATATTGTATACCCTGAGGTAATAGGGGTTGAATACATTTCGCTAATCAAAAATTATGGAATTTAGTGTAACTAAGCTATTTCCAGTGTTTAGCTGAAAAAACACACAGAAAGACTTGGGCTAACAAGGTAAAATGACATTGGAGGATTTTGACATCACAAATGGCAGTTCAGAGCAGTCCACATGCTGAATCCCTGAGGGGTCAGTCAGTAAATTTAGTGTATGGCTGCATGAAGATATCAATTAGAAAGTGCTAAGGAAAGTAGAAGACATAAATCACTCTTCTCAAGGACTTCAATCCAGAACTCTGCAGAAGTGTTTCTTTCTGCATTAGGTTACAAACTTGAAAGTAACTCTCCACTTTTTAAAATTTTATTTTACAGAGGACTTAAATAGATTTACACAGCAATAGAAGGAAGCAAGGTGTGTTTATGGTTCATATAACATCCAAGTAGTGAGAAGAGCTGCACAAAAACAGGATCGTAATTTCTCGTAGAAAATTTAAAACTCCTCTTTAACACTTGTTAAAACTTTTCAAAACACTGGTAAATTTCTTCATAGCAGCCTTCATAGTGCTGTTCTTTGTATTTGTAGCTAGAATGGTATTGATAACACACTAATGTTTTGGCTACTGCTGAGCAGTGCTCCCACAGCATCAAGGCTGTCTCTCCAAAACCTTTCCTTCCACCAAAGACCAGTAGGCTGGGGGTGGGCAAGAGGTCTTGAGGGGACACAGCCAGGATAGCTGGCTCAGACTGACCAAAGGGATATCCCATGCTGTGTGACATTGTGCTCAGCAATAAAATCTTGGGGAAAGGACACATGTAATTAAAGTGTTTGTCTTTCAAAGCAACACTAGGTGTACTGGGGCCGTGCTTCCCAGGAAGTGGCTGGATGTTGCCTGCTGATGAGAAGAGGAGAATAAGTCTTTTTTTTTTTTTTCCTTTGCTTTTTCATGCAGCCATTCCTTCTCTTAATTAACCTGCCTTTTCCTCAACCCAGGCTTTCATTTTATTTTCTCCCCCTGTCCTCCTGAGGTCATAGTCAATTCACCACACTGTCCTACAGTGAGATGAAGCTTGTACTAGTAGCTTCTATTCCTCTCTATTGGCCAGAAGAAGTAACCTAGGATATAACATATACACTTAGTCAAATGAATATTTTCTCTTTTTTTTTATATGTAATTCAAATGCTTTTTAAAAATATGAGGAATATTTAAACCATCTTGCTTTTTTTTTAACATAAATAAAAATGAAAACATGAAGAATCAATTTAAACTTGAAAAATGCAGTTATTTGGATAACTTTTTAAATTTAAGATCTTACTTTAAATAATATTATTTCTCGCTATTTTCATTATTTAAGACAGCTCAAAATGTGTGTCTTATGAGGATTGACGCAGTATTTCCAATATATTTTTTCATCCATCATTATGCAGGTCTTTTCTTGAACAAGTCATCTTCTACAGAGAAATAATTTATATTGTCCATATAACTAAAACATTTCTGCATAACAGGACTTGATTCACATTTGCCTTCACACAACATTTTTTTTTTCCAGTGCAAGATACTTTCAAACCAGAACAGTACATATAACATTTGGTCTCATGAAAATTTCTTCCCTGAGAAGAGGTACAATAATGAAGCAGCTAAGAGGAAAAGGAACAACATTTTTTTGTTTTCTCCTCAATAACACTACATGTTATATAATAGCAGGGGGAGTAATTTGTTTATTTTTTGAGATAATACCTTGCTTCTGATAAAACAAAGTATGTTAGCCTGTGCTACAAGGGGAAATATTAAGGGTTTTGCATGATAATGATGGACACCTCTGTAAAGAGATCTTTTTGCATCCTTACATTCTATTTTCTTTTGAACTGTAGCAGGGGAAAAAACCCAACATGTACTAGTTTTGGCTGGGATTGAGTTACTTTTCTTGTTAGTAGCTCATATGGTGCTATGGTTTAGATTTGTGACCAAGATGTTGGCAGCACACAGTTGCTATTGCTGAAGAGTGCTTACACAGTGTCAATGTATTCCTACACAGCCCCACCAGTGAGTAAACTGAGGGTGCACAAAAAGTAGGGAGGGCACACAGCTGGGACAGCTGACCCCAACTGACCAAAAGGATAACCTGTGCCATATGATGTCATGCTCAGCAATAAAAGCTGGGGGAAGAAGTAAGAAGGTAGGGCCTTTGGAGTTATGGCTTTTGTCTTCCCAAGTAACCATTAGGCATGACGGAGCCCTGGTTTCCTGGAGATGGCTGAACACCTGCCTGCTGCTGGGAAGCAGCAAGGAAATGCCTTCATTTGCTTTGCTTGCCCACAGAACTTTTGCTTTCCCTATTAAACTGTTTTTATCTCATGCCATAGGTTGTTGCACTTTTACACTTACCATTCTCTCCTCCATGTAATATTGTACACCTGAGTCATTGTCATGTTAATATTAATTTAAACTCACTTAGACTGTTTTAGATTTGCCCTTTTACTTTATATGTGATTCTTATTTGTGAAGAGAGGACATAATCTCCTATCACAGTCAATGTAATTACAGGACTAGCTCTTCATTTCATATTCAGTTGATTCATTTGCCTTAACTTGAATGGTCTTCTGCCACTTAAGATGTCCTAGGCTATATGGGATCTCTGTCTGGGCTGGCTAATAAAACATCTATAAAATAATCATGCCCTCCTGTAGCAGTAAGTGGAGTTCAAGCATGAAACACCTATGCATTTCAAATGGTACTAAGACATCAAGATTTAAGCACCACATTTCACCCCTAGTTTACATTTAGACATTTACATTGGGGAAAAAAATGGAGTTGAATTCTACAGTAAGTGTCCAATTTCTTTTTATAAAAAATAATAATTACTCTGTTTTTCCCACTTGTATCCCTTAGTAATAATTTGAATTCATTAATAAATATGAATGGAAGAAAATACTCTCCCTTAGGATCTTTGGAATTCAGCAATAAATAAATATTCATGGTATTGCCTTACCTTTCCAAAAGGATGACACCTGAATGTAAAACACATTTCTTTTTTAATGGAATGCAAGTCCTAAATTAGTCTAGTTCAAGAAATGGAACTTTGATAAGTACAGTTGCAATCCTTTAAGCTGCTAATTGCTTAAGGTTATAATATGATAATAATTATTTAGTAGTTCTCTTTTTCCAGTATTCCAGGTACTGCAACTGAAAAACTGCTTGTTTTCCTTGTTTTCAGGAATATAATACTCACATAGATAGACATTTATGTGAACCATTTTAATTGCAAATAAATTAAACATAGAAAATGTTTGCTTAGGAATAGGAAACCACATAGTTGTGTTAATGCTTTGTTGTTTAATGTAAATAATAAATGTATGATACTGCTTCCATACAAAAATAATGGAAATAATTTTAATGTAGATCCATGCTTATTTCTCATAATAATGTGATGTAGTCTTTGATATATTGTTGAAAAGTTTTATGACCTACTGTGTTTTAATAACATTATTCAGCAGCAGCTGGCCTTCTTAAGATAATTTCAAAATGAGTTTATTATTTATTATTTAACATAATGTTTAGCTGTTTGGAAAAAGGGTTGTTTTCCAGCATGAGATTTTATTTTTAAAAGTTTAACCTTGTTGTCTCACATTTCTACTCTCATTTGAGAGTTGTGAAAAGTTATTAATGACATTTCAAAAAATTCAAAGGCATAATTAAAACAAACTTTTTTACTTGTTTAAGAAATTCTGAAATCCTTTAATATTTTTTAAATTAAATTTTAGGTGTAAAAATCTGCATAGATAATGGACAAAGTCTTGATTTTTAACTACATCTTTGTAAATCCTAAACATTTTGCTGAAGATTTAAGAACATACAGATTGTTCACTTTTGCTCTTCTCTTTTAGAATTCTTTTTGTTTCTCTCCCCATATTTGATAATATAACAATATATTTAAGTCTTAAATGATGGTTCTATGAAGTGCTTACGTAAATAAGTTGCTAAATTATGACTCATGCTTTTCAAGATACATTAAGACTTCGTCTTTTGTTGAAAGATGTAACATCAATGTTGCAATAAAACTCTACAAAAATAACACTGACACTTCAAAGCACTGAAGAGAGCTGTGAAAACAAGCAAAAAAACCAACCTGCAGTTTTTCCTTTTCAAAAATTTGCAGAAATAAAATTAACAAAAATTGTATTCTATGTTACATCTCTAATAAAACTGCTTATCAGAACTGTAAAGGAAATGTTTTACAAGTTGTTGAAAGAGTGGAAATATATTTCACAAATATAGCATAAGAAGTAAGTAAACATTGGTAAGACTGTGACCAGCACTGTTGGAACAGAGAAGCCTCTTGGTTATTTCAGCATAGAGTTTCATCCTTTCTTTCCC
>NW_015090999.1:2279545-2519548 GCF_001431845.1 Calidris pugnax | reverse complement strand
CCCCTCCCAGCAGGTGCAAGCACAGAAAGTGCACACCCCTCCTCATCCCCCCTATATATAGACACATACATACGTGGGCAGCAGCCTCAGATTAGACTGGACACTCTTCAAGAAGGAAATCTTAAAGGCCCGGGAGCAGGCTGTCCCCAAGAGGCACAAGATTACAGGGTGGGGAAAATGGCCAGCTTGGTTTAACAAAGAGGTCTTGATGGGTCTTAGGGAAAAAAGGAGGGTTTACCACCTCTGGAAGAAGGGACAGACAACTCAGGAGGAGTACAGAGATCTTGTTAGGCTATACAGAGAAAAAGTTAGGAAGGCAAAAGCCCAGCTGGAACTCAACCTGACCATCAATATAAGGGACAACAAAAAAAGTTTTTATAAATACGTCACCAAAAAGAGAGTCGGGGAGAATCTCCATCCCTTACTGGATGCAGCGGGAAACATTGCTACCAAGGATGAGGAGAAGGCTGAGATAATTAATGCCTTCTTTGCCTCCATCTTCAATAGTCGGACCAGCTACCCCCAGGGTGTTCAGTCTCCTGAGCTGGAAGATAAGGATGGAGAGCAGAACAACCCTCCCATAATCCAGGAGGAAATAGTTAATGATTTGCTTATGCACCTGGACACGCATAAGTCTATGGGGCCAGATGGGATTCACCCAAGGGTACTCAGGGAGCTGGCAGGAGAGCTCACCAAGCCTCTTTCCATTATCCATCAACAATTCTGAAAAAAAAGTTTTTATAAATACGTCACCAAAAAGAGAGTCGGGGAGAATCTCCATCCCTTACTGGATGCAGCGGGAAACATTGCTACCAAGGATGAGGAGAAGGCTGAGATAATTAATGCCTTCTTTGCCTCCATCTTCAATAGTCGGACCAGCTACCCCCAGGGTGTTCACTCTCCTGAGCTGGAAGATAAGGATGGAGAGCAGAACAACCCTCCCATAATCCAGGCGGAAATAGTTAATGATTTGCTTATGCACCTGGACACGCATAAGTCTATGGGGCCAGATGGGATTCACCCAAGGGTACTCAGGGAGCTGGCAGGAGAGCTCACCAAGCCTCTTTCCATTATCCATCAACAATTCTGATCAACAGGAGAGGTACCAGACAACTGGAGGGTGGCCAATGTGATATCCATCTACAAGAAGGGTCAGAAGGAGGATCCGGGAAACTATAGGCCTGATCTCAGCCTGATCATCCTGAGTGAGGTCTCACAGCAAGTGCAGGACAGCCAAGTTATCAGGGCCAGCCAGCGTGGGTTTATGAAAGGGAGGTCCTGCTTACCCAACTTGATCTCTTTCTGTGACCTTGTCACCTGCCTTCTCAATGCGGGGAGGGCTGTCTACCTGGACTTTGGTAAGGCCTTTGACACCGTCCTCCACAGTGTTCTCCTGGAGAAGCTGGTGAATCATGGCATAGACAAGTGTACTCTTCACTGGGTAAAAAGCTGGCTGGATGGCCGTGCCCAGCGAGTTGTGATTAATGGGGTGAAATCTGGTTGGTGGCCAGTCACCAGTCGTGTCCCACAGGGCTCGGTTATGGGACCAGTCTTATTTAATATTTTTATTGATGATCTAGATAAGTGGATTGAGTGCACCCTCAGTAAGTTTGCAGATGACACCAGACTAGGTGGGAGTGTTGATCTGCTTGAGGATTGGAATGTAGGTGAACAGGATCGTGGAAGAAGCAAAACCAGAAGAAGGAATAGAAGAAGCAGGAACACTGTCAGTGGACAGCCTGTGAGCAAGTCTAGGTGACCTATTAATGCCATGGAAGACGAAATCAGGACTCAATAGTTCGGATGACTATTAAGCAAGTATTCTTTATTGCAGCACTGGACGCACAGGGATTCACTCCTCCAAATATGCGTGCCAGACAGAGTCAGTTTAACAACATATATGCACAGGACACATACATATTCATGCCAAGAAGGAATAGAAGAAGCAGGAACACTGTCAGTGGACAGCCTGTGAGCAAGTCTAGGTGACCTATTAATGCCATGGAAGACGAAATCAGGACTCAATAGTTCGGATGACTATTAAGCAAGTATTCTTTATTGCAGCACTGGACGCACAGGGATTCACTCCTCCAAATATGCGTGCCAGACAGAGTCAGTTTAACAACATATATGCACAGGACACATACATATTCATGCCAAGAGTCTTAACATATTCATTAGTTTCCAGTAATTCATTACCATATGCTACCTCCCTCTTGGAGCCCCCCATTTGTCAGAGATAAGATACCATTGTGCTGGCCTCATGATTGCTACCTACATGCCTGCCTTCCTGTCTTGTTGCTTATCGTAGCTCTGCAGGGGGGTAGGCCCCTGTTTGTGGTCAGCCAAGTTATATTTGCTAACTCATACTTAGGTAAGCAAACCTTCAAGCCATACTTAAGTTTATTCTTTAATTCACTGTAAACAATGCCTACCGGCCTGACTGATTAAAGGGAATTCCGCCCTCCTGGGAGTTGCAGGGGCATGCCGGTTGGGAAAGAACATACATTAGTACTATATAAACTGCCTGTTTGTTAGAATAAACGATTCTGGTTGCATCACTGACCGCGGTCCATGCCTTCATATGCTACATCGGAAGGCTCTATAGAGGGATCTGGACAGGTTGGATCAATGGGCCAAGGCCAATGGGATGAGGTTTAATAAGGCCAAGTGCCGAGTCCTGCATTTTGGTCACAAAAACCCCGGGCATCGCTACAGGCTTGGAGAAGAGTGGCTGGAGAGCTGCCCAGCAGAAAAGGCCCTGGGGGTGTTGCTGGACAGCTGGCTTAACATGAGCCAGCAGTGTGCCCAGGTGGCCAAGAGGGCCAATGGCATCCTGGCCTGTATCAGGAATAACGTGGCCAGCAGGACTAGGGAAGTCATCGTGCCTCTGTACTTGGCACTGATGAGGCCTCGCCTTGAGTACTGTGTTCAGTTCTGGGCCTCTCACTACAGGAAGGACATTGAGCTGCTGGAGCGTGTCCAGAGGAGAGCCACCAAGCTGGTGAGGGGTCTGGAGAACAAGTCCTATGAGGAGAGGCTGAGGGAACTGGGCATGTTTAGTTTGGAGAAGAGGAGGCTGAGGGGAGACCTCATTGCCCTCTACAACTACCTGAAAGGAGGTTGTAGAGAGGTGGGTGTTGGCCTCTTCTCCCAAGGGAATAATGACAGGACCAGAGGAAATGGTCTGAAGTTGTGGCAGGGGAGGTTTAGATTAGATATTAGGAAGAATTACTTTACTGTGAGAGTGGTCAGGCACTGGAACAGCCTGCCCAGGGAGGTGGTGGAGTCACCATCCCTGGAGGTATCTAAGAAATGTATAGAAGTTGCACTTCAGGGCATGCTCTAATGCCCGAGATTGTTGGGTTTTGTCTCTCTGTGGGTGGGTGTGGTGTGTGTGTGCATTGGTTTGGGTTGTGGGTGGTTTTAGTTTTTTTGTTTTTTCTTTTGTGCTTGTGTGTGTGGGTTTTGGTTTTGGGTTTATCTTGTGTGGTTGGACTCAACGATTTCAAAGGTCCCTTCCAACCATGAATATTCTGTGATTCTCTGTGACAGTATTTGAGAGCACTCACACAGACAACACCAGTGACCTCATCCTGCCCCCTTTTTGCTGAGCAGAATGGGGGTCTACTGGTGAGAATATATTTTTATATGAATGTACATACGTAGGATGTGCATACATACAAGGTGGACCCCTCCCTAAGTCATCAATTTGGGTTTCTGCTTGCCGTTGTTCCTCCCTGTGCTCCTCTGGTCTTGTGAAGATGGACCTTTTATGGGCCCCATTGATGGCCTTGGAAATAGCTGGGCAGAATTTCTGAGGGTTCCTCATCTGCCATGGTCTCTCTGTGTTCCTTTGTGAGTGTGGAGACTAGATTAATTTTATCACATAATCTAATAAATATGGTTCAAGATAAATAAATTTTCAGTTTCACTTTAAAACAAAAAAAAAAAAGATCAAAGCTTCTTCCACAAAATCCCTGTCTTTTGACTGTCTTTTGAGGTGATCTGGATGTAAATTATTATTTTGGGATATTATACAGAAGCTGAATTTATTCTGCAGATTCTTTTTGGTCACTGAAGTGAATGGCAGCAGAGACAGTAATTAGTAGTGAGTATACCACTACTTTTGACAGCCTGAAGCATGACTCAAACATTGTTAGAAGTCTCAAGGACTGCGAGAAATAAATTGTATCAAACAAAAGAAAAGCCAGTGTAGACAGCAACTGTGGAAAAACATATCTATAAAGGCTTATTTCAATTAGAGTCACACAGACGAAAGAGAGAAAGGTTCTGTGTCTTGCAATTCAGAATGATATGAGCTTGAACAACCTTGGTCTCCTGTGAAGCACTAAAAGATAATTGAAAAGCAAATTTCCAAGAGAAACAACTGTAGTAGAACCTCCATGGATTCAATTTCAAGACTGCAGCCTGTATTTTTAAAATGGTAAAGTGAATATAACCTTCCACAAATAAACAGAGATGAAAAACTTAATAGGAAATATGTGGATTGACACAGATTGATCTGATTGGTGAAGCACGCCTGTAGTTCTGACTTGATATGTTCATTGGAACATAATTGCATCAGAGGTGGATGCCAAACAGCAGCTTTTATCTGACACATTTTGCAGACCTACAACATCAATAGTATTTTATTTTATCAAGTCGCATTTGAGAAAGTAATGATGTCAATAGAAGAACTGAGTTAGAAAAAAAGCTGAGATCAAAATGTTAGAACACGTCCAGCACATTTTATGATCGTGAACAGAAAGCACTATTTTTTTAGTATTTGATTAGACACTTAAACTTTAGAAGTCATGATGGGGATCAGACTTAAATTTACACTCTGTTCTACTCTATTTGTAAAATAACTAGATACGATACAAATCCTATCCAATGCTATGCCTCTAGGAACAAAAAATTTCCTTCTGCTTAGGGCACAATTATTTAACCTTATCTACTCATTGAAGGAAGCTTCTTTTTCTTGGAAAAAAAGAAAAAAGAAAAGAAAGGAATGTTAAAAAAAGAAGGAAGAAGTCTTTCCAAAGGCACCAAAAATGCAAAAGATATTTTGTAGGTCTGCAGATATGCACAAATTTACATGAAGCATATTGAAGAAAAATAACAGTACAAAATTGTGAGAAAATGTCAAATTTTAGTCTCTAGCTAATCTAATCTGGTATATTTCAATAATACATGCATATTATTTAGGTAATTCTTCTTATAAAGGAACTAAGTATTATGTAGATCATGTCATTTACACGAGACGAAATAGAGCCTACTTTTAGTCATCTTCATTCAATACTGATGCTACATGTGAAGTCTAACTCCCTAAGTGCACACAGAGCACACTGGCCAACATGGGAAAAATCAAGAGATGGAGTTAAGGAGGTCCCATGTGCAAACAGATCATGAGGCTGAAGGTACTATTGTTGATCAGTAACTATAAATGGTGTACTTTAGAACTCTTCTCTAGAAAATGCACAACATGTTCTTCAGGAGACCTTGAAAATACTTTCTGCCTCTACGCAGTATAAAAGCATATAACACTACAACGGCCCTTACAAGGTGATATGCACTATGATGCCTTCTGGAGTTCGTATCAATCATTCTAATTGGTTTCTGTTCAGAATGCACCACAGGTCTCACCTAAGTGGAAAAAAAAGAATCCTAAACATTTCATTTGGATAATGACTCAAATGCATAAGGGCCATACAATTCAGATTGACTTATACCATCCTTCATATGTATTAAACAGACAGCATTTTTACAGGAGGAGGCTGGAAAATGGCACTATGGGTTTTTGCTGGATTAGGAAGCAGTGATATATGAGAGCAAAATGAAACGATAGCAAAAAGTTACAGCTTTTGCTAATGTCATGTCTACTGATGCATTCTTTAACATTAAATGAAATAAAACACCACAGTGAATGGTATTTCCAATTCCATACTAGGCAGCAGAAGGATCTCAGCACGGCATGGTAAAAATAAGGGTTAGCTACATAGTAGAGGGTTAGTTTACAGTGACCTATATGCAAATACGCTTCTTGAGATAAAGACCTTATTTCTTCACATTTTTCCATTCCTTTGATATAGTACTGACAGTAAATGTGGTACTTTAGAGTTATATGGTATTTTACAATTGAGGGGGTTTATTCCTTTTTTTTTTTTTTCCCTGAGGATCTGCAAAATTTCATTGTGAAGCTCAGAAACATGAAAATTTCACATCAATGCATATTACAGTGAAGTGTCATGCAGCAATACAAGAAATATTTGTCCAACAGAGCCTAGAATAATTTAAAATGCTTATCATAACTTATAGGACATTAAGCACAATTCATCAGGAGTACCAGCATTCTTATAGCATTTTTTTACAGACCTTAACTGAAAAACAATTTGTTTGGCATTTAAGAATCTTAAGGATGGATCACAAAAGGAGAAAATTTGAATTTACACCTTTAGATAGTATGGTTATTTGGTAAATGTAGTCATGCTGGAAAACATTTTAAAACAACGTGGAACACTGTAAATGGCATATAAAAATAGGGCTTACAAGCAGGAAAATATCTTGATATAGCTTGAGTTGCTACATTAGTCTGTTCAGGGATAATTGAATACTTGTTTATCATGAGTGTCTTTTCTTAATTTACTTTGGAAAAAATATGTTTAAGCTCACACTATTTAACTGTTAGCGATTTCAAGAAGATATATTCATAATATTCATATCAACTATCAATTCTGTTCATTTCCACAGAATGAGCACCTAGTGTAGGTGTAAATACCAGCATCAAGTGCTGGATATCAAGTTTATACCTCTAGCCAACCTGTACATTTGTAAATGAGCAGGAAGGATTTTGCTGACAAAAATCCCTTATTTAACAGTATCATTCAACTAATTCAGCATGAATAAGAGGTTCCACTCAAATATGAGGAGAAACTTCTTCACGGTGAGGGTGACAGAGCCCTGGAACAGGCTGCCCAGGGAGGTTGTGGAGTCCCCTTCCTTGGAGATTTTCAAGACCCGCCTGGATGCAGTCCTGAGTAACATGCTCTAGCTCTAGGCAATCCTGCTTCAGCAGGGGAGTTGGACTAGATGATCTCTATGGTCCCTTCCAACTCTAAAATTCAGTGAAATTCAGTGAAATTCAGTGAATATGACTAATTTTTCATTTGATACTTTTTCCTCCACTTATTTCTCTATTACATGTTTTGATGTGGGTCTGTTCATCTAAGCTATCTTAGATGATGCCCATATGTCCATATGTTTGGTATCCTAAATATTTGTTCTGTGGGAATACACAGTTTTACTTCATGATCTTCACGTTGAGAGATAATACCTTGCAGTCAGCTGAATAGCTACTCAGTGGTGAAGTGGACATTAGACTTGCTTTGCCTTATTGGATTCCTTCAGGCTATAACCTACATTTTTCGCTTGTAATAGGTATCCCTACTTCTATAGTAGCTAAACCCAACCGGACTTACCCATTCATTTAACTATTAATAGGGACTTTTTTTCTTCCCCTCTCTTACAGCTGTAAGAGAAATGGTTCATTACCTTTTTATTTCAACTTATTGCCACGTTCCTTAGATGTGATTTATCTGGCGTATTTTCACTAGACATTTAGATTACAGAAGGTCTCCATAGATATTGTCATTACAGGTGTTTTGGGTAACTTTGGATGCATTTCAATTCATATATAATTAAACTGCATATCGAGATGAGATTTTCTCTCTCTTGTTTTTGGCTAATGCCAGACATGCCCCTCCCACACACTTTCCCCTCCTCACACCCCAATCCCCATTTGAGTGCATTCCCACAGCTCCAAGTCAAAGTTATTAGTTATATTTAGTAAGTATGCCCTTCAGTGTTAACAGGATGCTTGAGGACAAGTTTATGAACACTGAATCCTGTGCTGATTTCTGGCAGAAAAGACGACAGACACTTTCAAAGTGCATCTCACAGAGATACAACTTTTTTAAAAGGCAGCTTTTTCCCCTCAGACCCTGCTGTGAATCTCATTTTTATCCCAGTTCCACAGTTTCTCAACATTCAGATTTGAGTCTCCTAATAAAAGAGAGCAAACTCTGGTCATCAGTACTTTCCTGTGACTCAAAATTGTCACTATCCCAGTCCTTGGAACAGGTTTCTGAACCTGTTCTTGATTCGCATAAATATGAGGATCTAAGAAAAGGCTGAAAGTTAAGTCTGATGCATCCTGCATTCTGTGGCAACAGGATGAAGAAAAAGTAGCTAATCTTCAGGTTATTTTTATGATATTGTCTATTTGATTTTAAAAATTGGTCTTATGCTACTAAGCAGTTCATCAGAGCTAGAGAAAATAGAGACAGCAGGGTTTCAGGTTCATAGAATCCTTTTATAATGTTATATGTTTTTTATAATGTTGTTTCAGTCCAAATCACACTGCTGTTCAGATCACTAATCTGTTTTCTTACTTCTAAAATGACCAAGTCAATAAATCTTAGAGTGATGATACTTATGATGATGAAAGCATATGGCCTAGGGGGATCATCAGATTCCACTGTGAACCACAGTGGCATAAGAAGCTTCTATAAGCATTGGCAAGTGTTTAACTCATAAAATTTCATTCCTTTTTATAGCAATAGGTAATGTGTGGATCTGTAAAACCCATATAATACAGGAGTTAAGAATCTTTGTTCCGATACCTCTACAATTTTGCAAGAATGAGCCGGAATTTAAATGTTTCATTAATATCATACACTGAGGAGGGGTTCTATAGTACCAATACTTTTTTGTTGTTTTTGTTGTCTGTGCATGGCTTTATAGCTCTAGTTCCAAGTAGAAAATTGACTGTTTGATCTGTATCCGTGAGCACAAATCACCAACTGTTTTTTGAAACCTATAGCAAGTGCCATAAAATACCTGAATCTACTGAAAATGTCATTTTCAATGTATAGTTCTAAAGTTCAAATCAAAGTCAAGTAAGAAGATTGTTAAGACATAAATGTATTGGGTTTTTTTCTTGGAATAAATTTGTTGTTCATGACTGATACTCCCTGTATCAATCACAAAAAGCATATTGAATGGTGTTTCATATATCTCCTTACAAAATAATTTTCTATAGATGTCACTGTACCTGGGTATTTTTCCAAGTATTCTGGTCCAAAACCACATGCTTGTTGCCTTCTCATTCCATCCCTTTCTTGTAATTTTTTTTCTTCATTTTTAACAAGCCTGAAAACACAGTCTGATGGAGCCAGCATACACTAATACAGGGTAGGATGTGTTATCGAATTTGTCTCTTAAAGAAAAATCCTTTAATCTCTGGAAGTCACCAGTTCAGATCATATACCAGAATAAAGAACACAGTTGCATTAACAGCATTATTTACCATTTCCTTTTAGCTACAAACTGTCTCAGTTCTTTACATATCTGTTTCATGTAATGCCTTTCTTGCAGCTGCTTTATGACAGCAGTGATGCAATGGTCTAAATGTTATGGGGTTTAGGGAATTTTACAACTTTGCTTTATAGAAGCTTAGTTGTTAGTAGATAAATAAATGAAGTACAGATATCTAATACTAAAATAAAATTCTATTATTTAATTATTTATCTGGAAACTTAATTATAGTTTATAGATAAATTAGACCTCAAAATGTTCATTTTGCTGTGCCTTAAGCTGACACAGTTACTTTGATCTGCATTGACTAAAGATCTTTCTCATTGTATAGCATCTCTGAAGCATTAATAATTAATATTTAGCTAGTGAAATATAGAAGAGACATAACATTAAAGTTGTTGTTTCCACAGATAATTTATGTTCCAAGACTTAGAAAAAAAGCAACAATAAAACCAAAGAAAAAAAAAATCCCAGAAAATAAAATTAAGCCATAGAACCTTTTAAATAATAGATAGTTATTTTAAAATGTAATTATTTTTTCTGCTTTTATTGAGTAGATGGTATATATGTATATTATCAAAGATATCCTTCTCAACTAAAGTATCATTCACTTCACAACTTGACAGATGATCTTAGTATCAATGTCATTTGGGGAAAAAAGACTCCAAAACGTACCAGAAACACTGTTTAAAGTGTTTAAATATGAATAGCTGAAATCCAAGAGTGTACATAAATGAGCTGCAGAGCCAAAAAATTGTTGTTGAAATTCCATTGGAAGAAATTCTATTGAAGTTTCATTCCATTACAGAGTAACAATGGTAAGTTATTAAGTACTAGTCTGTCTTACAGACTGACAAGAATCTTTTTTAAAAGAATTCTAAACAATGTTATGTTTGCATGTAAAGCAGTATCAAACCTTTTTTTTGTTAATATACTCCTCATTTTTTATACCTTTTAATTGTATTCTGTGTAAAATGACAGATAATGTATATTAAACCACCCAAATATATTTTACATGTTTTATTGTTTACCATAATCCTATATACTTAGAATCTGATATTAAATTAGTTGAATGCAAATAGGAATCATGATTTATGATTTTTTTCCTTTTATTCTCCACATTCTGAATGTTATTAGTCCAGGTTTTCTTCAAGAAACTAGCAACAACAAATCTCAGACAATGATTGCTTAATAGTTCCCACTGTGTGCATGCATAGACTCAAAGTCATAATTCCTGTAACTCTCATCCTGTTGAATACTATTTATATAAGTCCTACCTCTTCAGAAGTTATTTTTGTAACCTAATTATTGCAATTTCTTATAGGAAAAGTTCAGCTGCCAATGCAGTTACTCAAACTGACTTTCAAATCAGAGGTTGCCACATGTGTAAAATCTCCTTTCCACACTTAATTTGCAGTTCATGTCTATAGTTTTATTCTTTGCAGAAAAAAAAAATGGCTTATGCTGTCTTCTATTTTCCAAGGAAAAGTTTGTATATGTATTTCAAAATTATTTTTCATGCTAAAAATACTGTTATTTTACTGTATATTCTACACCTGTTTCACACTGCCACCTGTTAAAAGGGAATGCCTTTGTACACACTTGTAGGCCTTCTGCATTTAGATTTCAGAGTGTTTCCGTTTGGTTCTTACAATACAGAACTAACAGACATACACATAAGACTGATTTTTTTTCTCTTTTTGTAATTTTCATTCTACTTATAAACAGCTATACTACTAGTTCAACGGAAGGTTACGTGTTAGCTTCACTAACTTGTAAGATTGGACCTGGGCAAAAGTTGTAATGAACAGGACTCATTTCTTAGCCAATATATAAATAATAGATAACATAGGTTTGTTTACATTTGTGGGGTTCTTTACCAAACAGCAAAATTATTATAAACCAAAATAATTTTTTAACTTCTCTGTTAATTTTTTAGTTAAATTTTAAAATATTTTAATATCAATTCTCCAATTTCTCAGTAAGACTAATAGGGAGAGAAAAATTCTGATAAAAATCAATATTTTAAACCATTAGCAGAATTTTTTAAGCCTTTATTATTCTTCCTTTATTAATGTTTGAAAGCCTTCCTTAATATTATAATGTTTAAAACTGAACTTCCTAGATATTAATTTTTTTTCAAAGTTTTTCAGCTTCTGAGTGCTCTCTGGAAATCTATATATGCTATTTCAGACATTTTTTTTTGTGACTGAAAATCCTTTAAATTGCTTAGATTTAAAAATACTTGTTTTAGTTCTGTCTCCTCAATTAGCTGAGCCTTCTTACATGCTGAAGATGACTCACAGAGGGCAGTATGTTTTAGTAGCCAGAATAAATTTTAGATATTGACTTAGAGCCTGAAGAAATCATTACCTATTCCTTCAGATTTTGTAAATAAATTCAGCTAAAAGCATGTTACACCCAAGGCAACCACGTATGCATTTTTAAGGATTTGAAAATACAAAGATAATTTTTCTTCTATAGTATGTCCAATGTACTACGTGATTAGTTATGAAGTTATAGTCTTTGTTTAGAGATCCATATATTTACATCTGTTGGGTTTAAGGTCCTACATTATAAAATCCAATTGAAATTTGCAGTTAAACTAGTGAACAGGGCCCATAATCACTAATAATTAGTAAAAGGATTAAGTTAAGATTGTCTGCTATTTGAAGTCTTTTTTTCCTCTTTATTTCATTATGAGGGGAATTCCATAACGTCAGTGCATCAGAATTGTCAAAGGAACAGTCTCTGAGAAACTGACTCTTCCAAGTGAATGTATATACACTAGAACCTGAGTAAATAGTATGATATATAGTAAGTATAGTATAGTTAAGTATTTAGAACCAAATGCAAATCCCCAAAAAATTTATTCATAAGAAATTTCCAAATAATGGTCTATAATTTCCTAAACTGTTGATTTATATCTAAATTGGGTGATGTAATGCACCTCTGCAAGTGTCTCTGATAGGCCCAATAAAAAGGTGGACTGAAAAAACACCGTAAAGTATTGCATGAAATACCATTAGAGCTAACATGAAAAATAAAAAAGAGTATAGATAACCTTACATCCCTTCCATAACCTTACATGTTGTACTGCATTGGAGGGACCTTGAATTCAGGCAGAGCACATGGCACAAATACTGTCCACAAAGAGGTTCCCTGGCTCTTTGGTCTTTAGAGTTTTGATAGAAGGCTCTTAGAAGAAAGCAACTCTAATGCACCATTTCTATTGTCAAGCATGAGGATGTTCACATACTTGTTTTCACTTCTGGATGGTACTTCCTGTGCACCAGATAGATCCCTGTTCTCAAGGAAAAATAAAACACACAAAGTAACAGACCAATTCCTCTGCAGGATGAAGGGAAAAATGTTTCCAAATGCTCACTGGGAAACCAATTGTGGTTAGCATGAAAAAACATAATCAACATCGATTAACAACATTCATAAGTTTCCATTTGCCCTCCCTGATATGCTTGTTCTCGTAAAAAGCAGTGTCTCACCACCTTAGGTAGACAACAAGCTTTAAGTTGAGTTAAATAGTTATTCATTCAGCTTTATTAAAAGTCTCTAATAAAGTGATGACTGCAATGTATTTTAAAATATAGTCTTGATTCACTTGTATTACTCTAGCTTTTATACCAATTTATCTGTCTGAAAGCAGTGTGGTAACTTGGGCATGAGTCATTGCTTCGTTATTCAGACAATAAAGAAGCTTTGCTTCCTTCAGGTAACAAATCTGTTTTATTTAACGCAACTGTGGAGTTTTCTTTATGCAGCCACCAAAGTGGCTATCTTCTTTTCAAGAGCATACAAACTCTTTTCCCTAGAAAATTCATGAATTACAACATTGTTTCCATCTGGAAATATCTAACTTGTGGCAGTAAACATCGTAACACAGATGTTGCAGCTCAGAGCCAATACTACTATTTATCTACCTATACTTGTCTTTACAAATGCTTTATTTCAGTTTCTGTGAAACAGGAAAGCTGTTAAACTTCACTTGCTTTTCTTTCAAATATTCAAATTATTTCACTATTCCAATTTCACTATTTCAAATATGAAATTGAAATCTTTTCATGGTAATTTGTAGAAGAGAAAAGAGATTAGTCAATGAATAATGGAAGGCAGGGTGGAAGGGGGAGGTTGTGAACGTTTCCATTAGACATCATGTCTACAAACAGAAAATCATTAATATATCACGTTTTGAGGACAAAAGACAAAATTTAGGGATAAAGTAATACACTGACTATGACTTGAATTTGCATTTCCAACACTGACCTGTTTTCCAAAGTGAGGCTTTTATACCAGCCTATCGACACTGCTACTAATGAAAAACATTTCATTTTTTTTTTTTTTTTTTTTTTTTTTTTAAATCAAGGAATAACAAACTATCACAGGCAATGGAACGTAAACAACTAAATTTACCATAAGGTGATTTAGATCTCCAGATTCCATTAACCACATTAAATGGGGGTCAAACATAACTGCTTAAAAATATTTCTAGTGGCTGGGTATCTGAAGCACTCCTAAAGCTGGAGTCTGATACAGATCTTAAGGGAGACTATGTCTTTCTGGATCTCCAGCTTACAGCCAGGTGGTTTACCCTAATGAGCCTCAGGTGGCATGAGATCCCTATGATGAGACCAAAGAATTATGGTTTTGTTTTTCTTTGAGTATTCTAGCAGCTGAAATTCATAAACAACAGACACCACATCTAGACACTTTATTTCAGGGCTATACAATCTGGAGTTGAATTCCACCCGTGATCTCTGCAATTTTACTCTATTTTTTCTGAGTCTCATCCACCTGTGTATTCAGAAGTATTTTATATTATTAATTTACTTGAATCCAAGGTAACCCCTGGAGGATGTTTTAATTAACTTGTCTAATTTGTCATTTGGTTTGCAGAATTAGATATATGACCAACTCTAAAGATTAATGTAGAGCTTCGGGTGAAGCCTTCTGAAAATTAAATTGGCTGGTAGTCTCTTAGCCTTAACCTGACCCCCTGTGCCAGCCTGACCTTCTCACATTGAGGTGGCATTTAGAAGCAATACTTGCATCCACAAAGTAATTCCAGCTCTTTTAATTCCCTGACATAAGCAGAATTACCAGCTGAAGCAAACAATAGGTTACTTTCATGAAAACAAGCTTTTAAAAAACAGTTTCATCTAAATGCTTTGATAAAATACCTTTCTCTGGGACACACAGACGCTGATGTATCACAATAAAGCATTTCATGGAGACTCCTAGTGAAGTCTAATAAGCTTTCATCACTTTCATACTAAAGAAATTTCATGGACATGAAGGAAAATAACATAGTTTAAAATGTGTCAAAACTGAATAATCAGTCCTTGTTTGTTTCACTGAGATGGCAAGTAATGTAATTAAATCTGCTGTGCCTTCCTGGCACTTGCACACACTCCTTTTATCTGGAACTGCACCTGTGATTTAAAGTTAACCATAAACAATAGTCTTCCCTTTCTTCTCTAAGTGCCAACTTATTAGTTAAAAGCCTGCTGCCATATGGTGAAGCAGTATCTGCTGAAAAAAAAATCAATTAAAGTTAGCTTCTAAAGAAAGATCTTTCAGAAGAAAAGTTTATGTGATTTTCAGTAACAAATGCTGGTATTTGAGTTTGGTATTTAACTTTAAAAAGAAAATTATAATGACATTATTCTGTATGGGAAAAAAATGAATAAACAAAGATAACCAAGCATGCCCTTTTCATCATGCCCCATTCTCACAAGTTAGAGTATACTGACAAGGCCTTTATACCTTAAATTGAATTCCAGAAGCTTTTTATTAGAATGAGGTAAAACAGCTGGCAGGACTAGTCTGACCAACTTCATCAAGTCATTATGGTAACATCCAAATTAATCTTTACTCAGGTGTCATGGTTTAAATTGAAGATGCTTGCAGCTGTGTTCTGAAAGAATTAATCTTTGGAATTTATTTTACTTGACAGTTGTGTCTTATTTATTAGAGTTTTAAATGTATTGATTTATTAACTCACTGCAGTCTGTACACAGATTTTTCATGATACCTGCCTCTTTAAACTAAATCTAGTATAAAATTTACAATTGAACTGCATAGATCAGTGTGTTCACTTGCAGGATAAGTTACCAACTTTGATTCAAGGCAGCTATTTCACCTGTAGTGACAAATACATATCTGTAAGGCTTCTCAGTTTGAAAATAGCTAGTTGAGATGTCTATTTAAAAATGAAGAGTTGAACAATCACACACTTCTCCACTAGGTGCAATGTTGTCATCTGGTTACTTAGGCAAACAGCTAGTATGCCTTGTCCCATTAAATGTAAAAAATCAGGAGGAAGTCAGATTTTTTTCTTTTATCAAGGAATCAAATGACAAAGCTACCGAGTTTGGAGGAAATACGTTATTTCTGCCAAAATGATTGAGTTGAGATTTACCAACTTCGATATTATATTACATATTTTAAATTTTCCTTCCTGTTCTCATAAAGCTGTATAGGCCATAGTTTTAAGGATACTAAAGTGCCTAAAAGATTTAAAAAACACAATATTGACCTAATTTCTTACATATGTTTTCCCCCAGTAATGACATGAGATCTTTGTGTAATGCTGTGAAATACAAAATTTTAAAATGTTTACTGATTTATGAACCTAAACTGTGAAGTGTTATTCCATTGCTTTGTTATGCCACTGTATGATATCCAGATTTTAGGGTTTTTTTAAAGAAGACTAGGAGAATTAGTCAAACTGGCAGCTCTCTGCTTAAGAACAAAATTCCTGGAATGTACACATGGAGTCTTTCAAGTTACCTGAGGTGGGCTTAAAAGTTGATAACCCAGAGAACTTTTTTTTCTTAAAAATTTTACTCTTTTTAAAAAATATTATTATTTGGAAAGCATTAAGGAATTCTAAATGTTCCTGGAAGTGAATATAATATTACTTTGTTAAAACTAATGAAACCAGTAGGAATGGAAAATAAAAGATAAATTTTAACTGTACTTATTGTAGTGTACATGTTGAAATAAATATTTATTATTCTGGTTGGTTTTCCAAAAGCTGTTTATTTATACAATTATTTACATATAAAGCTTTATATATAAAAAGATATTTTAGTTGTGATTCAATTGATCATGGAAAATATAGTGTAATCTCTTGTAAAGAATTTAGTGACTTTATGTTTTCTTAAAATCATGCAATGAAGAATCATCTTAATATGTAGATAGCATGCTACTCATAACATAGAAATAGAGTTAAATAATTAGTAATTTGAATGTTAACAGGGTTTAGCCTGACCTGTAAAATTAAATTTCTTTACAGGTTCATCATTGATTTCACAAAAAGTGTACAAAACAAATTTGTATATTCTGTTGCAGGCTATTTCTAGATTAATAAAACATTTTTTTAATGGACAAATTTTCTGGACAACTTAGAGATTCTGATATTTATCAATCATGCCATTCAGGTATTTATATTCTACTTTTTGAGGTCCTGCAGAGGAACTATTATTTAAATATTTATTCCTAGTTCTTTACCTCTTCTGAGAATTAAGATGGTAGAACTGTAACTCTTAAGATGATTTTAAGAATTGTGTATGTTCAAAATATGAATTCTGTTTCAAGGTTCACAGAATCACAGAATAGTTGAGTTTGTGAGGCTCCTTTGGAAGTCAGCTGGTCAAACGTTCCTCCTGAAGCTAGGCCACCTATTGTCCAAGACCATGTCCAGACAGATTTTAAATGTCTCCAAGGATAGTGACTGCACAACCTCCCTGGGCAACGCTCAGTCACCCTCAGAGGAAAAAACAGTGTTTCATGATGTTCAGAGAGAACCTCCAGAGCTTCAGTTTGTGCCCATTTTCTCTGGTCCTGTCACTGGGCACCACTAAAAAGAATCACAGAATCATAAAATAGCTTGGGTCGGAAGGGACGCTTAAAAGTCATCTAGTCCAACTCCTTCCTGCAATAAGCAGGGACACCTGGCAACCTGGTCTAGTGGGAGGTGTCCCTGTCCATGGCAGGGGGGTTGGAACTAGATGATCTTTAAGGTCCCTTCCAACCAAAACCATTCTATGATTCTATGATTCTATGATTCTATGACCTTTAACTGGATCAAGTTGCACCTGACCTTGAATGTTTCAAGGGATGGGGTAACTACCACCTCAGTCTGTAGTGTTTTTGCCCGTTCCAGTGTTTCACCACTCTCATTGTCAATTTTTTCCTTATATCTAGCCAAAATCTTCCTTCTTTTATTTTAAAACCAGTACCCCTCTTCCTACCATAACAGGCCCTGCTAATAAGTCTGTCCCCACCTTTCCTGTAGGCCCCCTTTAAGTACTGAAAGGGTGCAATAAGGTCTGCCCAGAGAGAGAGATGGCTCTTCTCCAGGCTGAACAACCCCAACTCTCTCAGCCTCAACCTGCTGGCAATAATTTTTCTAAAAATATACCCAAAATACCATTAGCCCTCTTTGCTGCAGGGCCGCATTGCTGACTGACATTCAACATGTCCACCAGGACACCCAGGCCCCTTTCTGAAAAGCTATTTTCCAGTTGAGTGGCACTCAGTATATACTGGTACATGGATCTATTCCTCCGCAGGTGTAGGACTTTGCATTTTCTTTTCAGCTCATTTCTTCAGCTTGTTGAGGTCCTTCTGGACAGCACGATCCTCTGGTATATCACCTACTCCTCTGAGTTTGGTGTCATCTGCAAGCTTGCTGAGGATACAGTCTGCCTCATTATTTAAATCATTAATGAAAATCTTTAATAGGATTGTACCCAGTATAGACCTCTGGTGTACACTGCAAGTTACTGGCTTTCAACTAGACTTTGTGCTGTTAATCACCACCCTCTGGGCCTGGCTATTCAGCCAGTTTTCAAGCTACTTCACCGTCTGCTCATCCAGCCCATATATGAACAGCTTATCTATGAGAATCATGTGGGAGACAGTGTCAAAGGACTTACTGATCTCTGGATAGATAATATCCACTCTTATTCTCTCATCTACCAGACCAGTTCTTTCATCACAGAGGTTTATCAAGTTGGTAAAGCATGAATTCCCCTTGGTGAATTCATGCTGCCAGCTCTTGATGATCTTCTTGTGATGCATGTGCCAGGAAATGGTTTGTGTCTGGTTTGCTCAGGTTAACTAAATATTACATTTTAAATATGAATCCACTCTAATTTTTTCAGTCTCTGTGCTGGGAAGGAATCTGAAAGGATTGTCAAAGAAATAATAATGGAATTTTATTAAGCTTTGCAAGTTATCTCTCCCAAGGAGGAGAGTTCAGAAAGCATCTCTTTTTACAAAGGATTAGCTTGCTAGATAACCTATAAATTAATCCAAGGTCTCTTGCAGTGATACCTAGTCTTTCCTTGCCTAAAAGAGTACTCATAAGTTATAAAAATAATGTTATCTAAATTGTAATACTAGAAAGGTGGGCAAATAGAGAAGTAGAAAATTGGTCTTGGGATCAAGTAGTTACTTTTACATTCATATGGCTCTGTACTCTAAATGAAAATCAGAAAATTCAGAAGAGAGTGATGAAAGAAGTATCTCAGATTCTTTCTTATCTGAATCTAATTAAGGCAATACAGGGTTGAGGGAGGAAACAACTATCTATTGTGGACATGTCACCTATTCTCTCCTGGATCTCTCTAAAATCAATGGAAAGAAACAAATATTTTAAGGACATAAGTGATCTAACCTACTTTTAGATTTATAACTCAAGATGAGATAAATTATGACTTTGAAGCCCCCTTTTCTCTCAATTGGTTATAAAAAGATCCAAGGATGAACAGCTTAGATCTGAAGACCTTTTTCTCCTACTTTTAAAGTTAGGTAACTAATCCCATCTGCTCTTCCTTTCAAAATAATCTGGAAAGTAAGCAGTTTTTCTTTCTGTTGCAATGTAATCTTCAAATATCATCTATTTAAAAAAAAACAACGACCAAAACAACAAAAAAACAGAATATGTGGAAGATGTAGCTTGTAACTCTCCAGGAATCAGTACTGTGAAAACAAGTCATTACACTAGCCTTTTCTTACGTCTCTTTTGGCAAATAGAGAATCTCTGAACATCACCACATTGATTTTAGCTTAAACCCACAAATGAAAAATATTGGACAGGGGGACAGTTTTGAATACTGTCACCTTTCCTGGACTAGTTCCGTAAGTCATGGCTGAAGATATGCACTACTACTAACCAGAAGTTCATTATTCAAGGCTTTATTTCAGATACAGTGAGACTAGACTGCTGGTGCCCCCTTGCATATCTTATTTTGATTTCATTCTTGCCTCCAAAATACTTAAGCAGTCTGATTTTTTAAATTCTTTTGTTCAGGTAATAAATCAAAATATAGACCTACTTTGTAAATAAAAAAAAAAAAATACAAATTTAAATTTGACTCAAATAGAGATAGCTACTTTCAGAAATGTAATTTGAGTGTTCTGCAGTCTGGAAATCTGAATCATCCTCCATAGAAAAAGAGGGGAACTTTTAAAAGAACCATAACTCCTGTTTTGAGATAGAATTAACCATTTTATGGAGACTCCCATATCTTTCTGTGAGCTGAAGAGGAATCAAGATTTTTAGACTAGAAATGTGACCTCCAGGCAACAGAATTTGTGTAAAGTGAGCTTAATTGCAAATGACTAGGGCATTTTCACTGCAAAACTTAAATTTGTCTCTCAGACTCATACACTGGACCCTTGATTGTCTCTCCTACTTATCCATCAGTTCATTCCCTGTTTGTGTTCTTTACCACATGAATTACCTTTTTCCAAGGCAGAGTCACTACAAAGGGATACATATTCAAGCTATTCAGTGCCATTTGGCGTCAGATTACAAACTAGTGCCTTTTCAGCTTTTATATGCAGATATAGATGATTCATGTCCCCAAATACTTTAAGACAGAACTTTTTAATAATGATTTCTTGACTTTGAGGACTCGTTTCACCCAAGTTGCACTTAATGTTGCTTTATATTAAGCCCGTATTGCCTAAAATAAGAGCTTTTCTAAAAGAGCTGACCAAAAATATTCTTTTGAGTCTAGCCCTAAAAGTTTTATCACAGGTCAACAGCCAGTCTGAGGCTACCAGAAGAGTTAAAATCAGGTGTGCTAAGCCCCTGGTTAGCATCCTTACCATTAGTTCTTTCTTTTCTTGCTGCATGTCCTTTTTTCTTACCTTACTGATTTTATTTTGGCTAATTAATTCTCTAAAATGATGCAAAAAATGAATCTCTCTCCTTGTTTGGAATTATTTAATTTAACAAAAATATGTACTCTGTGTGTGTACAATCAACTGATGTGTTTGTATTTGTAATGAATTTTTCACATGCATGTGTTCTACTTATATTATTAATTTATTTTAGTTAAGTCTTTAAGACTAACCTTTAGGAAAGACCCTGAAGATCAATTACCTTCACCTCAAATAACACAGTCATTGGATAAGGGCAGGAAGAAAAGAAAATTTTCTTGTAACCAAGAAGGCAAGACCAAAAAGTTTTGCAATTTAGACATACTGGTGATCAAATATATAACAAACTGTTCTTGTATAAGTTTTTGGGTTGTTTTTTTGTGTTTGTTTTGTTTCCTTGAGTTACACATTGCTTCCATAAATGAAGAGCAATGGACAGCTTATCCCTGGGCTAGTAGATTTTTAGGACTTTTCATATTCCAGCCTTACACAGTAGTATAGCCAAGGAAAAATGCAGAAATCTAAATCCCACATGCTGCAGTAAGCCATCCATCATACAGCTCAACCTAAGAACAACCTTACTCTTTCATAACGAGCAGCTAGTTACAGAAGGCTAAAGAGTCCCTGCTGTTCTCCTGTTGTATGAAACACAGTGGGGTTATCAGGGATTGTGCAAACAGGCCAGACTTCCAAATAACAACAGGCAATCTTCATGCTATTCCTTCAGCATCAAATTTTTTCTCCTGAATAGCTTCTAGTGTTTTTCCTCACAATCACTTTTACAGATCTTAGTTGACTGAAGTGATACTTGATTATCAGTAATACTTTATATACTAGCAATTTTTATCTCTCAGCTGGAGCTATGTATTTCAAGTAACCTGTCAGATAAGATCTATAAAATATAGAAAAGCCAACCAATAAAAATTGCAATAAACAACAATAAAAGAAGGTCATATTAAGCACTCTAAAATTAAAGTCTGTTTTCCAGTTTCAGGACCTGAATATTTGTCTCACCATTATATTTAGATAATAAAAATGAATTCTTATATTTACCAAAAGTGATTACTAGAATATGAATTATACATAACCTTCATAATTATTTTTTTCAGTGAATTAAAACTGAACTTTGATCACAGGATGATTCAGTAGTTTAATTAGCCATTAACTCCAAAGCAAATTCATTATCGTAAGTTTTCTGTACATATTTTTCACTGGAAAAGAAAATTATTATCATCATGGTAATCTGTTTTATTTTCATACACTTGGCTAATAAAACTGGGCTGATAAACTGGGCTGGTCATGAAAAGTTACAAAAATAGTTTTCAAAATATTGAAAACATTTTACTAAATTTTGTGATATACTTTTTACTTTAAAAGTGTAAGATTGACACTGTAGCACTATGAAAATTTCACTTTACTAAGAAATGGAAAAAAGTAAAGATAAGATCATTAGATCTTATAGATCTAATCAAAGAACAATAGACAAATTATGTGAAACTATAAGCCAATAATTTTTAAAAATGTCCTGTGAAATTTGTTTCTGAACCTGCAGGGAAAAACTTTTTTCTCATTCAAAAATCATGTGTATATATCAGCCTCCACTACTAAATGAAAGCTACTGATTATGCTGTATTTTCTGTAAGTCAGGGCTTGATAAAATACTTTCTTGAGGAATTGAAATCCTGACAGCTGGCCTTCTCAGGTGTGACAGATTTTCTTGCAGGTGCAGGGATTTCTAAAAACTCTATTTAGGGAATAGAACTTGAGAAAATAAATTCAGTGAAAAGCTTAAAATCATACATTTTTTACTTATTATAAATAGCAATGAAATATTCATATGTGTTGAAATGGTGAGAAGACATTATAGTTTTGGCAGTGTTTTATTTTCCCTCTTTTAGGTATTGTTTTCTCACCCTCTCAAAAGGAAGCTTCTAGAGAGAAGTTTACAAAATATGTTTATTTGCCTCACATTTGCAGCAGAATAGATGAACACACTAAGCTGATATTGAAACTCCGCTTACTTGGAGCAATTTGTGAATTTGAATCCCTAAACAACATTTACCTCTCCTTTTTTCTTAAATAGCCAGCAGAACAGATGGAATGGGGGATAAACCTGACTGCAATATAACAGTTGAGGATTTGTGTTCCCTACAAAATGAAAGGATTGTAGACACATGGAGAACTGGGCATGAAGAGTTCATATCCGTTGCTGAGTTTTTTATATTTCAAACAGTACTGGATGTGGTATACCACACATTAACAGGGATGAGTACAGAGCACATGCAAAGTTGTAAGAAAAAAATCTATCAATATGTAAGCAATAATTTCTTCTGTAGTCTGGAGATTGTTGAACTCATCCTGCTTGAACACGAATTTGCAAACAAAGAAATAAATTGTTCTTTATAGTATTCCTGAAGCTTATCTTTGAAATCTGTCTTTGGACAGAAAGAATCATTTTATGGAAACAATACTTCTTTCCATCGACTACAGACAGTTCCTAGGTGACTGGTCTTTACATTCAGATGAATGCAAGTCCCAAAATTTTGGAAAATTTTTGTTTCTTCACTTTGAAGTTCACTAGTCTGCTGAACCAAGTGGTTGTCTGAAAACTGATAGTGCCTTGAAAATAAACTATTGGTGCTTTTGTCCTCTACTGTAAAAGAAAAAGGAAACCCATCTTGGCATTTGAATAGTTTAGAACTTGAAGCAAATAATGAGTAGAGGTCAGGAGATCTTTTTTATGTTAATGAAATAAACCCTTTTTCTTTATATTTCTGAAATCAGACTTGATAAAACTAAACATAGCTAAAAGCAGCTATTCTTCGTGTCATTTTATGAATGATCTTGAGCAAGTCACTTGAATAACTAGTATTAAAAATATAATCATCGAATGGTTTGGGTTGGAAGGGACCTCATAGATCATCTAGTTCCAACCCCCCTGCCATGGGCAGGGACACCTCCCACTAGTGCAGATTGCTCAAAGCCCCATCCAGCCTGGCCTTGAACACCTCCAGGGATGGGGCATCCATGACCTCCCTGGGCAACCTGTTCCAGTGCCTCACCACCCTCAATGTAAAAAATTTCTTTCTAGTATCTAATCTAAATCTCCCCTCTTCCAGTTTAAAACCATTACCCCTTGTCCTGTCACTACAATTCCTGACAAAGAGTCCCTCCTGGCTCTCGTGTAGGCTCCCTTCAGATATTGAAAGGCCACCATGAAGTCTCCCCGGAGCCTTTGCTTCTGCAGGCTGAAGAGGTGCTCCATCCCTCTGATCATCTTTGTGGCCCTCCACTGGACCTGTTCCAACAGATCCATGTCCTTCCTGCGTTGAGGACTCCAAAGCTGGACACAATACTCCAGGTGGGGTCTCTCCAGAGTGTAGAAGGGCAGAATCACCTCCCGTGACCTGCTGGTTACACTTCTCTTGATGCAGCCCAGGATGCAGTTGGCTTTCTGGGCTGCCAGTGCACATTGCCGGCTCGTGTTGAGCTTCTCATCCACCAACACCCCCAAGTCCTTCTCATAGCAACATCGCCAATCTTTTTAAGCGTTGCTGTAAATCTGTCAGCTGCCTGTTTATGTCCTCATTTGAAACTGGAATACGCAAATCTGCTTTCAAAAGGTCTAAAGAGGTGGGCGGCGGAGGAAATGCCTCCGGAGGATTGTCAGGAAAACCCTCCAACGGAGGTGCCGATGGTTCTGGTAGAGGATCAGGCAGCTGCACAGGCGGTGGTGGCGGCGTGGGCATCGGCGGCGCGGCAGCGGTGCTCGGCACAGGTGGTGGCGGCATCGGCGGCGCCGGAGTTGGGGGGGCTGGGCCGGGCCTTGAGGGCACAGCAGAGCCAGGCGGCGGTGGCGAAGCAGCGGCCGGGGGGGCGGCGGGAGCTGGAGGGAGGGGCGGTTGCAGCCGGCGGAGCGGCGGCGGAGGCTGGCCGGGGGGCAGCGGAGGCTGGCGGGGGGGCAGCGGAGGCGAGAGAGGGTCATCAAACATGCGGACTTTACGACGCGCGGCTCTTTGTAGATTCCTTGCCCTATCCTGATCTTTCCCAGTATCCGAAAAAGCCATACACGCTTGTATTGTCACATTTTTCTCTGCCCGCATACTTGCTACTGTATCTGTAAGCAGGTTCCATAACGCCCCTAGAGGTACCAAATCCTTTTTCCCAGGGGAGATATCCTTCCTTAATTCTTGTCCAAGACTATCCCATGTTGCTGTCTCAAAAAATGTCCTGGGCATCCCTTACTATGCCCGTTTCTTTCGCCCATAAAAGCAATTTCTTTAAAATATCAGAGTCATATTTAAGTCCTCTCGTAGAGAGGAAATGTTGCAAAAGCTTCAAAATAGCTTGCTCTTCATAGCTTAAATTATTACCCATGATGCCTTATGACCCAAAACGCGTTCAGCTGCTCACCTTTTTTCCGTGGCCACGATTCTCGTCTCTCAGCTGCCGGCTTCTTTCTTTTTCCTCTTTTTTCTTCTTCTTTTTCTTTTTCTCTTTTTCTCTTCTTCTTCTTTTTAAATCACAAACTATCAGATGCTCAACGTCTTTTGTCTCGGCCAGTTTCTTCTTAAATCGCAAACTGTCAATTTCAATAAGAAATTGTGCGTTGCCCGTGGGGCCCCACATTGGGCCAAGGTCCCACAGTGGATAACTATTTATTAATAGCCAAGAAAACATAATAGAAAATTACACAATCTTACATCCCATCTGATTATGAATACCTTGAGATGATACAGTACTAGGCAAACCTCTGGTGTTTAGATCCTGTCCATGGAGAGGTTATCCACCTCTAAATTCAGTTTTGTACTTACAGGGTCCTACTCCCAGCTCAGAATCATCTGTAACAGCAATCAAGCCTGGAATGAGGACTCAGCTATGGAGATGTCCTTTTATAATACATTCTAATATTATGTCTTTAACAAAGCTACAGTTACTGAACAGATGAATATAAGATTTCAAGTGGAAAAGCCAATAGCCTTTCTGTATACTTATGAGTAAATACATATTTTACTATGTACATTGAGTAATTATGCAATAATTATACATACACTGATGAATAATAGTAATTATTAGATACACTTAGGTGGTCACATGGCATCCATCGTACAGAGCCACAGACCTGCATTATCCATTATATGTATCACTAACTCATCATACAATAGTCTTTTGGTCTGACCACTACATAGATTCTGAAGGGTAATTGATTTTGGCATCTAAGAAAGTGTAACAAAAGCGGATTTTCCCCTAGCATTTGAAACACCTGTTTCCTGCACAGATCATCTGTTTTCTTCTAAGAGGTGAGTTTACATGGTGATTCATTTCCTAAGCTAAATGTTCATCAACTACCAAGATGAACGTCTGTTTCCGCAAATGTTTTTTAGCAACAAATTACTAATATTTTTTTGTAACTGTAATAACCTAAGGACATAGGTAGTCACATTTGTATTTTTTAATTAAGGATATACTTGAAAAAAAACCTGTACAACCGTTCTAAGGTCACATCAGTTCACTAAATAATAGAATGTTGTAATTGCAGTCATTTACACAATTAGACTGAGTAACTGGGAACAAATTAAAAGAAAGAACATATAAGCAGTATTAAAAGAACATCTAAAAGTTAATCCAAGCAGACCAAAAAGCAAGGAAGAAAAAAGCATTAACAACATATTCCTCATGTCAAAAGAAGAAATCCCTACCATGAACATAAAGTATGGTGTAAGAGAAAAAATGCAAAAAATAACATCTGCAAAATATGAACAAGGAACAAAGATGTTGGTAAATCCCAAATGATCTTGCAGAGTAGATTCAAAGAATGGCTAGTGCAAACACAATACAGTTGCAAAATAAGAAAAAACAGAACAAGTCTCTGGGATATGAAGAGCGAATAAGGTCACATCTTTTTCTTTTGGGTAGTGGGCACTGAAAAATAAGTATAACAACAAACATCAAGGAGAGATGAAAAATAGGGAAGGAGGGAAAGAAAGAAGATAAGCCCTCTTTAGTTTTTCATCCTCTTGTTTCCAGGCTCTCAGACCTGATGACCTTATCCCTACCAATTAAGAACCATCAAGGACCATAGCCATCAGTGCTAACTAAACCATCATCAGTTTTGTGATGTTCCATACTCATAGCTAGTAGTAAAGGTTAGAATAGAATAATAGAATAATTTTCATGAGGACCAATTGTTTGCATATGTAATGGCAATGTTTAATAGTGATTAGGAATTAACAACTAGCAGTATGTTTTGTTAATGAATATCAATCCAGTAAACACTTTTTTTGAAGTTTGAAAATTGTATGATTTTCTGATTTTAGCACAGTCCCACCATAGTGATCTCCCATTTTCTAATTATAGATGCATCTACACATTCAGTGGGAACACAAATGAAGTCATGGAAGTATTCTGCAAGGTAAGTAACACAACTCAACAGACCAACAAGTCTTAAAATATACTATAGGCCCAACAGGGAAAAAAAAAAAACCAAACAAAAAGAACTGGACAAAAGTTTCAAAAAGTTTTTCGTGTCACGAGGATTTAAAACTGTATCATCTACTATATTTCTCACTTTTACCAGTTTAATAATTCTAAATGAGAGAAGGTTAACAATGATGAACCATAAATTTGCAAGTGGGAGAAGTTATGCAAGAGGTAATAGCAAGAAATACAAAACAGAAAGAAAACTAAAATTCCTTCAACAAAAGCAAAATTTAAAAAATATTTTTTTAGACATTATCAGGGACTACTTGTTTGTAATGGCAGGATATTTGATGCTTGTTTTCTCTTCATTACTGAAAGTGATATGTGCAGTTTGGGTCACCTGTCCACTCCTCCCCATCTGTGACCCCTCAATGGGTTACCCCAAACCAGGACAATAAATTATCTGGAAACAGGAATCAAATGCATATTAAGTAACTTTGCCAATAACACTTGAACTAGGAGGAGCTGCAGACTCCCTTGAAGGTAGAGAGACCTTATAGAGAGATGTGGATAGACTAGAGAGCTGGGAAATCACCAACTATATAAAATTTAACAAGAGCAAGTGCTGGATTCTCCACCTGGAATGGGGTAATCCTGGTTGTATGTACAAACTGGGGGATGAGAGGCTAGAGAGCAGTACTGCAGAGAAAGAAATCTCAGGTTTTGGTTTGATGACAAGTTGAATATGTGAACAGTGTGCCCTGAAAGCCAAAAAGGCCAAGAGTGTCCTAAGGTGCATCAAGCATAGCATAGTTAGCAGGTCGAGGGAAGTGATTGTCCCTCACTACACTGCAGTGGTGCAGCCATAGCAGTTTTGGGTACCTCAATATAAGAAGGAGATCAACCTATTAGAGTGTGTCCAGAGCAGGGTGACTAAGATGGTGAAAAGTGTCAAGGGCAAGACTTAGGAGGAGTGGCTGAGGTCACTTGGTTTGTTCAGCTTGGAGAAGAGAAGGCTGAGGACTAATGTCATTTCAGTCTACAACTTCCTCAAGGGGAGCAGCAGAGGGGGAGGTGCTGATCTCTCTCTGGTGACCAGCAACAGGACACAAGGAAATGGGATGAAGCTGCATCGGTGGAGGATCACACTGGACATTAGGTTCAAAGGTTCTTCACTCAGAGGGTGGTCAGTCACTGGAGCAGTGTCCCCAAGGCAGCAAGCAAGTAAGAGTCCAAGGAGTGTCTGGATGATGCTCTTAGTCATATAGTTTAGTTTCAGGTAGTTCTGCGAGGAGGAGAGAGTTGGACTCAATGATACTTATGTGTCCTTCCCAACTTGAGATATTCTGTGATTCTATGATTGCATGATTCACAGAGTCACACAGAATCACAGAATATTACGGGGTTGGAAGGGACCTCTGGAGATCACCTAGCCCACACCCCCTGCCAGACCAGGTCCACCTACACCAGGTTGCCCAGGAACATGTCCAGATGGGTTTTGAATGTCTCTAGAGACAGAGACTCCGCCACCTCTCTGGGCAGCCTGTTCCAGTGCTCTGCCACCCTCAAAGTAAAGGTGTTCCTTCTCACGTTTAGATGGAACTTTCTGTGTTCTAAGCTCTACTCTAGACCCTCTGAGCTCTATCTTTTAGCCAGTTTTCAATCCACCCTACTGCCCATTCACATTGACACAATTCTTCCTATATTATACCATGGGTCTTTGAACTGTAATAAAAATATGTACCCTTGCTAAATTTCAGTACCAATATTGGAAGGAAAAATTCATGACATCTTTCTTCACATAAGATTAGGATGAAATGGTGCTTACAGGCTCATTTAATTTAACTTCCGCTGCAAAGTTAAAGGTGTGCCTCGATAAAGAAAAAATATATAACTGATTTTATTTTGAAAGTCTGGGACAGATGTCCTATGGCTGACAGGACAATCCTAATAAAGCGAGCCGTCTGACAATCAAGTCAGAAAAGTGAGCATACAGATCAATCATCACCCAGAAAAGCTAATGGAATATTTCCTAAACTAAACAAATGCAGCAATAGCTTTACCTTGTATTTAATGAAATAACCTTTCCATTTCCAACAATTTAAAACCTTTTTGAAGGTGTGTGTACATATAATTAACCTATACTGTATATATATAGTTTTATAGTAAAACTGTGTATTGAAATATAGCTTTTATTGTAATACTTATGCTCAGTTTTGTAAAAACCAAGATAACATAAACCAACTGCCTCAAGGACAAGAAAAATTAAATGGGTGATTTATCCTATCTCCCTAGAGCATGTAAAGACATTCTGTAATCCCCAAATAGATTTAAAAGTCCCCCCAAACTTTATGCTTATAGCGTAATATTAGGAAAAAAAAATTAATAACATCAACTGATTATAGCGGTATTTGGATAGGTAGCTCAGAATACCTTTCTTCACATTCTTGCAAATAAATGAAAGCTCCCTTTATCTAGCTTCAAAGCAAACTTCAAGCTGCTTAACTATATGTACTGGATCTGGCTGGGATGGAGTTAATTTTTTACCAGAATCCTGTAAGGAGCTGTGTTTTACATTTGAGACTAAGACAGTGATGATAACACACCAATGCGTTGGTTTTTGCTGAACAGTGCTTGCATAGCATCAGGGTAATCTCTTTTCATTCTACCTCAAATATGAACAACAGTGAGAGGGTGGGCAAGAGATTGGGATGGGACACAGTCACAAAAGCTGACTCAAAGTGACCAGAAGAATATTCCATAATGTAGAACATCACATTCAGCAATAAAATTGGGGAGGTAGCCTTTCCAAAGCAGCTGTTGCTCAGAGACTCTCTGGGCATTGATCTACTTGTGGGAAGAGGTGACTATATTTGAATTCCTTGGTTTGGGGCTTTTTTTGTGGGTTTTCATTTTTTCCATGTGGGTCCCCCCTCCTTTTCCTTCACCTATAGTTTACGCATGAGTTTTCAGCTTTTGCTCTTCTGCTTGCCTCCCCCATCCTGCTAGGGAGAGACGGATGGTGAGTGAGTGGTTGTGTGAGTGCTTAGCTGCTGGCTGTGGTCAAACCAACAAAGTCTATTTAGCAGCCAAGGTGGGTCTTGAGAGGTTTTAGGTAATGAAAGATTTGATTGGAATGAACTAGACTGAATTTATAGTTGTAACTTTTTAGCTTGTACTTGGCATTTAGTTACTCACTGTTGTTTGTCACAATGTCGACTTGTTTGATTTCAATACTATTTTCTTTGCTCCTTCACCTGCTCCATGGAGTGCTCTCTTTCTTGCTCGAACCTCAAACTCCAACCTGGCTGCTTTCAGCTTTTTCTGTTTGTTCTATTGTTTACCACTTTGCCTGGGAGAGCTATGATAAAACCACTGGCCTTTAGCCTAATTTGCTGCCATTCCACTAGTATGGGAACCAAACTGTGGAAACAGATAACAATTACGCTTTTCTCCTCTTTTCCTCTGGAAGCCAATTCATGGGAGAAATTAAGAATGGCACCACCCCTTCCCACATCTGGGACAGATGTTTCCTGCCTTGTTACAATAGCCCTTTAGTTTCTTGAATCTCCCTGCATAACCAAAATGTTTCTATTGAAGTGTGCCGTGAATCTGGTTTTGTCTTTTCATCAGGTTAACCAACCAGTTGTGAATGCCACACAAGGATATGCCCTGAGGCAGCTGATTTGTGGTTGGCAAGGTATGTGAGAGAATATACGGAGGTGCTTAGAGTTTTCACCTCTGATGATCCAGGGTTTCATGCTTGAACAGGTGTGGAATCCTGTTGAAGTGGCCTGGGGGATGGCTACAGCAGTAGAGACCCACTAGTAATGAAGAGGCAAACTGATATGGACTGCTGCAATGCGGCAAACTGTAGGTACCTGGGCAGAAAACATACCTGTGAAGGTACATCATGTAGATGTTTACCCAAGAGCCATGCCACTGAAGAACACTGAAAGCAAGTAGAACCAGGCTGCTAAAACTAAAGTGGCTCCAGTGTACCTGGACTGGAAAGGTATGTGAGATCTATCAATAGCTTGGTTCTGTCATGAAACATCAGGACATATAGAAGAGATGCAATGTACAGACAGGGTCATGATCAAGGGGTAGACTTCATGATTGACACTATTACATGGGTTATCCATGAATGTGAAACATGCCACATAAGCAAGCTAACTAAGTGGGTAAGGCTTCTGTGGAACAAAAGACAGTGGCCAGGATACCAACATGGGGAGGTTTGGAAGACCATTCATATCATACTACTATAAACATACCTAGGCAAACACCATATACTTACCATGGTGGAGATGACTATCAAATGGTTTGGAAACAAAGCCCACAACCCATAGTGCCACTTGAAATGTTATTCTGGGCCTTGAAAAATAAATTCTGTGGTAACATGACACAAAAATGGCATCAGACAACAGGACTCATTTCCAAAAACACCTTATAGATATCTGGGCCCAGGAACATGGCGTTGATTGCATGTACCTCATGCTCTATCATGCACCAGCTTCTGGAAAGATTGAGCAATTCAGTGGACTGTTAAAGACTATGCTGAGAGTGAAGGGTGCTGGAAGATTCAGGTACAGGGATACAAATTTAGCAGAAAGCAGATTATCTGCTTAAGAATCTGGCTCTGTCCAACAAAACTACTACGGGTGTTTATTGTCACAGAAAGGTGCTTATAGTAGACAGTTGTTTAGTTTACTAGCCCAACGTACAGCCACTAGAAGATGCAGTCAGCAACATGCAAAATGGAGAAACGTAAAATTTTCTATGTGCTAGATTGGTTAGCAGAAGATGTAGTAGACATTGTGCATTTACAATATTTTGGAGTCTTTAACCAGAAGCTGGATTTTTGTACTGGAGGGAAAAAAATATTGCTTTAACAGTTTCTATCAGTGTCTTAGGACAGTGTAGAAATATTTCTAAATGAAATTTCATGACTTTTTAATGACAAAGCTCTTAATTGTCCCATGGAGAATATGCAAGTGATAAAGAAGCAAAAACATATTTTTCATAAAAATATGGCCACATAGCTTTTCTTTTAATTACTAGGTTACTGAGAAGATATTGTTCTCTTCCAACAGCTGGTCAGCAGAACTCCAACAGCACAGATAAGGGATATATGAAGGCGATAGTGGAGGAACTCGATGAACACAGAAGATACACGTTTAAGTCATAATTCTGTGCTGGTAGAACTAAGAGAGTTTCTCAGGCAACATTTCTAAACGATATGTTCTGTTTGCTGTAAGTTTCCCAGATATTTCTCACCTGTCTTTTAACTATAAAATCTACCTTAAATGTAACCAAAGCTGGCTTTGAGCTGTCTGACTGCTTCTCATATGATACATAGGAGTCATAGTTTTCCTACCTTGCCTTTTTGTTTTTCCATCTTTAGATGAACCATCATGAAAAGATACAAAGTCTAGAACCCAGTTGTTTAAGTAAGATGCCTAGTATCACCTGATATACTCCAGGGTACGTTACTTAGTTTCTCATTCCTAGGTGAGAGGGTACCAGTCACCTCTGACAGACATCCACATACTGTTTATGTTTGGATGTCTGAATTGTCTCCAGAAAGCAGGACATGAACTGATATGGTAACAAGGTTTTGAATGGTTAAAACTCTTTCTTTTTCTTTCTTTCTTTCTCTTTCATGCTTTAAAAAAAAAAAAAAAAAAAAAAAAAAACTTTCAAACAGTGTGTCTTGTGAGGTTCATTTTAAAATTGGCTGAGATTAAAACAGAGGAAAAACTTCTTGGGCACGACTTTGAGAATATTGCAGGCTGGACGAAGTCATCACAGCACATTGTCTGTAAAGTGCTTTCTGATCTTCCAGGGTGAAAGTCACTTATCGGCAAGCTATTAATAACAACAATGGGTGGCTTGTATTTGAATATCAGTCCTTACGAAAAAAATGCAATAAAAAAAAAAAAAAAAAAAAAAGAAATGACTTTCAAACAGGTTGTATGTTTGAAGAAAAAGATGAGAAAATAGGCATGAGAATACTTAAGTTTGGCTGAAGGATGTTGTTTTCAAAGTCATGCTCTTAGATTTCCCACTTGGATTTTTATTTCTTTTTTTTTCTGGATTTGTGCACCTTGGCTTTCTTAATCATCTGCCATTTGTTTCCTCCTCCCTCCCCCCTGCTTAGTTGCTATTTCAAATAAAAAATCTTTCTTAATTTTTATTTGTTTTTATTTGTTTTAATATATATTAATAATTCATAATTTTACTCCTGCAAAAGCATTTATGATGTTACAATATATTATTTATAAGACATAAACAAGAAGAATTTGCTCGTCATGTAGAATTCAAGTTCAAATATTTTAACTCTAGAAATTCATTGACAATAATAAAATCATTACTAAACCTTTCTAAAATAAACTCCCTGTGGATGTTAGAAGCAAAATTAACAGGAGTCAAAATACCCATTTTCAGAAAGAACACCAATAACTATGTTCTTTCTGAGAAGCCAGTTTATTCTTTATGATGTAACAATAAAATCAGATAGAAAAGAAAATTAACAGTTAAAGCAAACAGCAAAAGGCTTATTTCTCACCTAATGGAATTGTGCTGAGTCCTCAAGTGCAGAAGCAACAGATAAAAGTTTTTCTATGTTTGGGTTTTTTTATCTTTGCTGAGTCTCTCTTTTTTTTCCATCTGCCTGCAATCTCCGAAGCTAAACACTGTTGAGTAGATTAGTGTTATTTCTGAGAGGTGTGGTATTCACTACAACTGCTGACTGTAGCTTACATGCCTACATGCAGGTCTGCACTTTTAGTCTTCTTAGTCATATTGATCTTTTCAGAGAAGATGAGTTTTTCTGTTCTTGTCAAACATCAGATCAACCTGGACTATGTGTTATTTCTCAGTACTGATTCTACAGCTAGATACTCTTTGAAACACGCTCCTAATATGTAGTCTAAGAACCCCCATGAGGATATTGCCTAAGTCACACCGAGGAGTACTATCCTCCAAGAATCTCACTGCCCTGTTAGCAATGATAATTACCAGATCTGAATAACACGATCCTGAAATCTAAAGGCTGAGAACAGTAGTTTAACAAATAAGCTGGTTTATCTGCCAGAGTTATGGGCTAGGGATGTAACTTTGTTTTTGTACCAAGGAAGAACAAGAAATAAATCTCTAAAAAGCCACTAAGATTTTTTTATTTTATACAGACTCTGCAGTTATTATTATAATAAAAAATGAAAAATAAGCAACAAATAAGCAACAAAAAAATGGTTTATTTCATACTTAGGTAGACATCTAAGGTAAGTCTGTATGGTTTACCTTGGTTTTGTATGTCTGAGATCTTTCACAGAGACATTTAAAAAAAAAAAAAAGCCTCAATATTTAAGAAATTAGTTTTGTTCTTTTTTCCAATGCTTTGATCAAAGGAACAGTTTTGGGCCAAGAACATTGGCCGGTCTGTGTTACCTCATGTCTATGCTGGATACTGTAGCTGTTGATATATAATTTTTGGGATGTTACGTCTTGGTAAAAGGCTCTGTGTGGATGGAATTTGTATATTTTGCCTTTAGGGTTGTATCAGCTGAAACCATTAGAAAGATCTATACATTGCTCCTTCCTCACAAGGAACTGTATATGCTCATTTACAGGAATATGTATGATCTAATGTGGGACAGGCGAGGAGGAAATTATTTAAGAGGAAGGGAGGCCTCTGCACATGTAAGGACTGAAAAGTCATCAAGAAGAACAAGGTCAGATAGCAAAGATGAGAAAGATGAAAAAGATGACAAAGTAAAAACTTTCCCTAAGGAAACCGCAAAAGGTGCTAAATGATACTGAATTTTGGACTGAAACGTACTCTAAAGGACTGGCAGAAACACAGTGAGGAGAAAAAAAGATTTGTTTCAAATCTTTCCATTTTAATGTTTTATACAAACACCTGAATTTTCTGTATTTTAAAGATTTTACCTATTTTATATTAATTCTGATGAAATCTAGCTGTAAACGTTCAGAATCCTAGTTGCTCTGCTTCTCTTTTTAAGGAATGTGTCCATTTCATGCTGGTGAAAGTTCTGATTCCATCGATTAAGACTTTAACCTCACAAAGTTTTCTGGCTACCATGATGATAAGATTATTCAACTCATGGAGGAGCAACCCTCCGACAGAGAACCTTTGTGTATGGAAATCTAAAGTTAATTTCTTATAAATTAATCCCAGGACAGTGTGCATTTGGGAGGCTGTGGAGGAGATCAGGTATAATGTTCAATGCAAAAAATACCCTATGTAAGGCCAGGGAACCAAATAAGAGTGAGGTTGACACCCCGGAGCTGTAAACAAAGTACTTAGTTTGGAAAAGTCAGAGCTACAGTTCCTCTGAGCTGGCCATTCATTTTCCATTAGAAAGTAATGAACATATAATTCTGTGGGCAATTTCTAGCACTCATGAATGTTAATTTCCCTAATACAGCCAGACACGATTTTGGATATAGCTTAACTTTCCAGCTCCATTTTTATTTTCCTGTTTTACTATAAAAATGGTCTTTGTTATTGGGAATTTTATTGACCTGAATGTTGTTAGAGACTGACTTGACTTTTTGCTTAAGAAGCTGAGACGTGTAAGTCATAGGCCTGTTTCCTCCACCCAGTTTGCACATCAGTTTTTTATTGTGAAATATAGCATAATTTGTTGAGCAATTGAACTGCAAAATACAAGGAATCAGCTCTTACAAGAATAATTGAAGATGATTGGAAAAAGCAATGTCAAGTTTGGGAAAACAGAAAACTCGAGTATTGTGCTGTCAGCATTAACACACTGGCTGTAGTGAGATTTTTTTTTTTTGCTATTGTTATTGTGCGTATCTGCATATCATAATTTGTTGTAGATTTTTCATTTCTTTAGGATCTCTTACATGAACTGCAATACTTTCTATAAAATATTTTTCTGTGAAAATAATTCATTTCTTCAATAATTAAATATTTCAAGTATAGACACGGAACTGAAGAAAATGAAAAAAAAAAAAAAAGAAAAAGGAATGTGTCTGTTCTGTATTAGAAATAAGACTGTTCAGGATAAAACCTAAACTAAGAAGAGCACAGAATAGATACATTGGCTCCCATGTATAGTCTGACTTCATGTATTCAACCCATGCATAGAAATGAAGCAACACAGCTGGGAGCCACTGCCTGGAAATAGCCTGTTATCAGAAACTTGGCATAAGTGATGGAATATCACAAGCAAGGAATATGTGCTGTTCATTTTAATGACAATGACTTGTGTAGTAGTAAGAGTATCTGGTGCCTGAGAATATGGCTTTGCTTATGTCTCAGTATGTGTGCTTTGTCGTGTTGCTTACTCAGGTGATTTAGTACAACATTAATGTGGGCTAAATTTCATCCAACTGGAAAACGATCATTAAACTGTTTCAGATTAAAAAAAAGCATTTCTTACGTATTTCATTCTCAGTGTTGAAAATACTGTTATGGTACACTGTATTTCAGACACTTGCAGTTGGTACTCTGTTGCAATTAAAATTGGATAAGCCAACACCCTTTCAGATTTTAAAAAGACACAAATTTTTGTCTATTTAAATTATATTTCTAGAAGCTACAGTACACTAATTTATCACAGAGTGTTATACTAAGCATCTTTACCTCATAATCAAGCACAGACCTTCTATTGTTCAGCTTGATTCTCATCAAAGAGATTATTGTCTGTTTGGCAAGGAAGGAACTGAAGGAGAAGTGTAAAGAAGGTAAGTTATAGTTTAAAAAAGAAATCCTTATAGTAATTATTTGACTAATGAGAACCCAGTAATACTGCTGCTTCTGACAGCTTTTAATCAAACTTAGTCAAAGTAATGAAACAAACCAACTCTTTATATATGTTGGTGACTGCTAGGTTACATGAGTAAAGATTTATTTCTATCAATTCAAAGGAGTACAGAGGAGCAACGGCAGGTGAGGGAACCCCGATAACCCAGTCTGAGATACAAACCCCTGCCCCAGCTCTCCCAGGACTATCCCTGGAGAGCCTCACCCATAGGGTAGGTGGAAAACCCATCATCTTTAGTCAGCAGGGGAGGCTCTCCAGATCACCTTCAAAACTGGGTAGAGGTTTACTTATTTAGGTTTTACTTATTATTAGGTGAGTGTGGGAAAGTAAAGAGACAAGAAGTAAAACCAGACCAGTCTATTAGAAGCCCTCCAATATTTATTCTTAACATTATTTGCATATCTGCACAATTCTCAAATTTTTTGAAGATTGCTGGGGACTGTGATATACCCACAGACTGTATTAACTGAAGACTGACACTCCCTATGTTCCATCTTGCATCCAACTTGAACATAATTATCTAAGAAAAGAGAATACTGTAATTCATGGGAAAAACATACCATTCTCTTACAGTGTTTTGAGAAAGAACACTTATCTCAATGTACTACTGATACAAGAACATGCTATTAAACTGAACAGAATTTTTCTGATGGAAGCAGGACCACAAAGCAGAGTGGCGATACTTGAAAATGCAAGAATCTATTCAGTGGGTAATGAAACCTGAGGGAGGTGGGAAAAAAGGAATGACACTCGGAAATACTGAAATGATGCATCGTTTCAGTCAAGTCAAGTATCAAGATCAAGTATCTTTTCAGTAGTGTGCTGCTCTCTGCCACACAGATAAAGGATAACAATGGAAAACTGTTTTAATTTTTTCAATTGTTTCTTGCTTTTTGCTGCTTTTTAAGATCTTGAGACAAACTGACATTATCTACAGTTCCATCATGGTCAATGATTTCAAAGCTGAATGTAATGTAGTAAATTTTAGTTAAATCAATCTCTAGTTGTGTATAACAGAGATCTACAGGATAAAATATGTTATAATATTAAGAAGAAAGTTGAATTGAAATCACAGATACCTGTTAAAGTTTCTTTGTTCTTCACAAAAGAAAAAAATAATAAAAAAAATCTGATGTGATATAGCTTTATGTGCTGAATTAGTCTTTTCTACTAAGCTGTTTCAAACTTTTGCACAAGAATTTATTTGAGGAGTTCTTTATAAGTATTATGTTACCTTTACCGTTCCAATGACTTTGGTCATTTACTCAAATGAGTACATGGAAATGTACATGCACATGGAAAATAAGGAGGGGATTGGAGACAGCTAACATGGCTTCACCGAGGGCAAATTGTGCCTGAAAAAATTGGTGGCCTCTTATGATAGTGCCACACACTTGGTAGACAAGGCCAGAGCAACTGATGTCATCTACCTGGACTTGCGCAAAGCATTCGATACTGTCCCACACGACATCCTGGTCTCTAAATTGGAAACTAATGGATTTGATGGATAGACCACTGGGGGTGGATAAGGAGCTGTCTGGATGGCCGCACTCAAAGGGTTGTGGTCAATGGTTCAACGTCCAATTGGTAGCCAATGATGAGTGGTGTTCCTCAGGGGTCAGTACTGGGACCAGTGCTCTTCTCAACATCTTTCTTGGAGACATGGACAGTAGGATACAATGCACTCTCAGCAAGTTTGCCGATGACACCACATTTGGTGGTGCGATCAACATACTGGAGGGAAGGGATGCAATCCAGCGGCACCTCGCAAGGATGGAGAGGTGGGGTCGTGCAAATCGCATGAAGTTCAAGCAAGCCAAGTGCAAGGCCCTGCACCTAGGACATGGCAACCCCAGGCACAATTACAAGTTGGACGTAGAATAGCTAGAAAAGCGGCCCTGAGGAGAAGGACTTGGGGGTGTTGGTGGATGAGAAGCTCAACACGAGCCGGCAATGTGCACTGGCAGCCCAGAAAGCCAACTGCATCCTGGGCTGCATCAAGAGAAGTGTAACCAGCAGGTCACGGGAGGTGATTCTGCCATTCTACACTCTGGAGAGACCCCACCTGGAGTATTGTGTCCAGCTTTGGAGTCCTCAACGCAGGAAGGCCATGGATCTGTTGGAACAGGTCCAGTGGAGGGCCACAAAGATGATCAGAGGGATGGAGCACCTCTTCCGCCTGCAGAAGCAAAGGCTCCGGGGAGACTTCATGGTGGCCTTTCAATATCTGAAAGGAGCCTACAGGAGAGCCAGAGAGGGACTCTTTGTCAGGAAGTGTAGTGACAGGACAAGGGGGAATGGTTTTAAACTGGAAGAGGGGAGATTTAGATTAGATACTAGCAAGAAATTTTTTACATTGCGGGTGGTGAGGCACTGGAACAGGTTGCCCAGGGAGGTCATGGATGCCCCATCCCTGGAGGTGTTCAAGGCCAGGCTGGATGGGGCTTTGAGCCATCTGCACTAGTGGGAGGTGTCCCTGCCCATGGCAGTGCGTTTGGAACTCGATGATCTTTGAGGTCCCTTCCAATCCAAACCATTCTATGATTATATGATTTTCTATCATAAAAAAATAAATTCAGTTTACAGACCCTCCTTACTTTTTTGGAATTTCTTCCCTGCAGTCATTTGTGAATCTTTATATGTGTTACAGAGTTACAGGACTGAAACAACAATGACATATTCTTAACCATCACGTGACAGTCATGGCTGATGATGTAACATGTTCTGTATCTTTTAGCACTAAAAATTTACCCATCAGAAAAAGAGAAATGTAAAGTTTTCTCAATGTATATAGGCAGCTGTGCTTGGAAAGGCCATTCTTTAATTTTATCACTTAGTTCACGTAGGACGTGATATAAAAATTGTGTTTCTAAAATTGTTACTGATATGTGGAGAATAGCATATACCAACTTTGCAGTTTAAAAACCTTAATTCTTATGGAAAAATGCAGCACACTTTCCTCACCCCCCCATTCCTCCCAATGCTCTGTAAATGTTAAATTTATTTACAGGAAAGTACTCAAAACCTGTCCAAATAATTCATGCTTTGAATGGCATAACAGTATCTTCCGTTTCTGAGGAGATGTCAGGGTAATGGCTAGATGCTAACTTCTTGATGAAAGAAGCAGATATGGCTAAATATATCTTATGTTACACATTCAATAATTTAGCTTAACTTTTTTTTATGTGACCTCATAACTGATTGATTACATTCTTTGTTAAGTGGTGGACAAATTAATTTTCTCCATTAAATGAGTTGTTTTTTCAGTTACTGCAGTGGCTAAAAACATTCTCCATGTGATCAAAATAAAAGACCCAGTAGAAAAGCACTGAGAAAGTCATACAGAATCAAGCCAGAAAACAATACTTGAAAAACAAAGCGAGCAAACAAGCAAACAAACAAAAAGTGCAACACCTGTTGGGAGAGAATATCTATAGTTTGTTTCAGTTTAGATCTTTAGTTTGTTTCAGATAGAGAGAATCTATAGTTTGTTTCAGTTTCAGTGTATAATTTGGGCCAGTTCAGCCCAAACCACAATAATAGTTCATGTATATATTTTTCATATGCTCCCTTTTTTTCCGAGGAAGCTCCTAGAAGACAGGATAAAAGGCAGCACAGAAGCAGTTGAGATAAGCCTGAAGAACTGGTCCTTTGAATCTCAACTCTTTAGTCATTCCTACATTTTGCCTACATCTGTCTGAGAGTTCTATACATATAATCAAAATCTGTTAATCATTAATTCCTTCACTCTAAATATAAACAATTAGCCCCTGTTAAGTTTTATATAGATTTGTCTTGTACATTCAAACTCCTTGTCTCCCCTTTAGTGTCAATTTTTAAATTAATTCATTGATAGGAATCCTGAGATTCTTTAGGAATCATGTGGCTTCAAAAGAGAAAACCTTTTGAACGAGGACTCGGAGTTCACCGAGCTCATACAAAAGAAGAGTATAAGGATTTTCTTTCTAAAGCTTCAGCCTGACAATGGAAAGAAATAAATGAAGAGAATGGAAAGAAACACTTAAAGACCTAAGAAGAGGCTGTAAGAGCATAACTTAATTGCCCTTTCCACATACAGTTAGCTCTTTTAATGAAAGTTGACATTATCCTACAATAAAAGAAATGGCAGTGGCAGGAGGAGGGATCTACTGAATGCGTACAATGAGCAGAACCTTTCTAATTTCACATCTCCTAGATCTTGTGAGGACAGTTTCAGCTGCCTCAGGCAATCAAAGACTACCTGTCTGCACTACTCTTAGAGAAGTGTTTCAGGCAAGTTCACAGTGAGGCAGTAACATGTCTTCCTGCTCTACTTAATGTATTACATAGTGATATCTGTCAGCAAATTCCTTTTTGCTTTGACTTACAGTCACAGAATTTACATATGAATTTTGATAAATTCAACCTTTTCAGTGATTGACAGTCAATGAATTAATCCGGATGTTCAGATTAATGTAGGAAAGTTCACATTAACTTATGTCAATTCAAACTTGTTAATAGCAACTGTTGTGGTTAGGGTTGCAGATAACTTATGACATTCTCTGTGCTTGGATTTATCTCATTTTTATTTGATTGCTTGTTTGTTTTGAAGACACCAAGTGCATTATGTTAAAACTGCTTCCTAGTCTTATTCTGTATGACCAGCTAAACTACATATCAGGGGAAAAATCTACCTTATATACATAGATATAAGTAGGAAATTATTTGATGTGTGTTGGTAATGATAAAGTCTGGATACCCATAACAAGAAAGTGGAATCTGTGTGCTTAAAACTGAAGGAGGGGAAATAAAGCATCATTTCCCACAGCAAACTATAACTAAAGGACAGAAGATAAATATATCTTGCAAACCTACTCAGAAGCAAGCCAGCTGAAGGGATTCAAAGATGAAAAACTCAAATAGTGAGGGCTTGAAGTTTTTTGCTTCCCAGATTATCACTTGCAAGATGCAAGATGATTCAGACAATGGAATTTGTAAAATTGTAAAAGTCAAAACATGTTATGAAAGACATTTATTTTGCAGATCACTGGTCAATGTTTAAATTGCTGACTGCAGGCCATGTTCAGATGAAAGTTCTGTAAGTTGAACAGAAAGTGGAGCTACATATAAAACTAAGTAACACCACAAAGCCTAGTAATAACATATAGCATTTCCTGTTCAGTTTTAGAAGGACCAAAAAATGAGTGATTAGAATTTCCAAAACAAAAGTGTAGGAAGTGCATCTCAAGAAAAGAAAAGAGATCCCAAAGAATTGCAGGTCTAGTAAATATACTCAAATATACACTAATTCAAAAATTATCATACAGTACACTCTCAGAAGCTGATATGGTGAAGTTTTAAAACTAGAGAAAACAAGCTATGGATTAGGAGATAACAATAGTGTCAAAAGGTTTTTTAGGGAAAAAAAAACAACAACAAAAACAAGCAACCCCAAAAAACCCACAATACTTTATTTTCTTTTCTTTCTGCATGTAGTTAATGAGTAAGAGACGACTTGAATCCTGAATATATCTTAAGTGCAACCGAAAGACAAATAGTAAGTTATAGAAATCAGTAACTGAAGATCCAATTACTGCTTCAGGAATGTGACAAATCCTCCAGCAAGCAATATATCCAAGTGTAAAAAAAAATACGGCTTCTCAGTGAAGTCTTATTTCTATTCTCAGAGAATAAGTAATCCAAATGGAATGAAATTTTGTGACTGAAACTGCATTCAATGTGCTCAAATAAATTTTCACACTCAAAAAATAAAAACCTTTTGTTGTTGTTACTGGGATTCCACCATATTTTTTTGTTGTTGTTGCTTGAAAGAAATGAATCACAGAATCACATGGGATTTAAATGGACCTCTGGAGACCATCTAGCTCAATCCCACTGCCAAAGCAGGTCTACCTAGAGCAGGTTGCACAGGAAGGTGTCCAGGTGGGTTTTGAATGTCTCCAGAGAAGGAGACTCCACCACCCCCCTGGGCAGCCTATTCCAGTGCTCTGCCATCCTCAAAGTAAAGAAGTTCCTCCTCTTGTGTAGGTGGAACTTTTTATGATCAAATTTGTGCCTATTGCCTCTTGTCCTATCCCTGGTCACCAGCCCCATCCTTGTGACACCCACCTTTTAAGTATTTATAAGCATTGATCAGATCCCCCCTCAGCCTTCTCAAAACTAAAAAGACCCAAGTCCCTCAGCCTTTCCTCATAAGGGAGATGCTCATAAGGGAGATGCTCATAAGGGAGATTACGTGACTGAGAATAAGTAACATCTTGAGGATTTAGAAGGGAGAGGAAAGGGGCCAGGGGCCTAGCAGTTTTTGTTTCAGGGGTTTTTAAGATTAGACACTGTTTTACTATTCAACATATCAAGAGACATTTGATAACAGTAGTACTATGCAATTATAAAACAATTAAATTAAATTTTCTATTCACATACTTTGATGACATATCTTCACAATGAAATATCTTTTCTATGTTTACAACCAAAATTTTATGTCTAATATTTTAATTACAAAACTGAAAAGAAGACCCCCAAGAGACAGCTTGTCTTCATCAGAAAGCATACTTACATCTACAATTTTTTTGGCTTAATATCTTTCTCAGTGGTCTGAAATCTTTGTTATTTATTCTGCTGGGCTTTCTTTCCCCATTATTGTAAACAATTTTACTTATTTAATAATACCAGGAGTTAAGACAGTTTTATGTTAACATCATCACATCAAAAGAATAGTATTCCCTTTCTTTTTTTGATTGATATTGAGAATCACCTCATTAATAATTGATTGGATCATCACATTCTAATGATGATTGAATCATCACATTCTTTCTTTATTACTCCTATCTGGAAACCACTGGAAATTCCTAGCAGGAAATTTCCTAGTCAGTTAAACAGGAAATACTGTAGGAAAAGATAAATTAGCATGTCAATGTTCTATTTTTTTTTTGCTTTTTAACTCCTCTGAGTAATTTGTTTCCTTTCTACTTCTGTGACAGTAAGCTGCCCATCACAGGTCTCTAAATGTCATTCTGTAGAATGATTTTATAATATTCACTTGAATGTCAAGCTTTATACTTGATCTTCTGCCCTCTCAATATAGGTCAAGTGCAATTCTTTTTCCAAATTTTTAATGATGATAGTGGAATTGAACCAGACCCTAGTAACCTGAATCCCAATTACAGTGAAAGAAGATTTAAATTTCAGTTACTATAGATTCTCATACTATTGCAAATTTAACTCTTTCACCTCTGATGAATTATATATTTGACTTTGTAATTTGTCGTACTTGGCTCTTTCCATCTACTGTGGGATACTACACCCTCCAAGAAAATCAGTATTACAAATGACAAATTAAATCTTCTCTTAAAGCCATGACTGCATAAACTAAGCTGCTGTTTCCAAGAAGTTTGGTATATACATTTGATACATTGGCAAAACTCTTTGTTGAATTTGAAACACTGACAACATATGAGTTATTACCTGTACTTAATAGTTTATCATCCATACCCAGTAGTAAGATTTACAGTATGCACTGTTGGAAAATTTAACTGAAGATTTGGTAACAAAGTACTCTTTTCAGAACTGGTGACATCTCCCAACTCCATCCATTTGGGAATGAAACAAAATTATTTGCACAGGTTTTTATAATGAATTATTAAATTATTTGTAGAATAGCATCCCTCTTCTATTTACTAAAGAGTTACTCTAAATTTCACCTTATCGATGAGAATCAATCTGTTTTGACAGCTCAAAATGTTAAAAGTATCTTCCCAGGCATATTGGTAGGTTCAATTTGGAAAGTAGTATACGAACGCTGAACATATTTGAGCTAAATCTCTGCTACTAGCCCAAACATTTATGTGTTCCTGAGTGGTTATAAAGTTTTCTCCTCCAAAATTACTTGATCAACTTATGTTTTACAATAAAATAAGACTGGGGACAGTAGCAATTCATGATGTTCACTAGCTAAGTGTCAGGGTACGTGGAAGGAAAGTGTCTGCTCCTTTAAGGTTATCCAGCCAAAGGAGACACAAACCAGAATATACAAATGTGACCAACACATAAGGGACATGATAAGAACAAACCTGGTCAGTGGCATGAATCTGTAAGGATATGTGGTGTGTGATAAAGTTTATATTCATGATTTTGATTCCTTGATTATTTTTATGATTTGCATAATATTATCGCCAGAGGAAACAAGCAAAAAAACCCATGGCAAATCAAAACAAACTGAAAAAACTCCAACAACCAAAGATAAAAGACCAGAGAGCAGAATTCCTGGTATCTCATTCCTCACTTCTGTACTCAGCAATGAGGACCTAATCTTCCCATTTTTATGGCTTCAGAATATTGCTACTTCTGGTTAGCCGGTGCCTTTAACAAGTGCTTTAAAAGTATTTTTCCACTTACTAGCTTTTTATCTTTCAGTAATTAATTTTTATAGGGTGGGAAAGCTATTGACTGCAAATAAGAGACAACTCACTTCTACTTAATGAGTGATCAGTCTTATCATTAAGCTGTGTTGCAAAGAGTGTGCACAGCTCTCATCGTTGCAGTCTGAGCATTTATATCTAGGTTCCTCTTGGACCTAGGAGCTAAACATGTTCAATGTCAAATGATGTCAGGCAGAAGATGAATGCCCAGGGAATAAGATTAGGAAAGACAGGAGTACAGTTGCCAATTGAACATTGGCATAGGGCTGGACTGCATAGGGAAGAGCGTGGCTAGTAGGTCGAGGGAAGTCATTCTCCCCCTCTACTCTGCACTGGTGAGGCCACAACTGGAATGCTGCGTCCAGTTCTGGGCTCCCCAGTTCAGGAGGGACAAGGAGCTACTGGAAAGAGTCCAGTGAAGGGCGATGAAGATGATTCAAGGATTGGAGCATCTCCCTTACGAATAAAGGCTGAGAGAGCTGGGACTCTTTAGTCTGGAGAAGAGAAGGCTGAGGGGAGCTTATCAATGCCTATATCAATGCCTATAAGTACCTAAAGGGTGGGTTGAAGGAGGAGGGAGCCAGACTCTTTTCAGCAGTTGCCAGTGAGAGGACGAGGGGTAACGGGCATAAGCTGGAACATAAGAGGTTCCACTCAAATATGAGAAAAAATCTTCTTCACAGTAAGGGTGACAGAGCCCTGGAACAGGCTGCCCAGGGAGGTTGTGGAGTCCCCTTCCTTGGAGATTTTCAAGACCCGCCTGGATGCAGTCCTGAGTAACATGCTCTAGCTCTAGCCAATCCTGCTTCAGCAGGGGAGTTGGACTAGATGATCATTATGGTGCCTTCCAACTCTAAAAATTCAGTGAAAAAAAAAAAATTGCCAATAGCATAGCTCTCAATCCCCCCAAAAGGTGGGCGGGGTTATTTGTTTGGTTTTGTTTGATTGATTGTTTGCTTTTTCCCCCTTGGGATAATGTTTATTTCCTATACAAGCTAGATTGGGCTTTTCTAAATTACTTTATTGAGTTTAGGCTGCTACATGTAGAAGTGCTTGCACCTTTGTTAAATACTTACTTGCTTGTTCATGAGATAAGAATTACAGAATAATCAATCCTTTCTATATTATTCTCACAACAGGGTGAATTCTATCTCTTAGTTTGTGGATAAATATGAACACCACTGAAATGTCATTCAGAAGCAATATATCTAATTAAAAGTACACAGATTTGCATCAGTTATTTTCCAGGAATATATAACAAACTTTTCATGATGGACCATTACATGCTGGGTGCTGACCGGCTGGAAAGCAGCTTTACATGAAAGGACCCCAGGGGTCTTGGTAAACACCAAGCTCTACATAAATTAGCAATGTGCATTTGTTGCAAAAAAAGTGAATGTTATCCTGGGCTGTTTTAGGCTAAGTATTGCCAAGAGGTCAAGAGAGGTGATTATTATCATTTATTCGGCACTAGTGGGGCCATACCTGGAGTGCTGTGAACCAGTTCCAGGCTCCCCACTGCAAGAAAGACATGGGACGTACTGGAGACAGTCCTGCAAAGAACTACTAAGGTGAAGAATGGACTATAATTCCTCTAAAATGGGGAAAAGTAGATGGGACATTTCAGCCTAGAGAACAGAAAGGTCAGGAGGGATCTCATCAATGTATATTTCTCATGGTTTAACCATAGCCAGCCACTAAGCACCACGCAGATGCTTGCTCACTCCCCCTAGTCAGATGGGGGAGCAAATCAGAAGAGTAAAAGTGAGAAAACTCTGTGTTGAGATAAAGACAGCTTAATAGGTAAGGTAAAAGCGGCACAGGCAACTAAAGCAAAATAAGGAATTAATTCACTACTTTCCGTTGGCAGGCAAGTCTTCAGCCATCTCCAGGAAAGCAGGCTTGTATCACATGTAACAGTTACTTGGGAATTAAAAAAACATCATTCCGAATGTCCTCCCATCCTTCTTCTTCCCCCAGTTTTTAATTGCTGAACATGATGTCATACAATATGGGATACCCCTTTGGTCAGTTGGGGTCAGCTGAACCAGCTGTGTCCCCTAATAACTGCTTGTGCACATACAGTCTACTCACTGGTGGGGTGGGGTGAGGAGTAGAAAAGGCCTTGACTCTGTGGAAGTGCTGCACAGCAATAGCAAAAACATCCCTGTATTATCAACACTGTTTTCAGTTCAAATCCAAAACATAGCCTTATACCACCTACTTATGAAGAAAATTTACTCTATCCCAGCCAAAACAAGCACAATATTAATACATGAAGGAGGTTGTAAAGAAAACAGAGCCAAGCTTTTTTCAGTGGTGCTCAGTGACAAGACAAGATGCAATAGGCACAAACTGAAACACAGAAGGTTCCATCAGGAAAGACCTTTTTATTATGAGGGTGACTGAACACAGGCACAGATTGTCCAGAAAGTTTGTGGAGTGTCTATCCCTGGAGATATTAAAAAATCATCTGAACATTGTGCTGGACATCATACTACAGGTTGCCCTGCCTGAGTGGGAGTGGTGACCAAGTGGACCTCCAGAGGTCCCTTCCACCCTCAAACATACCATTCTTTGATCTTGTGACCAGCAACTGATCAGTCTAAACTATGTTTGCAACTATACTTGTGTCAAATAATCTCATTGTGTAATAAAAAATAGAACAATATGTGTTTTTCGGAAAGGGAGATTGACAGTTTCTGTCTCTGTTTTGTGCAGTGGACAGCCTACTCAAGATTACACACATGAAAAAGGCAGGAAAGACCTCTGAGGAATCAATCAGGTTGTGACGCTGTCCTTGGTAGCCTGCATCTAAATGGGCTGGACAAGTAAGAAAGATAGTTTTTCTAATAAAAACATGACTGATATATTAAGGAAGAGCCAAGATCATAAACCTGAAATTGTCAATAATTAAATTTCTTATAAAAGCATCTATAACCTTTAAAGTCCCAGTTCTGTGTATTCTTTTTTAAGATGATGGACAAAGCTTTATGGCACAGAAATGTAAGATCAGGTACTTGGTCTTGAAGTTGCAACAGGTATCACCATTATTAAACTCTCTCAAGGTACTGAATTTGTACTTCTAGTGCTACTGAATATACTTACTCTGAAGCACCCCTGACTAATCTAAGTAATATTCAAGAGTCACTCTGCCACCCTATCCAAGTCATTCTTGATGGATAACTCAGAATTATTTCCACAAAAGATCTCTTTTTTTAGATATTTGTTAAACTACCAGTGGTAAATGAATTCACTAGCGTCATCGTTTCAGAAATGTGAATACTTTGGAAAATGATTATAAATGGTAATTTGCAATCCTGAATTGTGAATAGTTTGTAAGAGAGCTGGGAACAAATGCTGGTTTGAAAACAACCTGATATATTACTTCCTGCATGCTCGATGATAGAAATTTTGAGTATTACATTATCATGACCAATCTTCGGGATAGAAATTTAAAGAGATTCAGTAGACCTTATTGCTCTTGTTCATCCCTTTGAAAGTCATTTATAGAGAATCCATGTGATTTAAGGATCATAATAACCCCCTTTGTGAGTGTATACTCAGTAAAGGAGGAAAAAAGGAAACTAAGTGCAGACACTGTGAGCATTGCATTTGCAATGAAAATTTTAGAATACAAGACTGACTGTTATGTATTTTTCATCCATTTAAGAAGTGGGTTTGAGGTGATACAAGCTCTAGATACTTTTTGCTGTTCCTCCCACTTGGTTGCCTGCTGCTTTTTTTTCTTCGAAAGTATAGCTAGACTCATTGGCTTTGCTAAGAGTTTCTATTAGTTCAGCTTTTAGCAAGACCATAGATATATATAGGACATAATTAATAGCTTACTTAGATTTCAGAATACAAGAAAAAATGTCTGAAATGTCTTATGTATTTTCTCAACTGACAATAAATTCTTACCACTTAGCAGAAGATTCTTGAATATGGTTTTCTATTATTAGTAGCTTTGTAACTCAGGTACACTACACTGGAAGCTATTGCCCTCATTTAAAGTGAGCTTACCGTGGCTGGAGTAAGTAAGCACAAACATTTGCACATTGTTTATTCACCAGCTTTTAACCAAATGCTCCTCCTTTTTGGGCCCCTTTCTCTGTGGCAGTCTTTGGAGGTGAGTTATACTCACTGTTCGCTTTGGTTTTATGAGATTGAAGACTGTGAGATTTAGTTCATGATGTCTCACTCTCATCTGTGTCCAACACTGACTGAAAAAAAAAAACCAACCAACCCATATCAAATAGCTTTAATCAGTAACTTGTATTAAAATTCAGGAGACACACTAGGTGGAGTAATTCTTTATCTTTCTGTGAAGATGGTGCAATTCAATATTAACAGTCTCAATAATAACAAACAAGTAAAATACATAAATATCACTACCTGAGAAAAAATTATAATCACATTAGGCAACACTGTCACTGAAAATGATCTTGGTAAATTGAAGACATAGTCCAAATCAGTAAGTGGGAATTCCGTAAAGTACAAAGAAATGTATTTAGGAATGAAGGAAAAAAAAGGAAAAATATAAAATTCCTCATTACCAGCTGGGAAACAATACTTCAGGAAAGGATCTGATGTTACAAATCCCAAATGAGGCAATAAAGTGAAATAAATTGACAAATTTAACACCAAGGAAAGCATCAAGAATACTAGCAATCTGTAAGAAAGAGCTAAAGGAATTGAGTTTGTTTAGTCTAGAAAATAAATGATTAAGAGGAAACCACAGTGTTCAAATGTATGAAACCATAAAAAGAAGACAGTGATGTATTGCTTTCCATATCCTCTGAGGGTAGAACAAGAAATATTCAATACAATATGCAGTAAGGAAGTTTCAGATTTGATACTAGAAAACATAATTGCAAAAATAGTTAGCACTGAATTTGCCAAAGAAGGTAGTGGACTTCCTTTGGAAATCTTAAAGACATCTAGGCCAGCATACTTTGCCTTGCTTAAATGCAATGGTATGTGTTCGTTTGAAGATGTTCTTTCGTTCCTAAAACATGATCCTCTTAGAAGTATTTCTATCTCTCAGTCCAGAGCTCCATTAGATGTAAATATTGCTGTGGAAGGAAATGAGTCAACCGAAACTGTTATTAAAAAAAAAAAAAAAAATCATTCTAAAATCTAACAACATCCCAGGATCAGTCCTAAACCTGGCAAGTCATCCAAATACTGTACTATTGACCTCTGAAGTCTTTGTGACAGCTCCTTTTTGTGGTTGTTAGTCATACAAATATTTTGATAGATTTTTTGATAGCTTATTTTTAGGATTTTTCATTGATTTAAGACCTATTATGCTATAAATCAGTAAGGCAGTGAAATAGAGTGATGAGATGAGACTTCTGAGCATGGATTTATTTTTTTTTAATTATTCAATTATTGACTAAACAGTGCCTCCAGGATGCATTTTGAATGTGATTTTTATGAAAAAAATAAATTATTCATTAGGAACATATTAAAATCTGGTTGAGATCATTCTTTGAAAGAGTACTACAATATAGGTAGGATTAGCTTACCAGTATCATCTAGAAAATATGGAATTTATGACAGTGGAAAAGATTTAATTTGCTAGGTTAGATTGTTTTTTTTTTCCTCCTGAATTATTTTCTTATTTGTGGCAACAGGCCACATTACACACATTTCTGTATTTCAATTTTCACAATTACAGTTCAGAAGGACTGTTTTATACATACACAATTTACAGTGGCTACATGAAATTGTATATTCTCATTCTAGCAAAAACATGCACTGTCCCTCCACCCTCCCCTGTACTCCCAAACCAGATGCTGTTTGTCCAGGTTTGCAAGGCTCTTGCACTCAACTAGATTCTAGTTCTTCATCTGAATGTGGTACTGTAGCTGTTGAATGCATCTAAAAAACTCCAGAGTTTTAAAGAATTTTAAAGCATCATTAGTCAGACACAAAATTATCTGGGTGAAAAAAAAAAAAAAGGAAATTACATGAGCAACAGGTACATCATCACTTCTGAATGTGCCTGACAAACTACTCTGGGGCATTATCTAACTCTGTAAGTACGTCAAGTACTGGTTGGATAGTTCAGTTTATGAAGCTGTGCTTTGAGATCAGCAGAGGAGCAGGTGAGAAGACATTAGGGACACTCCTCAAGCTCAATTTCCATGTAGGACTGGAGATCATATATAAAATCATAAAATTTCATCAATGCAATGAGACATCATTCTTTCTGTTTTGGTTTTGGTTTTATTTCTAGATGTACATAGTGTAGATTTTATTTTTTTTTTTATTACTTTCTCTTTTTCTCCAGAGTTCAGTTACATTCCAGCTGGAACCAGAAAATAAGCACCTACCAGTGTAACATCTGAGTCAAGTTATAACTACATATTGGAATCCAGAGATCTTAATCCAGAGTTATAAATATCAAACATAAAATTTGAATATATTTGGATCAACTCTCTTGTTTTGATTTTCAAAGGTTACTGATCAAAAATTACTCTGCTGGTCTACCATATATTTAGGAAAAGAAGTTTCTTTTTGTCAACAAAACTGAACTTTCTGTGTTATTCTGGTCTGCATAATATGATGGAGTGTTGCCCTATAGCTGAATAGAAACAGATGTATACGGAGAAAATAACAAAAACAGACACAGATGGTATATCACATGTATAACTTCTTAATTTATCCCTCTTTGTGTGATACAATTATCCCAGCAAGTAGGCTGTATTCATTCCCTTTTCACAGATTCTGCCAGTTCCTGCAGGGACACTTTTTTGCATCATGCTGTAAACTGACAGGGCAGCACACAAGGATTTCTCACTCTCTCATTGCACCCTCTCCAGGTCCCTTCCCTGTCCATTTTGCCTTTTGTTTGGTTATTTGTTTCTTTTTGAGTAACTGTGATTACAATGAAAGTAGGATTGTTTCAGTTAATTGTTTCATCACAACATTGATGTGGTTTTCCTGTTTAGACAAATAAAGCCAAACAACTCATCCTATTTCCTGTATGTTATTTGCAACTACAGGATCCTCTTTTCCACAGGAGAATGTGTTATTTTAACTTTATGCTCAAATTCATATTTGCCTTATGAAATTTGCATATACAACCTAATATAAACAATGTTTGGCTTACTCTGAACTTTGCATAATAAATTTTAAATTGGGACTTTGGTTTGAATAGTAAGCTGCACAGTGTTTTGCCATCAATTTGTAAAGGTAATTTCCTGTCATAGCCTTAAAGATGTTTTTCAGCTTGTAAAAATTGTGAGTATAGAAATAATTATTCATGCAACCAATGAAATAAAAGATATTCATGAGTGCAATAATTCAACTTCTATGACATGTGTCTATAATAAAGCGATGCTGAGTCACCAAAGTAGGTAATGGAGAAGAGGATACATTGTGAAACAAGTTACATTGGTTGTTTCTTCTCTGTTTTATTTTAATATTATAATTTTTTTTGTAACAGGGATCAAAAAGTTTTAATCCTTAAGCATGTACTTGAAAATTTCCCAGTCATATTAACAGTACAGCTATACAATTGATTGTATTAGTCTGGGTCACATTTGCATAAGTCCATGGCTTTATGTCATTTTCTGCCCAGTAAAGACTTCAGACACAGATCAAGCAGAAAACATTGAACGAAAGTTCATTTCAGGAAAGCAGATAAGCAACAGCAATGGAAGAGGTTTCCCAGGAAGGTGGTAGATGCCCCATCCGTGGAAACATTCAAGGTCAGGTTGGACAGGGTTCTGAGCAACCTGGTCTAGTTGAAGATGTCCCTGCTCATTGCAGGGGGCTTGGACTAGATGACCTTTAAAGGTCCCTTCCAACCCAAACCATTCTGAGATTCTATGACTTTAACAAATGTGTAAATATGTTGCTCATATTTAGTATTTTTAGATTTTATTCTATTCAACCACTTTCTTCATTTTTTTTAGATATATATTCTTTAACAGCAAACTGTATTACTACGTACATTTTCAAACAGCAAAAAGCCATATTGAACAGAGATGAAGCTAAGACATGGCCCATATTCATAACAGTGAAGAAATAAATCTCCTATATATTGGATAAAGTCTGATGAAGAAAACTGTGAAAATATCTTATTGTCAAAGATCAAATAAAGGAACAAACATTAGTAAAAAATCGATATAAGAAAACAATTCAATCTATGTTAACTGTGACAACTTTTTTTTTCCCCTTTTTTTTTCCCTATGGTCATAGTGCTATACATAGGCAGGAACATCCCTAAAACGCAAATGAAAGGAGAGCACCAAGCTATATTCTTCTCTGTTTTTGAACTTGCTCTAGATATTGTTCCACAGAGTTTGCTATCTGCTGCTTCTTCTTCCCTGAAGCTCTCCCACAACTAGGTATTTCTGGCCAGCTCTTTTTCCTCTGGCTCTATTGAAGAAAATGCCCAAACTTCATAACAAATCCTTTGCTCTCTTGTTTTTAACCTTAATTCTCAACTAGGTCTCCTTTCCTCCTGTCCTGAGCTAAAATTGGCCACCAAGAACAGATATGTGAAGTAAGCGTCTATATATTCAGTCACATGAGACTTCACTGCTTCACTGATTTTATTGAATGCAATTTTTTATACATTTCTTCTCTTATTAGAAAGAAGACAATTTTGGTATTTTTGGACTGAGGAGACAAGGTCCATATTTGTGCTTGGACTACAGAAAATTAAATAATAAAATTGACTGGATTTACTTGAAAACTGCACATTTCTCCTCAAACTAAGATTTCTTCTGCGACTATTAAGACATCAAATAGCAGAAATGTAATGATTTTATCTCTTCTTATTCTTTTTGTTTACTGAAAAGCTCCAGAAATTTTATTATGAATTTGTTAACTATTTGGATTGTTTTATTTTCATTCATTTTTTCTGTTACAATAAAAATAAAATAAGAAAAAAAGACAGATGTAATACCCATTTACCTTTTTGACTCCTAAGAAAGGACTATACAAAAAATACCATTTTTTTGTCCGTATTGAGAAGCATTCAGTAGAGCTGTTATGATTTCTGGTGGTGACAAAACCTAAGGGAGATAGCTGTTAGCTTCTGATGACTTACCACAAATCCTTACAGCTAGTAATAGTCACTTGTGTACTTGTTGTGTTAAATAATAAATGGAAGTACTTTGATATGAGAAACTATATTTAGCTCTTATCACTGTCAAGAGATGCTGGGAGCAAATTTGCTTAAGTATCCAACTTAAGCTGGTCAATTAAGCTGAGTAAGTCACCTGCCAGGGTCCTTTTTTGATAGCAGTGTCCCTGGTATGAGTAAAACATTCCCTACTTGAATAAGTACTTTTCACTCACACTCTCGTGTGAATAAAAATTACTGTGCGTTACAAAAGGATAAGACCAACAAATTAAGTTCCAAAAATCAGGGGGTTTTACAGGTTCAGGATGTCAGTTAGGAACTAATATTACATGGTGCGTAACTAAATTTAAGTTTAGAATGATGACTCAAAATGTGCAAATCACTCACCTAGAAGGCAAGGACTCTCAGCCCCAGGGAAGTTACTTTGGGTGATGTCTCGACCCCAAATAGGGCTTCTGATCACAGACTCACTCCTCTGAGGACAACCATTCAAACAGGGTCTCTGGCAGGGGAATCACTTTATAGCCTGGTTGGATCTGAACTGTGGTCATTTATTGGCTGTGGTCACATATAGCTTTAATTGGTTGCGGATTTTTATTGTTTTTCCTCAGAGACTTGAAACAGTGACATGTTTCTGTTGCACTAGGAGTGAGCATTGCAAAATGATCTGGTCATTCATGAACCACTGGGCCATATGCTGTATAAAAAAAAAAAAAAAAACAACAACCCAAAACAGAAACTTTTGAATCAGGAAAACTGCTTGCATCATAGAACAAATGTCTTCTACAGATAGTTTTGTGCATGTATATATACCTGACTCCATAGTCTTATCACTTCAGACAAAAAGCACAGGCTATCAATGCATGTTTTCCAGATTAAGCCTCCAACTCATCCATCTTGGTGGACAACAAATTGAATATAAGTGAATTCTTGCCTCAAAAAAAAAAGCCAAATATGTCCTGGTCTGCATTAGTGAGAGTATCACCAGCAGGACCAGGGTATTGATACTTCTTCCCTGTTCAGTATGTCTGATTTTATAAAGGATCTTTATATGCTGGAGCACATCAAGTGGAGGCCATCAAGACAGTAGGATTGAAGCATGTTCTGAGCTAAGACATCAGCTCAGAGAAGAGATGATTCTGAAAGCCCTGTTACTATATACAACTACCTGATCGGAGGACACAGAGAAGATGGAGCCTGGAAAAAAAGTTCCATTTCCTGTTCTACAGGTTTTTTAAAAAAATTCTGCATGCCAACATATATGGAAAATTCTCTATACAGGATGTAAAAAAATGCAAAGGGCCACCTTATTTTATGAAATAATAGATATGTAGGATCACCATTCACAATGAATTTACTGTGGCTTAACAAGTTATCACACATCTGGGTACATGCTTTTAGGTTGTGGCAAATTATAGGGATACTCAGTTCAGACTAGTATAGAGGCAAATAGCAAGAGAAAAGGATCTGAATATCTTTCACAAAGGAGTTTTAAAGGTTTTACTTTTCATTATAGAACTTTTTTCATTGTTCAAAAATGAAATTGCCATCATCATGCAGTTCCACTATGCATATTCAGCTGTACAAAACCATGAATAAAACATTTTTTCATATTTATCTTTCATAGGAAAAAGAAAAAGAACAGGAAAAAACAGAGCTCTGTACTCCAAGTAGGAAATTCAAGACTAAGTCTTGAAGTTGACACAAACTGTATTATGGTTCTATAGAAATTTAGCGAGCCACAACAAAGTCTATCAAGTTTAATTTTTAAATGAAAATTAGAAGCTTTTTTTTCCCCTATTTTAATTTTATACTGTCCTAAGGAAAAGAAAATTCTTACTGGAGTTGATTCTGTAGATGGGTCAAACTTACTGGTATGGCCTCTGTGGATTGTTGGGCATGAAATAACCAGGTAGAATTATTATAGTTATTATTCCATTCAGTCTGACACTGGCAGATGAGTCTTCCACATCTTGTCAAAGAAACTGTTACTTGCATTGGTATCTTGATTCCCATATCTGTGACTTCTCCTGTGTCTAGTTTAGTGCAGATACTATCCAAATGCTTTTTGTCTTAAACTTTTACAATAGTTCATTGTAGAACTCTGTAGAATGTTACATTTCATTACATCATATATGATGTGACATGGTTAAATGAAGTGTGAGGTGATGTAAAGTAGTGACTCATCAAGCTTAGAGACAGAAATATAAAAATGGAAACATTAAGTCAAATCTGTAAGAGAAAACCCAGCAGCTAATATCCTTGCTTAGAGAGCTTGTGGTAGTGTTTTCTAAAATCTTTGTGGGTAATACGAAAATCAATAGCAACTATATGATTACTGTAATTGATAAAATTTCTATTGTAAAACAGAATGGGTAATGGTAAATCGGAAATAACTGTTCTTGTCAAGCCCAGTGTTAAAATTATTGTGCAAAATCTGTAACTAAAAATCCATTACTAACAGAATTGTGTAAACAGTATAAAATTATATTTATGGAACTCTTTGAGAGATCAGAATTGCAGCATAGAGTAGTTTTTTGCCAAGCAGGATCTGATCCCCAAATTTAGAGTTTTTTCCAATTGTTATCTAAGTCTGTCAAATGGTCTAGGGACTGAACGGTAATCTACTGGTTTTATGTCATTCTCAGATTGGGAAATAAAGATAACATCATCTAATTTGTTCTCAGTTGCTTTCAGCTGTGATCTGTTCCAGATTTTTTTCCTGTGGTAAAGTAATTGGTCATGTTTATCTCTGCAGATAATATGAGCTTCATTACTGCAGTATCAGAACAGCTCTCATCAATCACTTTTGCACATTCTGCAATTCCCTGTCCACAGTATTAAGAAATCCTTTCGCAAAATTATGGAGTCATTCATTTGACATGATCTCTTTGATTTTAATAAGGTTGAATGAAAGGTACCAGTGCCAAATGCGGAACATTGAACTTGATGTTTTATATATAGACATGCACAGCAAAATTGGATAATCTATTTGCTGTCAATGTAAAAGATGATGCAAACAGGTGTTGGAGAGCATTGGTGTGTATTTATCTAAGATGGAGTTTGGCCCAAAGTTCATAACGTAAGTAAAAATCACCAAATTTCTAAGGTCTCTGTTACAAGTAAGGGGTTTTGTAAAGGAAAATGTATTTTCTAAACCACTATAAAGTTTCTTAATTTTCACACTTAACTTCTATTGTTTTCAAATAACATGTGTGTATACATATATATATAAAAATCATATTTAAAACACTATAGTTCTAATTATCTCTTTGGGGTGACTCTGACAACATCTATAAAGTTAAAAATCAAGGCTCAGAGTGGATGTCCACAACATTTCATGCAAAATATATGCTTTCTCTGGGAGGTTGGTTTGTATTAATTGCAGAATTCTTAAATTTTAGTACGAATACTATACTTCAGCATAAGAAAAAAACAAAGAATGGCATTGTAAGTAGGGAATTAAACTTATCTAAAAGAAATATAAAAAATCTGTCATCTGAGAAGTATGATGTTTGCAACCCAATTAATCAAAGCGGGTTTTTTTTGTATTCAATGACATTTCCTATTTTAAAAAAAAAAGACATTTAGGGTTGTCCCATCAATGATCTTACATAATTTAACTGCATAAGACCATTGCCATTAGTCATTGTGTATGTCTTTTATATATCTCAGAAAGTCATTCTGCTGCATACACTTGGAAAATTGTTTCATGCTCTAGTTCTTGGAAAATACATATTTCTTTAAAATTGGTTTTCAGACATTTTGAAGAGAAAAATGGGAAAAGAAATGCTGACAAAGAATTATAGGGCTATTACTCTAAAGAAATTGGAAACCTGCTAATAGTAGTGAATAGCTTCAGAATACTACAAATTAAAGGGAATTTATATGATTTGTTGAGATGTATGCTGTGTACCAAAAGTACATCACCAAATTCCATGTGTAAGATCAAGATAGTGAGTTATTCTTTGCTACCTCTTTGATTATTCCATTTGGATCTCATTAGTCCAGTGGTTTGATCTTTAGCTGTAGCTGACCAGTCTTCTCAAAAATAAGAAGAGAGAAAAAAAAGGAAAATATTCATCAAAAGAATGAAATTTTAGTATAGCTATATGTATACAAAGCCCCTCAGAGGTATTTCAGTACCTTGACTTTGTCTGTAGTTTACTCATGTACTCAAGAAACTTATTATAGATGTTTTATTAGGGCTGGAGATGGTCTTGATTAGAAAGATATAATGCTTGCTTTATATCATCTAGGACTCTTTATCAGGGAATATAGTGATAGGATGAAGGGTAATGGTTTTAAATTGAAAGAGGGTAGACTTAGATTAGGTATAATGATGAAATTCTTTACCGTGAGGGTGGTGAGGCACTGGAACAGGTTGCCTGGAGAGGTTGTGGATTCCCCGTCCCTGGAGTTGTTCAAGGCCAGGTTGGATGGGACTTTGAGAAACCTGGTCTAGTGGAGGTTGTCCCTGCCCATGACAAAGAGGATGGAACTAAATGATCTTTAAAGTCCCTTCCAATCCAAACCTTTCTATGATTCTGTGATTCTATGAATCCTGCTGATCTAAAAATGTTTGCGGGTTAGGGTAAATTTATCTGAAGGCATGCTAACTTGTACCGTATTGGACAAGTATGTATTCTTTGGAGTTTTGTGGGAAATTGTGTTATTACAATTTCTGTTCAATATTTTATTCAATCTTTTCCATAACTTAGTATCTAGATTTTCACAAAATACTTTCTATCCATAATAGTAATTTAATTAAAAATGAGACTAAAAAACAATAAAAAAACCCCCCAAAAAATTAATTGAACCATTAAACATTAAACACTTATAAATTAAATCCTTAAAATTGTCGTGCATCTTATTTTAACTAACAATACAATTAACTGCATTAGTTAATTAGCTCAGGTGCTATTAAAAAAAATAAAATAATAAAACTTTCTCACTGAACGTTTACAGTTTTTCCTGCCTAGTCGATGGGATTAGGGAGGAGAGGCTATACAAGGTGGAAGCAAGAGCACAAGGGAGGATAAAAACGAAAAGAGGCTGAAAAAGGACATGAGCAGGATGGACATCTATAGGCACAATAATTGCTAAAGAAAGTTCAGACACAGAAAGATTAGGAAAACGTTGAAGCACTCAACACATTTTAGCACTGGTTTTCATGGATGAAACCTACTCTCAGACTTCTGCCTGTACGCTATGCTATAGGAGAGAGTGGGCCAGCCCTCAATGGAAAAGTGCAAAGTTAGGGAGGGGGTGAAGCAAAGCAAATATCACACACAGGAGGTGTATGGCCAGCAGACTGAATGAAATTATTATTCCTCTGTATTCAGCACTAGTGATGACACCTCTGGAATAATGCACTGAGGTTTTTTGAGATATGGGAAGGTCCAGCAGAGGGGTACCCTGATTGTCAAGAGTCTAGATCACATGAGACAGGGTGAAGGAGCTTGGGTTGCTTAGTCTGGTGAATTGGAGGTTAAAGGGTAATTTCATAGCAGCCTATGATTACTTGAAGGGAAGTCACAAAGCTGAAAAAGGCGAGATGATACATCAGAGGCCAATGGCCACAAACAGCAGCTTGGGAGGTTCATTCTAGGCATTAGGCAAATAATTGTAACCAAAAAAAGTAGTGCAATACCACAACAGGTTGCCCTGAAGAGTCATGGGCTCTGTACATGTGGAGGTTTATGAGATTAAGCCAGACAAAGTCACAGTCAACCTGATCTCATGTTGGCAACAGGACTACTTTGAGTGAAAAGTTAACAAAATGCCCTTCAGAAATCTCTTTTAAACAACAATTTTTTATAATTCTCTGGCTATATGATCCTTTTTTTTTATATTATGAACAGCAGGGATTATTCATAGCTGTTGACAGCAGCTCAGAATCCATTTGCCTAAAATTAATCGTTGAGCTACTACCAGTTTTTAAAAAGCAGGGCCTCAAAACAAACATATATTTAAAACTTTCAAACTGTAGCCCTAATTGTTTCTACCAAGTCAACAACCAGAAATTTTATGTACTATTTCAGTTTCTAAATCCTTCAATATGTTAAAGACAAGATATGCTGCCAGGATAGCACAGGATCATCAGTGATGTCTGAACAGTTTGCGTTATCTGTTCTGTCAGTAGAAAATTCAGTTTCTGGGGCTCTTCATACAGGATATTTCAGAAGCACAAATTTAGTTAAAAAAAAAAAAAAAAAAGGTTATCCAATGTCAAGGTTTTCAGTGTGTTCCAGTCAAAAGCTGATTTATTTTATTGCATTATGAACAAGATCAAATGCGACGTTAATTCTCTGAGTGGTTTTGAATAGAATCCTTGAACTACAACTTCAGCTGAAATAAACAAAAACCTACAAGCAATTTGTTGAATTCTGTTTTTTAATTAGTTTATTTAAACAGACTGATGATTCTTGATCAAAGCTTTTTTCAAAATAATGTAATATATTTCTTCAAGAATGTGTAAATAATTTGTTTATAAAGCATTTCTAAACATCACTGTGGCCCTAAGACAAGAAATCAAATATGCCGATTGTAATATTTTTCTCACTTTAAAGATTTATTATATGTATATTTATGTATCTCACTGTGGAAAATTGTGAGTTTATGATAAAAAAAAAAAAAAAAAAAAGCACATGAAAAATCTAGAGGAAAAATGTCCAAAATGCTTCAAGCATTTTTCTGATTCACGTCATTTACTTTTGATTACTATGCATGGATGAAATGTAGCCCTAAAGAGCAGAAGTCTTCTAGCTGTATAAGCACAGAGCCCCACAGAGTTTTAGTAGTGATTTGTTTCCACTGTAAAAATTACCGTTTCCTCTTTTCAAGCTCTGTTACAAGACAAAACCAGGATTTCCTTCAAAAGATAGAGTTTTGATCTTCAAATCTACAACCTAATAAGAAATTTCACAGTCATTCTGTTTAGTAGAACTTGATTGATTTTTCACATAGTTTTATTGTTTTTTGACATGCTAATAATTCAGTTTAACATGTGCTTAGTTTTGGAAAGCATTGTATGATAAAAAGCATTCTTTTTCCTCCCTTCTTTATAAAGCTTCTTTCTTCAAATGTCAGTTGATACAGCCAAGTTCTAGGTAATAATAATAAATAACAAAGTCCTGTTCACAACAATTCGCATCATGAATTTACATGATTTTATACATATTATATTCATACTCAGAACTATTATTTCAAAGTCAAGAAAAGTTATTGAATCTTTTAAAGGATTTTTTTTTTTTAAATAAAAGTGAACTTACTAGCTGTCTTTGTAAGTTTCTTAGCTTTCTCTCTATCTGGGAATAGGCGAGAAAGGAAAAGTTGAGAAGTGGATGTGAGCAGAATTAGAAACTATATGCATGTGAGCAGAATTAGAAACTATATGCAAGATTTGAAAACACCGTTACTATGGACCATGTTTCAATAACACTTTTCTGCTTTATACTTTATCTTTTTCTTTTCTTGACAAATTCTTCTTAACATAGTGGTTTAGCTTTTCAGCTTCTGCTAAGGTTTTCACATGGTATTTCTAGAGCCAAATATTGAATTATATTTTTTTCTGTGAAAATTGCAGGGTCAATATTAAAACTACAGCACAGATATGCCACCCTGTGATGAGGGTATTTAAGGGGACTATACTTCATGTATTAAACCTTTCATGGACTGTTGGATCATTAAATCATCCAAAACCAATGAGTCTCACAAAGTCAGTGTTTATCCATTTGAAAAAAAATAGAAAAATGTTGTTTTCCAAAAGTCACAATAAATATTGGTATGAAAGCTTGTTAAAAATTATTATGTATATATCTTTGCATACTACATAATGTGAAAGAGTTGGCCCTACTGTTCTACCTGAAAACAATGCCTCACAAATCTATTAGCGCTCTCTGAGAGTGCTGACAAGCTGTTCTAGCTAATAAAGCGTGGTAGCCTTTTTACAAAGCTTTGACATGGTGCCTCAGCAAAGGCTCTGTAAGAAATTCATCCACTATGTAGTAACAGGGGAGACAGTCTTGTAGATTAAAAACTTTACAAAACATCAGAAATGAAAGAGTTGAATAGCTGTCTTCTGTGCTACAGAAGGCACTTAGTAGTAAAATCCCACACAAATTTGTATAGTCGTGTCATTCAGTGTGTTTGTGAAAGATTTAGAAATGAAACTAGTTAATGAAGTTACAAAATTAAGGCATAGTAGATAATTACTTTGGTTAGTAAGAACTTGAAGTGACATAACAAAGTGCAGAAAAAAGGACTGGAAGGTGAGAAAAAAATTATGCAAGGTATAACAATCTTAATTATACAAATGATGGACTGGTGTTCAACCTGTCTTGATGGAAGCACTGCTGTTATCCCAGAAGCCAAGTTAGCAGACTAACAGCATTTAGACCATGTTAATTTCTCAAGCCAAGAAATAGCACACATCAGCGTGAACAAACCTCTATTCTTATATGACAATCCAAATTATCTGAATAGCAAAAGCTATTCCATCTAACACTTCTCTTCAGAATTAGGAAAGCCTTTTAGAATATATATCCTTTCTCTATAAAAATATTCCTGTTTGCTAACTGAAAAAGTATAGAATTGCTATTTTGAAAGCTATGCCGTAGCTTCTTATATTTTGGAAAAAAACCATCAAATCTAAAACTGAAAACAAGCCACCAAAGCTCACAGAGACTGGTTTCTAGTATCTAACATAAAAATTTTGTGTTGCCTGAGCATATCATTATTTAGCAGATGAGTTTCTATCAGGCGCTCAGCATAGACATAGTGATTTCCTATGTATTCTATTTTTACACCAGAAGAGTTATTTACATTATTAAATATACCAATTAAACTTTTAAATTGGAAGCCAATGTACTGTACATGTTGTGTTTTCCATTGGTGTTTTAAGACGCTGAGTATGTACAATTGATTCAGAGCAGCAGCTTGAAAGTCCTCTTTGAGAATGGACAGTCATTGTCAAGGGAAGTTTTTTCCTGTTAATTCATTTCTGAGTTTCTTCATATCTTGAGTTTCTTAACTCTGCTTCTCTTTTCTCATTCTTACCTTGGCTGATCAGAAAGATTAAGCCACATAAGGCGTGTCTTATGACTTACTTATGGCTTACTGAGGTTCACCTCAGTATTTAAAGGTTCGTATTCCTGCTATTTTAATATATCAGAATATGCTTCTTAAATGGTATATCTGCAGACAGCAGAGACTGCAGAGACAGTGTTGGCTGACAGTACACTGACATGCCAGTACATTTAAAATTACTGTTTAGTATAGTTTTATTTCAAAGAAAATTAACTTTAAGTGTTACAATATTGAAGTAATCATAGTTACGCTTGATGGATTATTGGTAACAATAGATATATTTATGAATATATTTTTTCTCATGTAAAATGTTGTAGAGGAAAACAAAGCAAAAGAAAACCCCACAAATTTGATTACTTTTAGACAAATAAATTAGTGCCTAAACACATTTTTCAGACAGCAAAAAGTGCGTGCTCTTGGCAATAGATATAGTGACCTTATACTAGCTGGTTAAGAAATGTTTCATCTCTCCTTCTTCAAATTTTTCTTGCTTGTATCCTCAGATTCTTGTGGCAGAAATAATAACTGACAAGTATTGTCCTTAGTACCTGAGAAGCATGATATTATGTAAGATATAGTTGAAATCTTAGTATGAAAAGTGACAACAGACTTAGCAACAAAATGAAAGAATGCAAACAATTTCTGAAGATGTAGAAATAGGCATTAAATATTGATCATATACATAGCATTATAAGTTTGATAAAGATGGAAAAGTATTACCATGCACTAACACTGTAGTGGCTGAATAGAAATAAGTACAGATAGTGTAGCTGAAAATTTTAATAATTAAATTCACTTTGGAGAAATGCTAAGAAACCCTCTTTTTAAATTTATTTTACATGGGGAGCAGCTCTGTTCAGTTTTGCAGTTCCACAGAACTTCAGTAGTTATATCAATTTCTGCCAAGAATTTCATGTTAATATAAATAATACTTTGTCCTAAAAATAAGTCAGCTGTGCAGGTTCTATTTAAGGGGATTGATTTATTTTCAGAATTCTCTGAAGAGTTTCTGTTTTGATATGATTTATAACATATACAACTGATTTCCATATCCAGCATGGTGTTAACCAGTAAGTAAAACTGTAGTTGTCAAAAATCTGTACTTCTCTATGAAAGGAAAAATGTATTAATGCAGTTTTTATGTATCCTGTATGGGAAGGTCCACCAGCCTCTACTTTCACCCAGTTTTTATCTTCATTTTACTTTCTGATTTTATTTTAAATTGTGATATTTAAGACACCCTGGGGTTCTGGTATATTTGAAATAAATAGTTATAAATGTGGTTTGAACCACCTGGTACAAGAGCTGCGAGAGAGGAGAGATGCTCTGACATCATCAGAAATAGTATCAGATACCTAAATCTGCGCAACATAAACCCAGTCCTATCCTTTTAATTACTTTATAATCGGCTCATTTTTTGACAAATAAGTATTAAAGATGTGGTTCAGTTTCATATTAAGAAAGTTAGATTGATTGACTGAGAAACTTTCTAGACCACATTGACTATGTTGACTAGAATCTCAGCTGTTGGGAGAGCTCAAACACATACCTCGTTAAGATAACTTCATTGCATATAGTGCAATTTTGGTCTTAAGATTCAAAGGAAGATGGAACATAGTGATTGAAGCCATTTAAAGAAAATAAACTTTTCAAGTGTATGATTAGTCTAATCCTAATAAGACATCTAAAGCACAACTCATTTATCTAGAGCCATTGAAATTCATTGAGGTACCCTTTTTGTAACCAACTGCTGATTCACAGAACTGTTTCCCCTCAAATCCGCCCTCAGAGCTGCAGGCCACATGCGGATATCTCAAGAGTAGGGAGTCTTAGATGTCACTAATGAACTTTGTTTAGGCAAAACCATCTCGCTTCTAAAGCAGGGCAGATCTGAAGCTCCTAAAAGCATACTTTTCTCTCCAGCAGTATGAAACTAGGTTAAGTGGTAGGTCAGATATAATTGTGAAGAATCAAATGGAGATGTCTGATATTTGTGAAGTAACTGCTATCTTGAATACAAAGGACAAGATCAGAAAAAAAAATGCTTCTCTTCCTTTTGTTTTTTAATTGTTGCTTGATTTTTTAATTGATTTTTAATCATGACTTGATTCATGCTGCATACAAATGTACTGTATACATTTCAAATTGATGAGAATATGAAACTGTTAAAAATGTCCCATGACTATTCAAGAGGAAAAATACATGAATAAGACTAATACTAATCAATTTTATTACATTTTAAAGTGCTATGCATCATTTTTTTGGTGCTATTTGCATTATCACTTGTTTTATATTTGTATGATATCTAAAAAAATTCTTGGAGATCAATCAATGTAGGGTTGTACCAACTGCATTTGAAGGCACTGACTGGACCATGGTTTTTGCCTTAAAGAATAGCTATCATTTCTTCAGAACAAGTAACCCTATACAGGATATGAAGGACTAAATGCTCTGGAAATATAGAGAGACCGCAGCCAGTGATAGAAAAGGCAGGTGACTCACCAAATCTCCCAGTGAGTGGCTTAAGTAATATGTATATAGAATGAAAAAACTGCTCATTGTCATTAAAAAGAAATTATAATGAATGGACCGTGCATAGAATATATTCTTTCTAGTGAAAAGACATTCATCATATTTTAAGAACTACTGCATTTAAAAATATATGACGTTCTAAGTTGAGATGAGGTAGTAATTTAAAGTCTTACTTCAAGGTTCATATAAGTGAATAAGGGCATTTCTATTTAAAATCAGAAGTAGTAGGATTAATTCTTAGCTTAAAAAAAGCACAAACAAAAAAGCATGCAGACACTGCTGTAGGCATGAGTCTTTTTTCTTACCAAAGTTAGAAAGATAGCAGGTATGATAAAACAAATAGGTCTTTTTAATCCTTAAAAAAATACAAAAAGAAGAGTTTTGGTTTTTTTTTTTTCAAAAAATGGTAAATCGGGTCTTTGTGCTGGGCATTAAAGATGGGGTTCAACTATACCATGGTAATAAATTTGAATGATATTTATATGGATAGAGTTTCTAGACAGCCTTGGAAAAATATACATCTCTAAAGAAATGTCTTTGTAACACCAGTTTTATGATACATAGTATTGCTGCCTTTTGTTAAAGTAATTATTAAAAAAAAAAAAAAAGATATGTCCCTTATAGAGGAATTCTGAGTCCATCACATACTAGAAAAAAAAAAATTATTTGAGGTTTTCCCTGGTGGAGACAGTTTGTGTGTTCTGAGTATAAAAACAGCTCAGAGAAAATGTGTAGTGGTAAATACTGGTGTATAAAAGTATGAGAAATTACAATACAACCTATTTGGGAAAATACAGTTGGTTTTGAAACTTTAAAAAATCACAGAATCACAGAATCACATGGGGTTGGAAGGGACCTCTGGAGATCATCAAGTCCAACCCCACCACCAGAGCGGGTCTACCTAGAGCAGGTTGCACAGGAACTTGTCCAGGCAGATTTTGAATGTCTCCAGAGAAGGAGACTCCACCACCTCTCTGGGCAGCCTATTCCAGTGCTCTGCCATCTTCAAAGTAAAGAAGTTCCTCCTCATGTGTAGGTGGAACTTCTTATATTCAATTTTGTCCCCATTTCCTCTTGTCCTACCCCTGGGCACCGCTGAAAAAAGACTGGCCCCATCCTCGTGACACATACCCTTTAAGTATTTATAAGTATTGATCAGAGCTCCCCTCAGCCTTCTCTTCTCCAGACTAAAAAGATCCAAGTCCCTCAGCCTCTCCTCATAAGGGAGATGCGCCAGGCCCCTAATCATCTTTGCAACACTCTGCTGTACCTTCTCCAGCAGTTGCCTGTCCTTGAACTGGGGAGCCCAGAACTGGACACAGTACTCCAGGTGGGGCCTCACCAGGGCAGACTAGAGGGGCAGGATAACCTCTCTTGACCTGCTGGTCACACTCTTCTTGATGCACCCCAGGATGCCATTGGCCTTCTTGGCCTCAAGGGCACATTGCTGGCTCATGCTCATGCTATTCTCCACCAGGATTCCTAGGTCTTTCTCCTCAGAGGTGCTCTTTAGCAAGTCAGCCCCCAACCGCAAAATAACTGACCCCAAGTAATAACCCTCACTTGCAAATGTTATGCAGAGAAAAAAAAAAAAGTCCACAAAATTATCTCCAGGATCCTACTTCCCTGCAGTAAGAGGGACATGATCACAATCTACCGGTCTAAAGCAATATTAGCCAAAATAAAGAACACCTTATACTGTCGCTTAGCCAGAACTTAGGTATTTGTTCTCCCAAGTGAAATATAAAACATTCACTCTCATTTGTCACTCAGTTGCAAATATACCTAAATTCAATGGTTATTGTCATTGATCTTAAAGCTAAACACAGCTATCCTTTCATCTTACAATGAATATTTATGTGTATAAGATATATCATGACACAAAAGCGTATAAAGAAAGTTTCTGTTCATTTACAAATTTCAGATCATTCCAACCCCACACACCAAATCTTGAAAAAAAAATCCACTAAAGAGATCACAGAAGCCACCATCATGGATTATAGTTGCTAGTCTCTGAGCTTGAAAAAGAATCAGTAATAGGAATCTACCTGTAGAGTGAATGGTGCTAAAAGTTCTAAAAGTCCATGCTATCCACATTCTAGGAGTTTTCCTTCTGGACTAGCTCTAGTCTGTGGACAGTGTACCCATTGGCGGTTGTGTTTAGTGTGCTCCTGGACCACGCCTTTCAATATAGTTTTAACCTAAAGTAATTCTATTCCGATTCTCCAAGACTGCTCCATCCAAATTAAAAGGGAAGAGCAATCAGGATATTCACTGCACGAAGTGTGCTTCTGCTCTGAATTTGAGCACTGTAACATAGAGTCATCTCTTGGTTACATTTATACTGCTAAAACTGATAACTGGAGATTTAGTTGAAGCAGTCCAAAATTAAGCATGGATGAAGTGTGATGTGGATTAAGTGCCTGGCCATTTTATGTAGCAGAATTAATATAATCAGATTTCTTTTTTTTCTTTTAATTTTTCACTGCACAGGAAACCTTTCATGGCAGTGGTAGAAAAAGAAAAATGAGACAGTCTGGCTCTGTTTTGGGAGGAGGTAATAACTTAGTTCTCAAGTTAAACATAGCTGAGAACCAAAGTCTTCCATGTTATGGGTAAAAAATCTAATATACTGGCTGTGATGCAGAAGGTGCAAGCTTTGTTTCTATGCAGCGTCTGTTCAGCGTCAACAAAGGTGAGGTCTTCTGAATCACAGGTGGATGCAGGTTGCTAACATGGAGGGGGAGAGGGTGGGAGTGGGGAGGATAGAGATGTACTTATTACCAGAGAGAGCTGAGGGAACTCAGCTATAGTCCTGTTACCACTATTTTCTATATACTAACTATAATTGTTCATCTGTTTGCATATAGAAAGCTGAATGACTGCGTGAGATATGTTGGCTCCCTATAAAGAGGAAAGAGAGCCCTGAATGAGGTACTTTTAATCACCCTTTAAATGGTGTGGGATACCTAAATGTCCATTTTCAGTGTTCTGAATTATCCAGTAATTACAATGTTTAAATTCAGCTCTGGGATTTGAACCTGGCCTCTAGTTGCTAATCTTTTGTTTTCAGTCTGGTAGCATGCAGGGAACTGCAAAACTGTGTAAACTGTGAGGATGCCAAATCTGAAAAATAGATGGAGTTACTCCTTCCCAGAATTAGTGCATTTGAACGTTCAAGAGGAGGATTTCTGAAAAATATCATAATTCTGGGAATTTAGACTGGTGCAGCTGCTGCTGTTGTTAGTGAGGAAGAGAACATGAAATGCAAAAGAGGAGATTGAGTTAGTTACACTGAGAGAGCATTCAAGCTGATTTCCAGTTGTTCTGCACTGAATAAATGTACTCGTACTGCAGTAAAGACTTTACAATGATTTCCATGTCTCACATTTGGCTTTGTCACCCATGCACATCAGCTGAATGCTGGAAATAAAACTAATTAAAATCCTGCCCTTTTTCACAGTAAGAAAAAGCTTCAAACAACCATCATAATCTTAAGCCAAGATAATTATAAAATGCAAATCTGTATCAGATATATTGGTATCTTGTAGTCATTAATGTTTATAGCAAGCAGAAACTTAATTTCAAAACCACAGCTTCTTCTATATTATTTGTACTTATCAAAAAGAATGTCTTTCATATGGAAGTCCTAGCTTTCAAACTTCTCAAGCCTTACAACCCTGATATTATCATGCTTCCTGCAGATTTCTGTTTCTATGGTAGTAACATAGGGATGAAATGGACCTTATAAGTTACCGAGTCTTGTCCCCTGCTGTGTGTATAATCCTGAGCCCATTGAAGTCACTGGGAGTTGTAGCTTTTTCTTCAATGGTAGAATGATTAGGCCCGGAATATCTCAGAAGTATTCAAATTAAAGTTGTTTTTCACACATTTTCTTAATGACTTGTTAAAGATAATATTCAAATGTCTTCATTTACAAATGTAATTGGTTCAGTGCAGTTGCAGTTTGTTTTTGAATTCCTGGTTCTATGATGAAAAGCTTAAAATAACACTAAAGAAATTGTTCTTGAACATGGCTAGTCATGAAAGGTCAAAGCACACTGAGCTTAGAAGTCTCAAGCAAAAGACAAGCTAGAGGCAAATGGGCACAGTCTTTAAGCTAATTTAACTCCTTGTATCATTGCAGCTGAAATTCATAGGGTAGATAAATGTTTACTGTTTCTAAAGATCTGTATTTATCCTGATCTGTTTTCTTAATTAGGTCAGAGTCAAAAGACATCTTTACATAGTGTAGAGTTGATATGTCTCAGTTGATATATCTTCTAACTGTGTTATGAAAGACGGACAGCAAGGTAGAGTGAAAATGCATATTAGGTTATGAAACATGCTGAAACAGTTAATATCGCCCAGTTTATTTAATACTGTAAAAATTATTTAAGCAAACTTCAGTTATCTGAAGTTACTTATCTGGTTAAAGGCAGTTAAGTTTCTTTTATTATCAATGCACAGAAGTGGAGCACCTCTGCAATGCAATTCAATCGGGTTATCTAAACACCTGTCTTAGGCTGGAATGATTCATCCTATGAAAGAAAAAAAATAAAATCAGATTTCAATCATATTTTTAATAGCTTTTTTTTAGAATGTAAAATAATGGAAGTGATGAAATATAATAATGCACTGGGTTATTTTAACTATGGTTTAAAACTATACCAGTGGTACACATTATAGGGCATCAACACCGTTAGAGATTTTCCAAAGAAACTGGTATAAATTCCACACAAATGTGTGTCTTTATTCCACACAACAGGAAAAAAAAAAAGTACAACTATGGGTTTTTGAGATGTCTTTAATAGTAGAACAGCTGTAAATTCATTAACACTATCTTAAAGCTAGCATGAGATCTAATTTACTGGAGCTGGTAAATCAGTAGTTTGAAGAGTGGAAGAGTGGAATGTAGCAATTGTAAGTAAGAAGCAGTCTTCAAAGAAGTGCTACTAGGATTTAATATACAAATGGCTTTTTTTGCTAATACACGGTTGAATTCTTCTAGCTTCAGTAAAAAATTATGCTTGAATTATGTTATTAGATTCAACTAACCAAATGTAATGAGAGTTTCTGCATTACTCTCTTCATGTGTAAAACAATCATTTGAGAGTTTATATCAAAACATATAATGCAATTCTTATTATAGTTGTATGTTTCAATAAGTACTCTTTAGCTTTCAAATAATTTTATTTCCTGCTTGTTCCTTGTAAATATTTTCTTTAAATTCAGTCAAGCATAGCTGTCCTCTTCTGTTTAGAATCCACAAACTCATAACTTATTTCCTTATTCTGTGAATTTTACCTCTTTCCTAGCAGCAATGAAAAGGCATACTCAAGGATTTCACAATTTGTTCCTGAAAATGAATCTTTTCTCTGTGAATCATATGAATCCACAACTTAGTGACACTCAGGCCTAACAAATAAATAATACAAAATAAATTATATGTATATAAGCATATTTATGTTATATTTTAAAATATTAACAAATATAAGAAGATGTATCAAAGCAACTCTATTTTTATAGCACTACCTTTAAGTTAAAAAACATATCATGTGATGGAGGTGATTCTGCCCCTCTATCTATCTGCCCCTCTGTCTCTTATGAGACCCTACCTGGAGTACTGCATCCAGCTCTGAAGTCCTCCAGAAAAGACATGGCTCGGCTGGAGCAGGTGCAGAAGAGGGCCACAAAAATGATCAGATGGATGGAACACCTCTCTTATGAGGACAGGCTGAGAGAGTTGGGTTTGTTCAGCTTGGAGAAGAGAAGGCTCCAGGAGACCTTAATGGCCTTAGTGGCCTTTCAATGATTTAAGGGGGCTTATAAGAAAGACAGGGACAAACTTTTTAGCAGGGCCTGTTGTGATAGGGCAAGGAGGAATGGTTTTAAACTCTACAAGGTTAGATTCAAACTAAGTATAAGGAAGAAATTTTTCTCAATGAGGGTGGTGAAACAGTGGAACAGGTTTCCCTGAGAGGTAGTAGATGCCCCATCCCCGTAAGCATTCAAGATCAAGTTGGACTGGCCTCTGAGCAACTTGATGTAGTTGAAGGTGTCCATACTCTTCACAGGGGAGGTTCGACTAGATGACCTTTAAGGGTCCCTTCCAATCCAAGCTATTCTATGGTTCTATGGTTCTATTGTAATGTTAAATAGCTCATTTTCTGCATTTGGATGCTGTTTGACAAACATTATCCTTGGTAGCAAAATTTTTTTTTCTAAGTATCCATTATTTTGACAAAGTTTCTGTTTTTGTAAATAAGCCTGTAATTTTTAATTGAGTACAGAGAAAAGTTATTTATGAGTGAGAGCTTTGAGAATGTCTCTTTGATACATCTGTTCAACTGTTTGTAATCAAGAGACTAACTATCTAAAAAAAGTGAACAATAATTAAGATTTGTGAATATTCGTGGATTGCTGTTACAACCTACATCACCCATAAGTGGATTAATGTACACTTTAGAGAAACTCTTAGTCTTAATCCAGCCAATTATTCTCCTGGTGATTTTGCCATCATAAACTGTATAGTTTTTTAACTGAAAATGGATCAAATTTTGTGTAGTTTATCTAAACCCAGGAAAATAATCTCTAAGTTTCCAACTATATATTCTATGTAGTATGCACAAAATCTTGTAATGGGTGACGGGAAACACATTTTACATAAAGTGAAAAATTTATTATTAGCATAATAATGCAGTTAGAATTGTTATACACTCACACTTAGTACCTATCTCTTCTCTGTATCATTCTCACTAACCCCATGGACTTTTGGTTAATAGTCCCAGTCTGCTCCCAGTGAAGGCTGGGCATTGCAGCTTGTCCTGAAAAGCTTCACTGGGAAGACTGATTTTGATGGTGCCTCCTCTTACTTCTCTCCTTTCTCTTGGAATTTACCTGGAAGTGTTTTGTTTTGGTTTTTTTTTCAAATATTTTCTAACAGTTTAAAGTTTCTTCATTGCTTTGCAACTCCATGTAACATCTGAATTTATTATATGTGGTGTATTTTATGTGTGCTACTTATTCACTCTTTATTACCCCAATCCCAGTTATGTCCAAATTCTGACCCTCATTTCTTCAGATTCCCACTAGTGAGTTGTTCACAGTTCTGGGGTCTCCAGTGCCAAGCCCATGCCCCACCTGTTATCTTTCCAGTCTGTGTCCTTCTACAACACATCCTGTGTCTCCACCTCTGAAAGCCTCTGCCACCATACCAGGCCTGACTTCATATACACTACATTATTGTGCAAGAGCTCATGTGTATAACTTAATCATGCCAGCAGCTTCTTTATGTGAGAATAATGAAATTCGCTCACACTTGACAAGATTTGTTTGGTCTTCCTGAATGTCCATTGGGAAGGTTCTCACTTCAAAACTTCTAGATGGTGCTTATAGGGATTTTTAACTGAAACATTGACTCTCTTATTTTTTCAACTTCCATTTTCAGTTGTAGTATTAATTTTAAGAACAACTTTTTATATTAATGTCTCATTTTACTTGCCAATAAAATGTTTAAATCATAGAATTATGATTAGGGACAGGAAACTACTGGAAAGAGTCCAGCGAAGAGCAACAAAGATGATTCAAGGATAGGAGCATCTCCCTTATGAATAAAGGCTGAGAGAGCTGGGACTCTTTAGTCTGGAGAAGAGATGGCTGAGGGGAGACCTTATCAATGCTTATAAGTATCTAAAGGGCGGGTTGAAGGAGGAGGGAGCCAGACACTTCTCAGTGGTTGCCAGTGACAGGACGAGGGGCAATGGACACAAGTTGGAACATAAGAGGTTCCACTCAGATATGAGAAAAAACTTCTTCACGGTGAGGGTGACAGAGCCCTGGAACAGGCTGCCCAGGGAGGTTGTGGAGTCCCCTTCTTTGGAGATTTTCAAGACGCACCTGGATGCAGTCCTGAGTAACATGCTCTAACATGCTCTAGGCAATCCTGCTTCAGCAGGGGAGTTGGACTAGATGATCTCTATGGTCCCTTCCAACTCTAAAAAATTAAGTGAAATTCAGTGAAATTCAGTGAATCATAGAATCATCTAGGTTGGAAGGGACCTTAAAGATCATCTAGTCCAACCATCAACCTAACTCTGACAAAACAATAAATAAGAAATAGGAAATAAAAATTACTAAACCATATTCCTGAGGACCATGTCTACCCGTCTTTTGAACACCTCCAGGGATGGTGCCTCAACGAGGTGGGGCCTCACCAGTGCCAAGAACAGGGGGATGATCACCTCTCGGGTCCTACTCACCACACTGTTCCTGATACAGGCCAGGATACCATTGGCCTTCTTGGCCACCTGGGCACACTGCTGGCTCATGTTCAACAGACAGTCAACCAACACCCCCAGGTCCTCTTCTGCCAGGCAGCTCTCTAGCCATTCTTCCCCAAGCCTGTAGCACTGCACGGGATAGTTGTGACCTAAGTGCAGGACATGGCACTTGGGCTTATTGAAACTCATCCTGTTGGTCTCAGCCCATTGATCCAGCCTGTCCAGATCCCTCTGCAAAGCCTCTCTACCCTCCAGCAGGTCGACACTGCCACCCAGCTTGGTGTCGTCTGCGAATTTACTGAGGGTGCACTCGATCCTCTCATCCAGATCATTGATAAAGATATTAAAGAGAACGGGTCCCAGTACCGAGCCCTGTGGGACACAACTCGTGACCGGCCACCAACTGGATTTGACTCCATTCACCCCCACTCTCTGGGCCCGGCCCTCCAGACAGTTTTTAGCCCAGTAGAGAGTATACCCATCTAAGCCATGAGCAGCCAGTTTCTCCTGGAGGATACTGTGGGAGACTGTATCAAAGGCCTTGCTAAAGTCCAGGTAAACAACATCCACAGCCTTTCCTTCATCCAGCAAGCGGGTCACGTTATCATAGAAGGAGATCAGGTTTGAACAGCAAGACCTGCCCCTCATGAACCCGTACCACTCTCTGGGCCCGGCCCTCCAGACAGTTTTTAATCCAGTGGAGAGTATACCCATCTAAGCCATGAGCAGCCAGTTTCTCCTGGAGGATACTGTGGGAGACTGTATCAAAGGCCTTGCTAAAGTCCAGGTAAACAACATCCACAGCCTTCCCTTCATCCAGCAAGCGGGTCACGTTATCATAGAAGGAGATCAGGTTTGAACAGCAAGACCTGCCCCTCATGAACCCGTACTGACTGGGCCTGATCACCTGGGTGTCCTTCATGCGCTGCATAATGGCACTCAGGATGATCTGTTCCATGACCTTCCCAGGCACCGAGGTCAGACTGACAGGCCTGTAGTTCCCCAGATCATCCTTCCAACCTTTCTTGTGGATGTGCATCACATTTGCTAGACGCCAATCGGCTGGGACCTCCCCAGTTTGCCAGGACTGCTGGTAAATGATGGAAAGTGGCTCCGCAAGCACTTCTGCCAGCTCCCTCAGTACCCTCGGGTGAATCCCATCTGGGCCCATAGACTTGTTTGTGTCTGGGTGCTGCATCAGGTCCCTCACAGCTTCCCTTTGGATCATGGGGGCTTCATTCTGCTCCCCACTCCTATCTGCTGGCTCAGGGGTCCAGGTACTTGGGGGATGCCCTACTCTGCTACTGAAGACTGAGGCAAAAAAGGCATTCAGCACCTCAGCCTTCTCTTCCTCATCCTTTGTCACTACATTACCTCCCATATCCAATAGTGGATGGAGGCTGTCCCGAGTCCTCCTCTTGCTACTAATATATTTATAGAATTTCTTTTTGTTGTTTTTAACATCCAAGGCCAGGTTCAGTACAAGCTGGGCTTTGGCCTTTCTAATCTTTTTCCTACATAACTTTGCTACACCTTTATAATCTTCCTGAGTGAATGTGCATTTGAAACATTGTATATGTCTGAAAGCTGCTCCAGCAGCTCCTGCACTGCTTAAGGAAAAGGGAAGAATATATTTGGAACAGCACATATAAATTTGCCCACTGCTTGACATTTGTTTTCCATCAGAAAATTCAAGTGTTATTTCAAATTATATAATGCAGCTCAAAGGGAAAAACTATAATGAGATGATAAAGTCATCTAAGTCTCTTTAATTCTTTTTGGTAAAATAACAGATTAATGACATAATGAAGTATTCCTGGTTTAACTAGATTTTTCATGATAAACACAAATCCATATGTTCAATTTGAAATACAATAAAATTTTAGAATACTTCTATTTGAGTAAATTTGAGCAAATTCTAGAACATTTAAATGTAGGTACATCCCAGAGTTAAAACCGGATTAAGTACCACTTTCAGCCCCATGATAAACTATAAATATACCATGGCGTAGCAAGACTTCACTTTGTATAGATTAACATTTGTATTGGATTCTAGTCAGTCCCTTCAAGCAATACTGACATTTCTTCAGCTGTCTGATTCTGACTGACCTTTTGCAATGTTGATTTAATTCTTCAACACAAATCTTTCTGGCTACTATCTCTCTTTTTTCTTTCTTGTAGGTTCTCTAAGGGTTGCCCCTCTAATGTGAATGTTATCAGAAGATTACTTTATGTGTTCCTTTTGTTTTGCTCCAGACCTTTATATTTTGCATATATAGATATATCTTGGTATGGGTGATCAACATAATTGTGGCAGATATGTTTTAAAGGCAGTGGTTAGATGACAGAGAATAAATAAAAATCATTATTTTGACAGAAATTGTCTAAGATGCAGATTTGTATCTTTGATATCTGAGCCTGATTTGTCTGTAAAAGCTCACACTGATCACTTAGAATTACTTCATTAAAATGAATGAGATGCCTAAGGATGCATCTATGCTGTACCGCCTGATGACATTCCAGATAGCTCTGAGCTAGCTCCAAACGAGCTGGTGTGTTTACAAAGAGCAAAAACACTGACACATAGACTGGAAGCAGTATAGTTGTGTCCAGGTAGTATTACCTCAGAGCTAACTAGCGAAGGCCTGGACATGTAATGCGGTATTTGTGCCATCATTAGCCTAGGGGTATGTTGCACAAGCATATGTGAATAGCAGTGCATTTTGTGATCTAGACATACCTTGAGATCCTCAAGAAGGAAACTAATGCAATCAGCAGTTGTGCAAGAAGTAAGCCACTATCAGACCATTCACCATGTCCATTAATACAGAGATACATGTGTTGGAAAATCTCCAGAGCCCAGAAAACATTCCTGATGGAATACCTAGATTACTTCAAAAAACCATTGTGCTAGTGGAGCTGTCTTCTTTTTATGTATCAGATTCAATTCATTGCACTTCCTTAGCAGATACAAACCTACTTTTCTTGCCTCAAAAACGCTTTAGTCATCAAGCCCTAGATGGGATCGAAATTTAAAATACTACTAGCTGTTCTGTGAGCACTGAGCATAGACATATCACTTAAGGAGCTGCTCCAGGGATCTTGGTGTAGATCTACACTGATAAATGAAAAAGGACTAAGAACTCAATGTCTTCTCATTTTCTACGCTAGTTGTTAGGTCACTACCTGCAACTGGATGTCTCTGAGACAAACCTGTAAGGAGTGCTAACCTTAAGCAGTATGATTGTGAGATAATCAATGTCATTTGGCTTTGGGTTCTTTTTTGTTTGCTAGCACTAAACCAGGAACCACACCAAGCCACACAGATGCTCTGTTGCCTAGAATCTGAATGAGATATTTGCATGGATTAGAAATTACTGCATATTACAATAGGAATAATAATCTCTTTCCACTTGCAGCTTTCATTTGTAAGAGAGCCCCAAACAGAATAGGTCATATCCAGTTTCTGGATTTTTAGAGGTGGAAAGCATGAGGCATGAACTGGGAAAATGAGTTTTCTCAGATTACCTATTACACTAATGGCATCAATCCCAGTGCTGGAAAAAAAATAATAATCCCCTGCAATAATTACAATGAGAATAAAAGTATATGAGATTTGAATATGTTGTTTACAAACTGCGAGCAACTGAAGTCTAAATCGACAAAAGACCACAGGAAGTGTTGTGGATGCTGAGTTAAAAGTTCACAGTGCACAACAATACCTGACTTTTAGGAGTCTTGTCATTTGCAAGAACCCACAGTCCCAAATTACTTACCTAGGCTACTCTTACCCTCATGCTGGGGGAGAATTAAGTGCCCAAGAATGAAAGCCATAACTGGCAGTTGAGTGGGAGTCACATATAATAGATTACAGAGTAAATCATAAACCCTCCTCTCTTCAAAGCTTAATTATGTAACTGTAGGAAAGCACTTATTTTCAGTCAGGATCCCCAACAGAGTTTAGATAGTCTTAGGTGCCTAGAATTAATATTGAAAATGAAGGTGCTTTGAGTATAACAGAAGCTGAGTAAAGAAAGGTGTTTGCTATTTAACATCTAATCTTCATTTCATATGCAACTGCCTACAGTGACAATTAATCAGGATTTAAGTGCTTTATTTCTTTGCAGACCAAGTACTTGTTGTATAATACCTGAACAACAATGAAGAGAGGAAAGCGTAGAAATACACTATAAAATCTAACAGTTGAGCATAAATGTTTTAGTTGTACAGTAATGCTCCATGGGCTGGAACATGGTCATTTCTCAGCCACCTGTTTCAACTCCACATGATTTCAGTTTGGTAGCTGAAGTAAAAGCTGATTTAAAGTTCTAATTTTATATGTCTGCAACTGCTTTTTCTTCTCAAATAAATAACAGGTCTGATTCACTTTCCTCTTATGATTCCAAACAGAGTTTTTGATAAAAATGTCTGCAATTAAAGAAAGAAAAGAAAAATCATAAAGATATTTCTTTGCCAGGTTGAAAAGCATTGTAAGATTTGTATTAGAGCCTCTTGCAAGATTCAGAGGTGGATAACAGAAAGAAAAAGGCATAAAAACCCTAGCCTAACATCTTGCCTGTTCCAAACGACAAGGAAACATCTCTTTCAGAGTGAAAAAATCCAGCATTTTATTTAGACAGAGCTTCTTTTCATAAGCAAATAGTCAGATATTAAGTTTTTAAATGATCAAGCCAAGCAGACATATCCAAGATTTATTTTTTACATCCTATACACTTCTTTTTAATCTGGCAATAATGAACATTTTCTTAAAATAAATCCCTGGACACTGAAAAAAACTCCAGTATTTTATCTGTGGAAGCTATTTACTACAGCAAAAATTGTTCTTGATACAATTGTCAGAGAAAATTGTGATGGCATTTTTAAAACCATAAATGGCTTTGTCACAAATGAAATGTAGTGCAATATAGAAAATCACTGTGACATAATGACATCTCTACCTCTCTACCCTTTTCCCTTTGCTCTCCCTTTTCTTTAGTTGAAGACCATTTCTTGTTATTTTTTAATTTATAACCTTCTGTACCCCCACAGAAATGTGAAAGAAATATTTTAAATTTGTTGCTAAAATGTTTTGACAAGATCTGAAATATAAAAAAAAGACTCTGATTTGTAGAGGAGGAAAATATTTACACTTGGTCAGTGAGTAGATCCTGCTCGGGGATCAGAAATTTTGTCAAAGTAAAATGAACATATAGGAATTTAGCATTGAAATGCACCGAAATCCTCCATTAATGATAAAGAGAGCCTACATAACCACGTTAGACTAACTGAACATCTAAATATGCAGTGATCCACACAGTATGGATGAATTCAAGACTAAACTTTAGATGCAAATATGGTACTTATTTTAGGAAATCTTAATCCCATGACAAGATCCATCATGAAGTTTTGAATATTTCATTTCAAAATTCACACATTGTAAACATCAGTGCCTGTTTACAATAATAAATCTGTGTAACTGTGCTTTTCAGGGTTGGTTATTGTTGTGTTTTCTTTTTTTTTCCTTTTTTTGTTTTGGGGGTGGGGTGTTGTTTGGTTGGGGTTTTTTTTATGGATAATAGAACACTAAATTTGAGAATTAAAATATATAAATCTAACCCTAGCTCAAAGAAGTCATATCCTATTTACTTTAAATGTGGTTTTGTATTCCAGAGAGTTCTGACATGAGATGACTCTTGGCATGAGCATGATTTCAAACCAAAGAGAATAAAAGACAGTTTCTAATCTTTCTAGCCCCTTTTAATAATGGAAATCAATAGATTGTTACCATTGTTCACTAAAAGGTAGAATACAAATGGCAAGTTTCAAAACCTTTATTCAGAAAAGAAAAAAAAACACAACACAAAAGCAGATGTTCCCCACAGAAGAGATGTCTGTGTATTCTATTCAGAAATGCTTCGGATTGCATGGTCTGTCTGAGTCAAATATCACAGTGCTGCTTTTGTAGATCCATTAGGAATCCAAATGAAATCTGTCAGTTAAGACTTTAGCTACTGCATTTCCAAAACCAGATTAATTAATGCAATTGGGAGTAACTGCTTTATGGAAGAGTGATCCACAGTTTACATGGGTACAATTTATTGCTGTATGATCGTGTTGGAAGGCTCACACATAAACTCATAAATTACTGTCATGTATCTTTATTGTCTGTTCATTTATGCTGAGTGCCTATTCACTGACTGGATAGTGATACAAACAAGTGATTTTCATATTAATCCTAAACACATTTATTTAATTAGAAAACTCTGTACCAAATTATTTTGCTATCACTTGGACAACTCAGTTTAATGAATAGGTCATTTGTAATAAAAACTACTTGAATACACAGCTAATGTGGAAGTATTTATAATGTTCCACAAAAAATGTTGAAATGGGCTGACATGGAAAAAGCTTTATTCTTTGAATCTGAAGCTGATGGTGTACATTGCTTTCAAGGTTACCCTAGGGAAAGTAGCAGGAACAAAGAGAGATGGAGCGAGTGAGATGAAAAGGGAAACCTTTCCCCAGAGACAGCCAGAAAGAGAAGAACTGTAGGTCCCCAGATGAGTGTTCTCTCCTGGGGTCCTCTCCAGTGCAGCAGGGGGTCTTGCAATCTTGTCAACAACCACAACCACACTCCCTTTCTTCCTCAGGAAAACTATAGCTTTCGTTGATACCCACTCAAACTTCCTGTTGATGGTCCTTCTTTGATGATACTTGGCACTACTTGAATAGGCTTAATGAGGTGCGAGGTTTGTATACTGGCTGCTGAGCTTTGTGAATGTTTGTTATTTGGGCAATATTTGTTGGATATAAAAATGACTTATGTATCTTCCTGTAATATGGAGTTAGCAGTCTAGAAGATACCAGATGGAGAGGGTTTGGGAAGGCTTTAGTACAGGATTGCAAACTAAAGCTAAAGAACATTAGAGTTAAGAAACAGAAGGGAAACAGGATGATTTGCACGTAAAAAACAAACAAACAAACAAAAAAACAAACAAACAAAAAACCCCCAAAAAACCAAGCCATCTAACTTTCTCAGGGAAAACAGAATAACAGTGCTTCAAAATGCACTAGTGAAAGGCTGAGAGGATAAGAGCATTTGGCCTAAATGCTGCCACCAAAACTCCAGGGTGTGTGGGCCACAAGCAAAAAAGGCAAACTAAAACTGCAGAGACCTTTAGCAATATTAAAGCACCTGACCCTGTGAAACAATACATAAATGACTCCATAGTTCCTGTTTTAATCTCCATAAACACAGGCTCAATATTCCACTGAGACAGGCTATGGGTTTTTCATGAAAACCTGTAGTAACTGCAGGAAGATTTAAGTGTGGGCATGAAACATGTTTGTCATTTGCCTAGTTCCATCTGCTAGTTCTCCAAGTCTGGAGAAAATACAGTTAGGCCAGATAGAAAAGCCAATAGCTAATGTTTTAGACAGATATTCTTTGAATTTATCGGCCTGAAGCCAGAACAATTTCTGGGCATGCTGAGATATTTTTCTCACAAACAGTATATTAACTTTTTAAAAGAGAAATACTCTAAATATCATAAAGGAAAAAATGAAAACTTAAATAATGTTTTGGGAATTTTAACAGGGCAAATAATAGTTTTACCTCAAAAAAAAAAAATCTCAACAGTACCTTTAGAATAAAAATGTCTCAGTATAGCACAAAAGAGATGGGAAAAGATAAGGACAGCATAGAAACAACATCTGCCTTTCTACAAAAATGATACTTCCTTAGCAGATATTTCTTTGTTTTTGTGTTTTTCATTAAAGTTATTTCAATGGCAGGGGAAATGCAGGCTTGTACTTTGTTATTAATCCATAACGAGAGAAGTGGGAGGAAGGTGTTTTGTTGTTCCTTTTCACATTAAAGTTAAGTATAATGTTTCAGGCTAGCAAACTTCTTCACTCTAATGGATTTTCATTCCCTGTAAACAAATGGAATATCTCATTTGCTCAGATGGATCAATGATGATGCACATACAGCTGTATGTATCTGCTGTGGAGGTATTTGCAAATGAAATTAGCAGCTAAAGCCAATAAGCCAGAAGCCAGAATGTTTTGTGGCATTGTCTTTGAGACTTGGAGAAAAAGATCAGCACAAGAGTTCATCCCACACTATTGCCCCCCTGTTTGAGCCACCACTTTGAATTCTTGCCATATCGCTGATTTATAATTACATTCTCTACCCTTTTAAAACTGGTTAAGCTGGAAATTGCTTTGGCTGGAATTATATGGGCACATGGTTCTTTCACAATGCTCTGAGGCTGCATCTGGATGATCTGAGTCATATTATTTAGTCTGTGTTATTTCTACAAGAGGTCTTAGAGCCTTTAACAGCTTTTCTAAAGAGAGAGGGACGGATAGTGGTCCATTCGTTGATTTGGACATGGCTGTTTTTATTCGGTTGTGCCATAATGATATAATGCATACAGGTTTTATTTTATATGATACTAATATTAGCATAGAAAATAGTTGTTCATAAATCTATTACTCCAGCTTTAGTGAAGCTAGAATTGGATTTCTCAGCACATGATATTTTTTCCTCCTCTACTTTTATTTATGATATGGGCATCAATCTTGATGTTGCCATAGGCAAAAGGGATTAGAAACAAAAAGCAGCAGTGAAGCACATACACACATGCAGCATCATTTGCAGAATCCCAGCAAGAGCACATCTGTGTTCATTCACTTCAGCCAAACTGCTTGTCTGCCAGACTTTACTTGCAGTTCTGGTGTTACTGGCTCCTACTACCATCCTAAATACATTAAAATCCTGTTGTAATATCACGTATTTTGTTTGTCACTCAATCATGTGGGTTGTGGAGGTCAAATGCATGGATTGCCTCTGGATACATTTGTTGTATCAATACATTTAAGATAATTTCATTTCCCATTTTAGTCCCTAATGCTTGAAAGGAACTCCACTCACTGAGACAGAAATGGCACATTGTAGTCAGCATTGTTTAAATTAGGTACAGAAACCATGAAGACAGGAAAGAAGTAAAGCTCAGAAAGAGAGTCCTTGGATCATGTTAACTACCCCCTTAAACTCTGTATCTGAGACTGGGTTTTTTTAATAAAAGAAATGGATGGCAGTAGAAGGAAAATAAAAGAGACATTAAACACAAATAGTAGTCCACAGGTAACAGCTAAATGTAAAGCCATTTCTTACAGCTTTTTTGATACAGGAAATTCATTTGGACTATAGAGTGGAACAACCATCATACGTCTTACTTTATAAGCACTCTTATTTCAGAGTAAGTTTACAGTATTCAAACAGGAGGAAGCTGATATGGTGCTATTCTCAAATCCCAGCAAACTTTTCAAAATTTGAATATACAAGCTTCTCAAATCAAACTTCTCAAATCCCAGTGTAAAAACATTTACAGAGGAAGCTAATGAGGTTAGATGCTATCTAACTCAAGTCCTCAGTTTATTAGACTGGGAAAGTTGTTTTTCAATAAGTATTTCAGAATTTCCTTTGAAATCCCATGTCCTGAAATCCATTCAGGACTCTAATATCTGACTCACTGTCGGTAATGAAGTCTGATGCAGAGAGTAAAACAGCTATGACAATTTAAAGCAAAATTTTTGTTATGCTACAAAGCTCTTACATTTTTTACTCTTCCACAGAGTTTACCATATTCACTGTAAACAGATGTATTCAAACTTTTCTGCTTCTTCTCAGATAATGTTGTGGTACATTTCTGAGCTTTTATCAATAGAAAAGGTTTTTGGACAAATATTTTTAGAAACTTACCAATGTAGATTACTCTAATGACATTGGTCCAGAGTAATACATGATATTAGATAGTATACTCTTGATATTTCAGCTGAAAAAGTGATACATTTTATGTTCTTTGTAGCACATTTGGCAGTCCAAATCACAACAGGATTAGAAATAGTCTTTAGGACAGTTGTCAGAAATCAGATTCTACTGTTTGAAATCTGCTGAGGTAATATTTATCTAACAGTATCTAAATACCTAAGTTTCTAAAAAAAAATATCTGCAAGGTGAGGTCAGGATGTTTTATGGAAGTTTTATAAGAGCTACACTAAACAGCCTTTGTCAAGTTTTTAGATTTTTAGAGAATAGTTACCACAAAAGTATTCTCTAAGGTAGATGCCAGTGATGACTAAAGTCAAGGGACTTATAAATTGATTGTAAAAACATTAGTATGTCCATAATATCTTTTTGAATTTTTTAAATTATTTTTTATTTTTGGGTGTTCCCAGCAAGAAACCTGTTTGTTCGGGAGCATGTGAGAGCACAATACAGTCTACTGAAGATCTGATTAACCACTATTATGACTGTAATCTATTACTACTGTAAATACAGCATAATTCCACCAAGTTTGGTAAGATCAGGATAAAGCCCAATCTTTTTTTTTTATGTTGAAACACAAAACAAATACAGAAGCACATACCATCTCCTCTTATACCAAATATATCATCTGTACTTTAAAAAATGGTAGCTTTCCTCAGAGACATGAGTTATGAGTTGTTTCCTCTTGATTTTCCCTGGGAATGACCAGAAGTTGGAAGCACTATCAAGACCCTAATCCATACATTCATTGTATGGCAGCCTGGATTTGTTCCTCTCTGGCTTTGCAGCAGGATACATAGGGACATTCACAGGAAAGACATTAATCTTCTTTGTCTATTGCCACACTTCATAGATATATAGAGATATGATCAAGACTCATCCTCATAACCAGGAGAATAATATCCTTGTGTGCACAGGGCATACCCTCTTCCCCCTTTTCCAGTCTTGGTCTGCTTGTCCTTCAGGAAATAAAAAAGGTAGGCACTTGATCAGATTAATTTGGCCCCACATATGGCCTGGCTACTAAAATAGAAACAAGATGGAGATTTAGCCAGAGCTTCTTTGTTTCTTGAAAAATAGCAATGTATGCTTTCTGGAAGATCCAGGAGAGACTATCAGACAGTTCAAACTACTTTATGCCTCAAAGAACCTGAATTTTCAGAAGAACAAAGCACTAATAAGCTTCATAATATCATTAGTTTACCTGGAACTTGATTGAGTGACAGAGTTTCATTGACTCATCTATCTGATAATGTTCCTTAGTATGCTAGAGCTCTAAAGATGTTGCAGTTATAATATCTGAATGTTCAATTAGCTCACCTACATATGTAAAGTGATAATGAGTGGGCTTCCTGTACATGAGTATTATTAGAAATCATTATTATTATCTATTATTATTACTTATTATGCTCTTATATTTGACACCTGTTCACTGTAAATTATTTTTAAGTAGACAACAGCACTTATTATTACACTTGATAATTCACTTGGCTAGTAAGCATCTAGCCCCTACTATTCTAGAAAATTAGTAAGTTGAGTTACCTGATATAAATATGAATAGAGAGCAAGATCCATGAAGTAAACCCATAGTTTAAAGAATATGGATAACAGTATTTAAAAAGTTATATTTTCAATTATTATGGTAACAGGTCAGAGAGTTAAAGTCATTGTTTTCAAAAAGAAGTTATTTTTATCAAAGCTTAAAAATTAATTCTCTAAACAACTTTCTCTTACTGTCTCAGATTTATTTGGAACATCGTCTTTGCAGAAAAATACAAGAGTTAAATTTTTATCTCTCCTCTTTTCCGTGTCATCTGAAAATCAGTTCAGCTAATTTAAGTGGTACAGAGAAAATAGAAGTCCTTATTTCTCAAAGGATACTTACTTTACTTGAGGATCAACTGATGTATTTTAAGATTTTGCAAGGATAATATCATGAGAAGAAAAGCCAACACAATTAATCCAAACTAAGAAATGGCATTGTTATTAAGCGATTAACATTCCTAAATAACAGAAGCATACTGTTATCTGTTTACACAAGAAGCACTAAAGCAATTAGAAGAAAACTCCAACTGAAGCTTATAAAAAAATAAATGTATGTTTAACTGAAGTTTCTATGTTTGCTTATTTAGTTTTATAGAATTTACAGGACCAATGGTAAGATGAAGGCAATAATTCTGGTCATATTTTTAAGCCCCAGGCATTTAATTTTAAATATCTTCTGTATTCGGTGTTCATACTTGCAGAGCCATTTGGTGTCTTAATCACATGGAATCAAATTCTCAGGAGGCATACACAGCTATAACTCTGCTTAAGTCCAGCAAGTTTTCTGTTTGAATTTGATGAGGGTTTTTTAATTTGATATTTAAGCTAAAAGAATGATCTTTAGTGAATAATAATGAGCTGCTTGGATATATTTTTTTGAATGATTTGTTGTTTATTTTGGAAGTCTCTCTGGATTACCATGTGTAAAAATCCATATTTTAACTTGCAAAGTGAAAGCAAGACCTTTATTTTTCAATTTTATTGTATAATTTCATATTTGGTTTGTTGTTGGAGAATGAAATATCTGTTGGATTTCCAAGTGTATATTGTAAAAACAAGTTCAGCAATGGTACTTTGCTGCAAGCTGGAGGACTGCATTAATTATATACTTGTTCTGTGTGCATACTCAATACTGTATGTGCATTTGTGAATGAAAAAATGTCCATGCATTATTATTAGCTAACAAATTTTCTCATCCTGGACGTACTTAAGTACATCTGCTTTGAGTATTACTAGAATTCAGCAGCAACAAACATAATAACTATTGAGCACTTTTAGGACCTTGTAGTCACAGCGGTGAAGTACAGAGTAATTTTGGCTCTGAGAAGTGTACCAATCTGTAAGTTTGAAGGACTTTGTCAGGTTAACACATTATGTCATTGATGAAGTTCAGGCTGAATGAATGTAATATTTTGCTCTTACATAGGAAAATATTCCTTAAAGTTGTATTCAGAAAAAAAAAAAAATGTTGAGGGTTTTTTTTTTTTTACTTTTGATGGAAACTTGTGTAATCCACCACAGACTTACAAAATGATGAATTGTCTGGAACACAGGCAGTGAGACTTCACATTGCTGGAGGACTGCTGCAGGCATATTTTCTGAAATATGAAGAACAGAGTCATGTTGCAACCTGTCATTACAGTCTTTTATCATACATCTAAAAATCAGTGGTTAAATTTCAAGTAAAAATGTATCTAGTTTACTTACACACCAATCTTAAAATAAAACACAATATATTAATTATCAATTTTTCATCAGGTGAAAGTGTTAGAGCTCTGGCACAGACCCTGACTTGTTTTTCTTTGTCCGGGTGCTATTTTCTGCTGCAGGTTTGAATGACTCAATAGAATAAAGCAAAGTTGACTGTTAAATAATCTACAGGAAACTGAATCATCTTTAAAAAACAGTTTCATGACCTGCAGCTTGAATGCTGAGGCATGTTATTTCTTCAAATGTAGATTATTAGATTATATCCACCACGTGTGTCTGAAAACTAAACCTATTTATTAGCTGAGAGTCTAAATAACCTTACATAAAGGAAAAATAGTAATTTTCCAAATGAATAGTGAACAGTGATGTATCTCATGAAAGGTTTTTGATTACTTTATTGGTTTTTTTTTTCATATGAATAATCATCTAAGCTCTTCTGTTCCAAAAGGTACAGTGTGAGAACTTTACTAGATTGAGATCCAAACATATTTTCCAAGAAAAATAAGTCTCCTTTTTTTTTACATTTTTTCCTGAAGATACATACATTCAGAACAGGCAATTCTGATTCTGCCTTTGTGTTCTGCACCCCAAACACATGCAAAACATATTTGGTTCCTTCTGTATGAACAATCGACAAGAGTGACATTAAGTTCACATTTTTAATTCCATTTCCATTTGTCTATTCCTCAGTGTTTCACTGAGAGTAATTTCTTAAGTAGTTTCAAAGTGGTTTTGAAAATATATGTCACGAAGGGGAATTGTTATTGCTGGTGACTCTACACCAACAATAATACTCTGAGTCTTCTATAAATCTCATCACCCGAGGACCTGAACCATTTAAACACTTTTTAGATATGTATCTCCATCAGATTCTGGGGAATGGATGAAGTTCATCAATCTTTAACAGAAAAAAAACCTCCTTTGTGCAGTATGTAGCTGAGATCTTAAGGAGTATTACAGACTTATTGTTACATAGGAGATGGACCTTTTTGTAAATACAAATACAAATTAGAAGCCAAAATGGTGCAAAAACCTTAGTGCTTTGTGAAGAATTTAGCAATGGAGAAACCAAGACAAACTGACACTGAAAAAGTCATCTCAAGAATTTCATCTGATGCTAACTTATACTTCAAAATTAATATTTCTTGTAATTATTTCTTGCATTAAAAAATAATTATTTTACTCTTATGTTGTAAGTCCATTTGAAGGTACTTAAATTATTAAGCAATGAAAGTAGCAAGTGTGAATTGGCCTAAACATATGGTCTTGCTAAGAGATTTGATTTTCAAAAGTAATGAGTGCCCAGAAATGTTATGAATGTTGAGACATCTGATAATAAGACCACTTGTCTTGTATTTTTCAGGTTGTCTGATTAATCATACCAAACACAAAGATCCATCAAGGATAAAAGGAGAAATAATGGGTAGAGAAATCCCAAACACATAGTCAGTGGAAAGGAGCACACTGAATGGTTGTTTCTAAGACAATCCAAGAATAACTGAATGATTAGACTGTAGTCTCTGGTATGAAACTCACCAAAGTGCCCCAATGAAAAAAAATCTTTACCCAGCGTACTTTGGAAACTAATGATCCTTATTGCATAGAGGGGTGTTTGACTTATTATGGGATGCAGGCTGAAGAAAATTTTGGAACTATGTAAAGCATGATGGCATGTTTTAAGGGAATTGTGAGGCTTCATGAGAAGTTTAGGGAAGGACTAAAGCAAGTGGTCAAGGTGGATCAGAGAGGAACTCTGCATGAAAAAATACAGGGAAAAGGGGATAAAGGAGTCCAACTGTGTAATCCAGCTGCTTGAGAGTGTTCTTACTTAGCTAAGCTCTTAGCTTGATCACTGTAGTCTGCCCTATATTCTTATTAAATCCTATTTTTAACTACCTTCTGTGAGGATGCACTCCAGTTCCGAGCATGGACACGCACATGTGTATGTGTGAACACTAGCAAACTCTTAAGCTGGTCTAACCCTTGGATTGGAGCAGAGGTTGCAGTCTCAGCCACTGGTGCAGGACTGTGGTCCTGGATGTACCATGTGTCTAGTGGCCAACAACTGGAGGAGATTATGGATGGGGCCAGCTCCTGTATACATGTGTGCTTAAAACCATCTATGGAAGAGTCCCTTTTTGCTTGTGTGGATGTTTACATTCCACTAGTGGCCTTTGAACCAGATCAGCCAGAGAGGAAGAAGAGGTTTTGGCAATATTTGTGTGGGCGCTGGTGAAAGCTGTCCTTTGCATTTGTCTATGTGGGTGGCTGTTTACTGTATACATATGTATGCAGGCGTGTGTATATGTGCACCTGTTGGTAATAAATGCTTAGCCTCACTGATGTCTAGACCTGGGCACGCAAAACCAGCAACTTCCACTGGAGTGGGAAAGGAGGAACACCCTGTACCTTAGAGTCTGCAAAACAGGAGAGGAGAAATCCCCTGGATGTTCACTGACATCCACTGAATCTCACAGCCTCAAAAAGGATTTATCAGAGATTCAACAGTAAGTATAATTAATGAAATGAGTGAAAAAACAAATAATTTTTCACTTAAAATAATTTTTGACATGGGAATCTGCTTTCATCAAACTGAAATGAGCCACTGCAGTTGAAATGACAGCATTAACAAAAGATTTTTTCTCCTTAAAGTGGTTTAACAACTAAAAAGTAAAACCAGTGCCTATTCCTCACATAAATATGGCTTTACTGCAAGGATACTCTCATAGAGAGAGTTGCCAAAATGATAAAGCTGGAAAAGCAGTCTTGCTTCTCACAGTTTACAATGGGTCAAGAGCTTGCATGCTGGGAGTTATCGATAAGTGACTGGTATGTTACTCTCATAACCTACCCTTTTACACTCTACTTTCTGTCATAGTGAAGGCACAATATCAGTGTCATGATATCAAACATGACAACATCTACATGCATGGGTATCCTTTGGAATATCCTATCCATCACAACATAAAGGTGATTTAAAGTAGGCTCCTTTGTGAAAGGTAGTGCCTAGTCTGAAACATGACATTCAATAGAATATTAATGGTTTTGTGTTTTTTTAATGAATCTAAAATTGGTCTCCAGGTAGACAGCTTGAAAGTATTAAGGAACACAGAACATTTTTTCCCATGGATATTTGCACTGGTAATAAATACTGTTCTTTTCTATGTGCCAGGCTCTCTTTTCCAATTTTAGGGAGCCCAGGATCACAAAATATTTATTTTGATGATATAAATTCTTTAATAATCCACATTCATGTTTAGTCACCCTTTTCCTATATTTATTATCCTTTTTTGTGCGAGTAAGCTGGACATTAATGACCCCAAGTATTCTGAAACCCTCCCCTTTGGGACACAGACAAAATAGATGAAAAAAATGAACCTCTGGGTTTTGTTCCTGTCTCCCTCTCTATTTATTTCTCAATAACAGAATAGCTAAATGTTCAATTTTATGCATGTATTCTTTCACCTCCATCTCTCATTACCTTATTAAGCAGAAATTAAATATTTGTTTGGAGACACTTAACTTAAAGGGTTATCCTTTTATTTGCTCTAATTGAGTTCCCAGATGCCAAAACAAATTTGAATTCAAAGTCTTTACTTTGGCAGAATGCTGCACAAAAAACTCCTTTTTCTTTTCATATCAAAATGTTATTCTATTTTAATTAACTATTCCCATCATTCAGTAAATATATTTTCATGACAAGTGACAGCAATTTCAGTTTGTTCATAGATCTGCTTGGCAGGATCTAACAAGAGAGAGCAAAGAGGCCCAGGAGAATTGGTTGGTATTCAAGGAAATCCTTCTCAAAAAAAAAAAAAAAAAAAAAAGTTTCATTCTGTTGAAGGGGAAGTCAAAGGAGCAGCACACTGGGACACTATGGATGTGCAACGAATGTACAGGGATGCTCAGCATGGCTGAGCTCCATGGCAGAGAAAATGTGCTCAGTTCACAAGACGAAGGTGGTTCATTGATTTATTGAAGATACATAGTTCAGAACCTATACAGCAGACACCTTCTATAGCTGATCCCTAGAAAATCTAATCCTACATCCACATGCCTACCTTTGCACAGTGTTGTACTTATATACCCACCACTTCCAACCAGCTGCACAACCACCAGGAAGTTGCCCTTCCCCTGGAAGAGCAGGTTCTCCTGGGTGCACACCCTTCTAGTTGTAGCCATAAGTGCTCCAGCTCTGTGTTTAATTCTGACATTCCCTACAGCCCTACTAGATCTGTCCACACACCATCAAGTAGTTCCCCCCAGGAAGTGTCCTCTGCATCCCAAGGTAGAGCCTCTGTCTGCAGCCCCAGCACCGCCACTTCCACTCACATGAAGGACAAGGAGATGTTAGGAATGTCTAGCATGGAATTTATTACTATTTTTTTAATAAAAAAAGTAACTAATCAGAGGAAAGAGGAATATCAAATATGATTTTGTGAAGGAATAACTTTGTACTTTTTTATCTCAATAAGCATATAGCCATAATTGTAACTAATAACAAATAACAACAGTGTTTTATGCTGCAGAATGGATTGTCAAAGGTAAATTTCAGACTGTATCTTGTGTGTCTGGCACTACAGAGAAATGAGAATTACTGTAAGAAATAGGATAGGTTTTAATGAGGCAAAGACTAAATAATGGCCACTGATGTGATATTTCTCCATTTTTAATTGACTAACATAAAAGAATGATTTTGAGGATAAGTTGATCACATCTCTCTGGAATTGGGCACCTTCAGCTAGCTACTAATTTCTTTTTCAGAAAGAAGGAATTAATCTATCTATCACAGAATCACAGAATGGTTAGAGTTGGAAGGGACCTTAGAGATCATCAAGTTCCAGTCCCCCTGCCATGGGCAGGGACACCTCCACTAGACCAGGTTGCTCAGAACCCCACTGAGCCTGGCCTTGAACACCTCCAGGGATGGGGCATCCATGACCTCCCTGGGCAACCTGTCCCAGTGCCTCACCACCCTCACTGTAAAGAATTTCTTTCTAGTATCTAATCTAAATCTCCCCTCTTCCAGTTTAAAACCATTACCCCTTGTCCTGTCACTACACCTCCTGACAAAGAGTCCCTCTCTGGCTCTCCTGTAGGCTCCCTTCAGATATTGGCAGGATGCAATGAGGTGTCCCCAGAGCCTGCTCTTCTCCAGGCTGAACAACTCCAGCTCTCTCAGCCTGTCTTCATAGGAGAAGTGCTCCATCCCTCTGATCATCCTCGTGGCCCTCCTCTGGACCCATTCCAACAGATCCATGTTTTTCCTGTGTTGAGGACTCCAAAGCTGGACACAGTACTCCAGGTGGGGTCTCATGAGTGCAGAGCAGAGGGGCAGAATCACCTCCTGTGACATGCTGTGCACACTTCTCTTGATGCAGTCCAGGATGTGGTCGACTTTCTGGGCTGACAGTGCACATTGCCAGCTCATGTTGAACTTCTTGTCCACCAACACCCCCAAGTCCATTTCATCAGGACTGCTTTCTAACACCTCATCCCCGAGTCTGTATTGATAGCGAGGCTATAACTAGATATACATGAAGTAAATAAGAACCATATAGTTATAAAAAAGTGGAAGTTTGTCTTTCAGATAGCTGACAGACTTCATTCAATTGAAGTCATATAGGCTACATTGTGTTGTTTTGTTATTTTCTGATTTGGATAAGAAGTGAAATTACTCTACTGAATCATCTGCATAATTGAAAGATTTGTTGTGAGACATAAATTTTTGGGTATCACTATTTCTTTGCTCCATGGGTTATACTTACTTTCTATGTAAGGAAGGTTGATGATTCAAATCTTGAATATGACATTTCATTAATTAACTAGAACAAGAGAATTTGAACTACAGGGTAAATTAATAAATTAAGCGACAAGACTCTAAATCCCTGGTTGAGTGTCACTTTATACGGAAATGCTTTTTCCTCTTCATGAACATTTTTAAGCAGACACTAGGCAGAGTTCTGTGCTGTGCCAAGTAGACTGATCTTACAGATGTATGAGTTGTTTGAAGATAATTGAGTGTTGTTATGAGTGTCTTTGAACAAAGTGCTACTCATATACCCCATCTCTGATTTTTTTATGAAACATTGACATGTATCATTAATTTTAATGTTGACTGCTTTGATGGATTTATTTTTCATTTTTGTATCAAGGCGTAATGAAGCATGATTTGTATTAAAATACATTTTATACGTATAGTTTGCAAAATACTACAATATTGGCCTCGTCATGTTGACTGCATTTTGTGTGTTGCTTCATGTCATTTTACTGTGACTCAGAAAATCCTGTTCTATGGAAAAACATTAGCAACATATTGATGTCAATGGGAGCAGTGATCAAAATTAGACTAGACTAATCAGTTCTGTAAAAAAACTTCTTTTGAGGTGTTGTTTGTTTTTATAAATTTTGCTTTTTAAAGACTATAAAGAACCACTAGAAGTTTATGTATCAATCATAATTGTAATATGTAGACTATAGTGGCTTCCTCTAATATAGTAATTCCACATGGAGTGGGTGCCAGTCACAGCGTTTATCTACCCTGTGCAATACTGTATCAACATTATCTAAGCTAGCTTTGAATAAGGTCTTCTACAACAGTAAAAGTCTTCCTACTTGTACAAGGTACAGTACCTTTAAAAAATATTTGTTCTGAGCCTGGAAACCATATACTTTTTCAGCATAGTATTGTTCAATTGCTCAAAGTAATGAGCCTTGAACTCTCAGTTTGGAGCTTTTTGATTATCTTGTATGGTTCTGCTTTGTTTGTATAATAACAGTAATAAAATTCATCCATAAGAACACTGCAAATGTCTTGGGAAGCATAGGACAGATAGCAGAGTCTGAGAGGTTACATTAGACAAGGCCTTTCCAGTCACAAGAGGTGATGGATGGATGGATGGATGGATGGATGGATGGATGGATGGATGGATGGGACAAAAGCACTGGACTGAACAGGACCATGAGCATAGTTATTCTACTGAAAAAGAAGTAGGAGGGGGCATAGAACAGCTCTGAATATGCATGGGTATTTGGGGTGGCTTTTTGTGGTTTTGTTTTGATTTGGGCTTTTTTAATTTTTTGTTTTAAATCTTTTCAGGCATGAAAAAGGAGGGAAGAGCTATTTATAGAGAGAATGTATTTTTGTAGTCCCTTCTCAAAAAGTGCATTGACGAGCATATTTTAAACAAAGGCTCAGTGCAATGGCCAATCTTACCTTCAACTTCAGCCAACCCATACCAAAACCAATCAATAGCATGTTCTCATTGATATCAATTGGAATCAAGCTTTGGAAATCAGTTATAAAACAGTATTTTTTTTTTTCTAATATGTGTTTCATAATGAGTATCCACTTTCTGTGGGATTTTTTTTTTTTCATTCAAAAACTTTTGCTGAAAAATGCAGATTTAGGACCACTCCCCAAAGATTTAATTTTTTAATTTAAGATACATTTTCTTTTAATTTAGTTGAAAGTATGTGAAATATATGTACATGAAAAACAGTTCAATTGTTCTCTGAAGTTAGAACAGTCACTTTTAACAGCACCAATTTTCATATTCCTCAATAAGCACATTTTCCTTATATTTCCTCCAAGAAATATTAACTTGCAATTTATGTTCAAATTCAGTTTTATTTTAGTTATTTCCAATGCTAATTGCTCTTCCTCTTGTGCTTATTGATTCTGATCACACTCATCTTTTCCAAATATCACTCATGTGGTCTTTTCTTCTTTTTTTTTTTTTTTTTTTTTTTTTTTTTTCTAAAGGAACAGTTGTAATTTAGCTAGTTCCTGTATTTCAGTACTCCTTTTCTGATTAAAGAAACAGTGGTTAAAGTTATATTTTGGATGGAATACATTTCATGAAAATGAACAGAGGAGAAGGACATGGCATACAAAATAGAGCTCAAGCACTGTCATTTATTCCATAAATGTAGGGTATTTTAGAGAAACTTCTGGATTCAGTGAATCACTGTGTGGCTGTAACAAACGTTGAACAGTCAGGACACTGTTGAATCAAGGATGAAATATTTAGCCTACCGTATCTATCAAAGAATTCCACAATGTAAGTGGGACAGTTGGCTTACAGAGCATTTATCATGTGCAACATTGAACATCCAGAGCCAAACTCTAATTCTGCTTTCAAAATGTTTAATCCTCTCTTCTGTAAAAGAACTGGTTGACCCAGAGTGAAAAATTGTCTGTATGCCAACTGTGCAACTCTTCATCTTCTTCATATATGGCTACTCACGTGGAATAATCTCAATGTTTAGGAGACAAAATGTGTGAATACATGGTCACCTATGCTATAATAATCAATTTGTTAGTTTTATCTGAGCTTGGAGTAATGTAATAATTTTAAATTTACTTTCTTAGGAAACTCCAGAAGTCTAGAAGCAGGCAGTCTGAAAGCAATGAAGGGGAGAAGTTTTTTTCAGAGTGGATATTGTGGAGTTGCTCTTGCTCATAAAGTCAGGTAATAAAAAGGTAAAATATGGCCTTAGGTGATCTTTAAGCTTCAAGGGAAGATGCAATCTATGCCTCAGTAATTTAGTGACAATAACTTGCTAATCACAAGCCAGAAGTGAGATACAAAGTTGTTAAGCTCTATGATATAGTAAGAGATAAGCTTGACTTTCTAAATGCAAATATTTAGAAGAATGTTTGGATTAAAGTTTTATTAAAAACATCAGTTACATGGAAAAAGGGATAAAAGTTAACCAGGCATAGCTCATCAGCTGAACCACATTTCCCATGTACTTCTTTGCTAAGGTAGCTGACTTACTAAGAAGAAGAAATGACTTTTACAGAATCACAGAATCACCATGGTTTCAAGGGACCTCTGAGATCATGGAGTCCAACCTCAAAAAAAAACAAAACAAAAAAATCACCAAAAAACCCCCCACAACCCACCAGCAACAAAACAAAACCAACAAAACAAAAAACACAACACCCCACCACATCACACCTACCCACAAACCAATAATCTAGGGCACTAGAGCATCCCCTGAAGAGCCATGTCTAGATGTTTCTTAAACACCTCCAGGGATGGTGACTCCACCACCTCCCTGGGCAGGCTGTTCCAGTGCCTGACCACTCTCTCAGGAAAGTAATTCTTACTAATATCTTATCTAAACCTCCTCTGCCGCAACTTCAGACCATTTCCTATGGTCCTGTCATTTTTCCCTTGGGAGAAGAGGACAGCGCCCACCTCTCCACAATGTCTTTTCAGGGAGTTGTAGAGGGCAATGAGGTCTCCCCTCAGCCTCCTCTTTTCCAAACTAAACATGCTTTACCTGTCCTTCAGTAAAACATTTCAGCCAGTGACAAATTGGAAATCATTAACTAAATTGGGAAATACAGGGAAAGGTGGAAGAACTTGTCTGCATTTTTAGTCAAGTAGAATCATAGAATCTATGATTCTATGATTCAAGTAAGGATTCAAATACAAAATTATTATAAGTTCAATGAATGTATTTAATTTTTACATTATGTTACAACTGCATTTCGGGAATTAACTACAATTTTGTTTTGTACTTATAAGAGCTGCACAGCATACAGTGCTGTTTCTTATATCCATGGAGCAACCTTTAACAGCAGCTGGTGTAGTGTTCCACAATGTGAAAGAGAGCTGCTTGTCTGGGTCAACAGAGACAACGTGCTTGCATTGGAAAGGCGCTCTATCCAGGCTAATTAACCCTGTTTCTCTGCAATTAACTGTACAGGATAATTAGAGCTTCTAGTTCCAGAGTTATATCATGTGTTGCTTGCCTAGAAATCTGTGCACCCCATGATTCACAGTACAGAGAAGAATAGTACATAAATGTAACTATGCTTTAAAATGAGAGGTGGCTAAGCTGATTAAAGGGATTCCAGTATCTACATCTTTGAAAGTCAGCTCCTGAACCTCAAAGAAGATATCACCATTATCCAGAAAACATTTTAAAGAGTTTTTATAGATGTCACCATACATTTTTTTAAACATATACCTTGCTCAATACACCTAAATTGTATTTTTAACTAATTTTAAAATGTTTGTGACTTCTAGGTTTCTATAAAACATTTAATGCTTTTATTTGGAAGGTACAAATATATTATAATTGGTATATTTAAGCCTCAGGGTAATTTTGAACATAACCATCAAAGCAACACTGTTGTGGGTTGACTAAGTGCTTAAAACCAAAAAACAGTTCAGAGCTAGAGCCACATTCAACCTGTGTATTTTGGGTGCCATATTTCAGCTTTGTGAAAAGGCTATAAATAAGATTCCTTACACAACTCAGGAAAAAAAAAATCTGCCTCAAGCAGTGAAAGAATGACAACAGGCTTTTTTATCTGTGTAGGTATGAAATGAATACATATTTCTCTTCCAAAATATTATGCAAAAAAGACACTTACTAAATAACTCACTGAATTAAGCAAGAAGTGTTCTCTCCTCTTCTTTGTTCTCATTTTTCACCACAGCGAGTTTATCACAACATACCTTTTCCTCTTCTATAAGTAGTTGTGATCTGACAGGCAAACAGAACAAAGTACAAAGGAAATTATAATGATTATAAAGAAAAGCAACCTTCTAGACCTGACAACTAGAAATTCAGTACTTAGGGACAGTTTTAAAATACTGTTGGAAAAAACCAATACAGGTAAGGGAAGGAACTCTGTACAGTAAAGGCAGAAAACCTCAAGGAGTCTACAGAGGCTAAAATGTCATAGGACAGAGTGGAAAGTCACACATTCTGGAATAATATTTTTCATAGAATAATAGAATCATAGACAGGTTTGGGTTGGAAGGGACCTAGTTCCAACCCCCCTGCCATGGGCAGGGACACCTCCACTAGACCAGGTTGCTTAAAGCCCCATCCAGCCTGGCCTTGAACACCTCCAGGGATGGGGCATCCATGACCTCCCTGGGCAACCTGTCCCAGTGCCTCACCACCCTCACTGTAAAGAATTTCTTTCTAGTATCTAATCTAAATCTCCCCTCTTCCAGTTTAAAACCATTACCCCTTGTCCTGTCACTACACCTCCTGACAAAGAGTCCCTCTCCAGCTCTCCTGTAGGCTCCCTTCAGCTATTGGCAGGCTGCAACGAGGTGTCCCCGGAGCCTTCTCTTCTCCAGGCTGAACAACCCCAGCTCTCTCAGCCTGTCCTCATAGGGGAGGTGCTCCATCCCTCTGATCATCTTTGTGGCCCTCCTCTGGACCCGTTCCAACAGATCCATGTCTTTCCTGTGTTGAGGACTCCAAAGCTGTACACAGTACTCCAGGTTGGGTCTCACGAGCGCAGAGTAGAGGGGTAGAACCACCTCCCATGACCTGCTGGCCACACTTCTCTTGATGCAGTCCAGGATGTGATTGGCTTTCTGGGCTGACAGTGCATATTGCTGGCTCACGTTATGCTTCTCATCCACCAACACCCCCAAGTCCTTCTCCTCAGGGCTGCTCTCTAGCCATTGTCCGTCCAACCTGTATTTGTGCCTGGGGTTGCCATGTCCCGGGTGCAGGACCCTGCACTTGGCTTGGTTAAACTTCATGGGATTTGCACGAGCCCATCTCTCAAGCCTGTCCAGGTGCCTCTGGATGGCATCCCTTCCCTCCAGCATGTCGGCCACACCACCAAGTTTGGTATCATTGGCAAACTTGCTGAGGGTGCACTGTATCCCACTGTCCATGTCTCCAACAAAGACGTTGAACAGCATTGGTCCCAGTACGGACCCCTGAGGAACGCCACTCGCCACTGGCTGCCAATTGGATATTGAGCCATTGTCACAACCATTTGAGTGTGGCCATCCAGCCAGCTTCTTATCCACTGAGTGGTCCATCATGTCTGCTGTGAAATGAGAAATAAAAAACTACTGGTTAAAATGCATAAGTACTTTCTGAGTCAAGATTTGTACTCACGGGTAAGTAATCTAATCACTGGGCAAAGGTTTCCTTCAACTTTGAAAGTGTACACTGCTATGTACCTACACTAAATACTCTGTACAAGATGGAAATTGAATAGAAGCATTTGTGATGGAGCATCTGCTGTGCCACCATAGATACAGTAGATGCAGGATCTACTGTTCAACAGTAGAAAGGCACCTATATAAGGACTTCAAAGCTTAGTTCTGTGTGACTGAAAAGCTGAATATCAGTTTTTCAGGCTTGTTCCTTGAATTGCTTCATCCCTAATTGGGGATAAGAAGCCTTTGCTAGCACCTTGAACTTCACTCCCTTACACCCACTTCTGCACAGGCTGAATGGAAAAAAAATATCTGACAGCAGTGTCCAGGAAGATGTCATTTGCAGAAATATAAGTTGAGAATAATGCTAATAATGAAAATAATCAGGGATGTAGATTTTGTAGAGGGTCCACATGTTAACCACTCTTTCTCTCCTATAGACTTTTCTATAGGGCAGAAGAAACAAATTTGAAGCATTTTTATACTGATAAAATTATCTTGTCTGAGCCGGGCAACAAGAGATTCGAGTTACATGTTCCCAAGTAAAATAAAGTCAATACAAATATAATTAAATGAAAGCAAAGAAAAAAAATGTTTTTTTTCTGGTTTTATTTTTGTTCCAAGACAGAAGTCCAACTTTGAGAGTCTCCTTTCTGCACAGAAATCTAGGAAATATAAAGTATTTTGATTTTTCCAAACATGTCTCTTTATAGTGAGAGGAAAAGGGAATTAAGTTTTCTTTTCTGAACTGTGCAGTTAGAATGTGTTCCCAGAGTTGCTCTGCTAGCTTTGTCCACAGCTGTGAAAAGCACAGCTCAAAGATGCAGCTGTACTGTCTCCAAGAGCTCTTTGAAAAAAAAGAGTGATGTCTTAGACAGAATTGAATCTCTTCTAATATTTCTCTAAAGTTTCATATGCTTGGCAAGATACCATTCTATACTCTTTCTTATGCCTTTTGGCCATCTTACATCCCTTGACCCATTTCCAAAAATGCACATAAAATGTCAACAGTTCAGGTTTCAAATGGAGATGTGCTTCTTAATATTCATCCAGTTCTTTCCACCTTCTTTCCATCTTGAAAGGAAAAAAATTGCTTTCAGACTATGGAGAAGAAGGATTAACACCAGCAGTAATTCTTTTTTCACTGTCTTTATTTGGATTCCCAAAGAAAAAGGCTGACTATTTTTTTTTTTTTTAAAAAAAAAGGAAAAAGAAAAAAGAAAAACAAGAACAAAAGAAAAAAGAAAGAAGAGAAGGGATGTAGTTTTCAAAGTCTTAGGGAAAGAAATGTCCTGGAGCCAAAGGGGAAATAAGAGACACACTGGAATAAGACTTTTTTCCCCTCTGAACATTGGAAGCAATTACTTCAGTGGAAATTATTCTATTTACATATTCTTAAAATTTCTTTACAAAAATTGTGTGTCAGTTTTTTAAGTTTTAATTCTAACAAATGTGAATGCATCTTGGTAAGTAAGTTACATTCTACACTTTATGCATAAAATACTACAATATTCAAAGATGTAATTATATTATAAAGGGATTTTAGCTTCCTGCATAAATCCAGATTAAATGATATGTTGACTAAATCCACTCAGCAGGTATATTTTTGTCTTTAACCTGCAGTAGGAAACCCACAGTTTCTCAATCTTCAAAGAATGCCATAATCTTCATTTGATTTTCAAAAGAGACCTACCAACTAACTTACTCTGAATGCAGAGATGAAGATTACGCCTAAGCACACTAAAATTTTGTGTCCAGGAAACATTTGGTCCAAATGAAGATTGTATAGTGTTATTTGAGATTTAGGATTGAAAGTGCCTAAATTCCAATGTAGGTAGACCAGTTTCTATCCTGTGATAATTACTTCAAGAAGCTGCAGGAGAACCATGAGCTAAAAGCTGACTCACAATACTGTGAAATGTAGGCGTTTCACTTTTAGTTCTCAATTAACTCTGACTCTGTTTCCAGAGTGAATGGATATATCATCTAGGGCCAGATTATTAAGGAATTAAGCAATTTACACCATGGGGTGCAATGCATCTCAGTTCTGCTCATTTCAAATTCACCCCCTCCCTTAGGAAATTAACTACTTCTATCATCTCTTTTTGTCTTCTCCCTGCAACATCCCCTACGTGACACTGGTACTAATGACCTTTTACATCACAGATTGTCTACTTGACACGCACCTAAATGAATCCAGAGTAATTGTTCACAATTTTTGTCGAGTTTTGTCCATTATTGCTAAGTGTATCACTTTGCCAAACACAAAAATAGTACCTCTAGTTTACAAACAATGCACTACCTCATTCACCACATTATGTTGAGTGCCGAGAATCACATTTTGAGATAGCTTATTCTTCACGCTTGCATTATAAGGATTTTAAACTCTCCATCCAGGTCTCAGACTCTTACCTACAGAGATGAAACAGAGGTTTATACAATGCTCAGCAATACCTTAAAAACTGGAAGAGTTTGAGAATTTCATTCTCACTTCACACTATAAAGGTAAAAAATCAGGATCTTAAAATGTATATAATGTTTATTCTGCAGGCCAAAAATAGGAATGATTAGATTTTAATATATGTAAAAATAAGGAAAAGACATCTTGATGGGATTAACAAATGGATTTAAAAATAACATCCAGATTCTGAGAAAGCTTACATAATAATTGGAAAACTTTAGTGACTGAACACTGTAAGATTATCTATTAAATGCTGCATTTTAAAAAATGTATAGACAAATTGCAATGAATTAAAGATGTCTGGTAAATTCTGCTTATGAAAATAAAAATTAGAATATCAGAGAAGAATATGAAAAAAAAGCTGCTCTATTTTGGGGAGTAACTTCCAGTTTTGTATCAGAAGGGGAAAACAGATATTATAAATACTGAAGATCAAAGTACAGCATCAGAAAAACATGCCAAAATCAAACCAACAGAAACACATATAAATACTTGAAGGCAGAATGTTTCTCTAATGAACTACATCTCACAGACAGAAAAATAAATCGTGAGACAATTAATCACCAACTAAACATCCTACTTTTCTCAAGACTGATGTCAAAGGATGCTTGTGAATAGTCTGCTGAAGACCACACGTCTCATCATGGGAAAAGTACTGGTAGCTCCTCCTGGAGATCCCTGGCCCCACGACACCAATGGCTGTTGTTGCCTCCACCCTGGTTCTGTCAGGCCATTGGCCCTGGCTGTCTGGTGGTGCTCTCCGAGCTAGTGGCAGCTCCCACTGGGTAGTGACAGTGACATGAATGTGGGGAGTGTCTAAGGAAAACTATTACCTATTTACAGAATTCAGAGGTTTGCTCACTTCTTCATAGGTACTTAATTAACTACTTATACAGAGATACCACAGGTATTCATCACTTGTTATGTTTGGTGATCAGTTTGCCCAGATTTCTAGAGAATATGTGGATTCCTCCGCTATCCAACTGAACTAGCTTCTTCTTAAATAGGTGAGAAAACATTCTTTTGAAACGCCATTATTGAAGACATTAGGATGTAAAATAAGTCTCTGCATCTACTAGTTGTACAGTGGATTATTAGCATTTTATTCTAATGTAATTTATAAAAGTATTACTACTTTAGTATTTTATTCCAAGCACGAAATCTCCAACAAGAGACTACTAAAAGATAGTTGAAATAATTTCAAGGGCTTTTACCTAGAATTCTCACATGGAAGTAAAAGATGTGAAAATAAGGCTTAAGAAGTAGACTATTATAAAGCAGGTCACCTACTCTGCTACATTTTGTAGTAACTATTTTGTATGCTGGAGAGTAAGAAAAACAAAGTATGTTGTTTCCTATTGCAGTGAAAAAGCTGATCATCTGTCAAGATTCAGAATGAGAGAATGACTGTAAAAGAAACTTTAATCTTCTGTGTATATTCTACTGATATCTAAGGGTACATAAATGCTCTCATTACCTTTGCAGTGGTAGTGTACAGCTAATAAGTGATTGTTATTTAGAGCAGTAGACCTGGGTTTCTGAGCATGTTGGCAAGAAATTATCAACACAGTAGGGATATGACCTCCTAATTTAATAATTCCAGTTCAGCACTTCTGAAGCTGAATCTTGTCCAAAAGTTCCAAGGCGTTTGTGAGTAGATCAGTTTCAGTTCTTAGATGGCTTCACACACAATATTATGAAGGAATCTAAGAGGCAAGGAATGTAATAGCTAAGTGATACATTTAAGCACATCAATAATGTCTAAAGTAAGGATTCTAACATCAAGAGAAGCAAAGAGAAGGAACACAGAATTTGAAAGGTTATCGAGGGATTTAGACCAAAATATTTATTGTGTGTATTATCTTGAAGTAAGAAGTATGAGTTTTTTTCCATCCTTTTATTTTTTTTCTTTAAGTTTGGAAAATGCCGATGGATTTCCATGCAGATCATAGATTCTATGGCTTCTTCAATCAGATGCAATAAACAGTCACTGTTAACAATTAATTCTCATCAGATTCCCTAGATTATCACTGAATGATTACTTTTAATTTACTATTCACGAATTCTTCATAAGTAAATTATTCTTCTCTATTTAAATTCAGATGCAATCGTGTGTATGACACATGAAATTCCAGATTCATAAAATATGTCAAAACTACCATTTGTCTGGATTATTAATTAATGATACAGCATATAGCACAAAAAGAAAAAAAAAATAGTTGGTGTGATATTTAGATTTTACAAGATTCTACTTTGGACCACTCTAATAATTTTCTTTCCCATTTCTAGTCATCTAACATTAAAAATGTGAAAAACTTTTTTTTTTTTTTTTTTTAAATCTAAACCTACCCTGTTGGAGCTTGAAGCCGTTCCCTCTTGTTCTGTCGTTAATTACCTGTGAGAAGAGGCCAGCGCCCACCTCTCCACAATGTCTTTTCAGGGAGTTGTAGAGGGCAATGAGGTCTCCCCTCAGCCTCCTCTTTTCCAAACTAAACATGCTTTACCTGGCCTTCAGTAAAACATTTCAGCCAGTGACAAATTGGAAATCATTAACTAAATTGGGAAATACAGGGAAAGGTGGAAGAACTTGTCTGCATTTTTAGTCAAGTAGAATCATAGAATCTATGATTCTATGATTCAAGTAAGGATTCAAATACAAAATTATTATAAGTTCAATGAATGTATTTAATTTTTACATTATGTTACAACTGCATTTCGGGAATTAACTACAATTTTGTTTTGTACTTATAAGAGCTGCACAGCATACAGTGCTGTTTCTTATATCCATGGAGCAACCTTTAACAGCAGCCGGTGTAGTGTTCCACAATGTGAAAGAGAGCTGCTTGTCTGGGTCAACAGAGACAACGTTGTAGAGAGTGATGAGGTCTCCCCTCAGCCTCCTCTTCCTCATACTAAACAGTCCCAGCTCCTTCAGCCACTCTTCATATGATTTGTCTTCCAGGCCCTTCACTAGTTTCGTTGCCCTCAGGGAGACCTCATCACTCTCTACAACTACTTGAAAGGACACTGTAAAGAGGTTGGTGCTGGTCTCTTCTCACAGGTAATTAACGACAGAACAAGAGGGAACGGCTTCAAGCTCCAACAGGGTAGGTTTAGATTGAACATTAGGAAAGAATTTTTCACCGAAAGAGTGATAGGGCATTGGAACAGGCTGCCCAGGGAGGTGGTGGAGTCACCATCCCTGGACGTGTTTAAGGGACGTTTAGATGCGGTACTGAGGGATATGGTGTAGGGGAGGACTTTGTAGAGTAGGGTAGATGGTTGGACTCAATGATCCCAAGGGTCTCTTCCAACCTGAATGATTCTATGATTCTATAATAGGTTCAGGAACAGGCATCAGAAGAATGTTGAGATGCTATTTTCGAAAGAAATGTTCTTGCACAACATTATGTTTTATGCCACTAATTAAGCTACAGCTTAGTCTTGTACACCTTAACACATATGGCAGATATTTCATGAAAATTGTAGCTAGTTACAAAGAAGACATGCAAAAGCCTGTTGATGATCAGAATTTTCATGATTCTAGTGCTAGAAGGTGCACAAGAGAAAAAATGCATCCTGCGAAGAAAAAACTGTATGCAATACTTGTAACAAGAGAAGAAGTGTGTGGATATTTTATGTTCTCACACTGTGTTTAGCATCTCTTAGTATATTATTAGTATTCAAGGTAGAGTTCTCTTTCAGAATCTAGGTTAGTGATGGATATTTTTAAACCAAAAGTGGAAAGTTTGGGCCTTGCATTCAGTAGTTTCAAGAATAGATCTCTTGAAAGTTTGAAGTAATTTAAATTTCTTTTTTCCCTCATATATTAAAAGCGCCCCAAACCTGCAATCTGTATGTAACAGTAAAATTTACTTCAACCATTCCTCTAAAATAATTTCAAAAAAATAAATCTCTCAGTTCTCATCTTTCCCTTTCTTAATTGAATCACATAAGGTAGCTGAAAATCTTCCAGAATTAAGATACCCAATACGCTTGTGGATAAGCAGTACCTTTTAACTTCATATTTTGGCAGTGGAACACTAAATACTTTATAAACCTAGCCATTCTCCAGACAACATCAAAGGATGGTATTTCCTGGAGGGATAATAGATAAGAAGACTGAAGTCTCATACTTGTTGGAGAACTAGACCTTATATAATATGTTCTTGGAGAATAACCCGATAAACACAAACACAGAGTACTGGTAAAAGGACTGAAGTGGTTTTGGGGAAAACAGGTGCTAGTATGTCCTCCATATATTAATAATCACCATTATTATAAAAGAGAGAATTCATTTACTTGGATACCATCAGCTGTTGTTTGAGGAAAACTATAGTGTGTATGTTGAAGATATAAAAAGTCATTTTTGCAAAAAAAGAAAAAAAATATATTCTGTCAAACGTCTCTGCTTAACAGGTATTTTTACAGCACACCTCACTCATCCATATTTTATAGCTATTGAATAGAATAAGCTAGACAATGAAAAAATATTTTTTTCAAATAAATATAAGACGTGGTATCAGTACAATGATAGTAGGACAAATCTTTTTTGATATATGTAATATTACTAGGATTAGAGGGAGCAAATGCATATATTCCTAGGGTGACAATAAATTCTGTGTTATGAATATGCATGTCATAAGTTTTTTTAATTTTTTTTTCGAGTGAAGATTTTTCTTCTCATTTCATTTACATTTTGAAAGCTGTATTTTTTCAAAGGTTCCTTCTGAACTTGAGTCTATAGAACAGCTGTAATTATACATTTGTATTTGTAACTTCTTTAGTTAAAAAAAAAAAAAAATAATCATTTGAATCAAATCCATGATCAGTATATACACATATACATTTTAGGACAGCTCAGACAGAAGCTTTATTAACTATGATTATAGTGAGAGAACGTTTGGGGAGCATTTTCCCCTCTGCACTTCTTGTCTCCCAAGTTATTGCAAAAAAAAAAAAAAAAAGGCAAAAAAAAAAAGATAAGGAAAAACAAATATTTTAATGTTAATAAAGCCTATAAGAGTGGCATACCTGGTATTATCTTAGCTTAGAAGTGACAAGTTGGAAGCAATAACCAAATTTTAGTTTTTAATTGAAAGGAATGTTCTTTTAGTTAGGATAAGTTGGAACAGGCTGCCCAGAGAATCTGTGGATGGCCCATCATTGGAAGTGTTCAAGGGCAGGTTGGACAGGCCTTTCGGCAATCTGATCTGGTGAAAGATGTCCCTGCCTATCACATAGGATTGGATTAGATGATCTTTAAAGGTTCTTTCAAACTCAAATAATTCTACAATTCTATGAAACCATATTTTTATATTTTATGTTTTACACAACTTGATAACTCATACCATTGTCTTTTTTTTTCCATAGAAGTTGGGTTTTGTGATGTGAAACTGAACATGTCACATGAAACACTAGCAACTTCACTTGTTAGTGAAGTTTCCCAGTAAAATTTTTAGATTACTCCTTTGAATTAACATGGTGGACTAGCTATTACTAAGTTTGAGGGAAGCAGGATTCCTGTGCTACAAAGACCATAAGCAAGATGATGAACTCAGGATCATTAGAGAATGAGGAATCACAAAAGGAATCATAAACATGAATGTATGATTTTACTTTGGTATATTGAACATGGACTGTGCTTTCACACAATTTCTTTTTCTATATTGTTATTAGTTCTTGTAAAAATTGTTATAGAAATAAGGTAGTTATCTTTAAAAGAACCCACCTTTCTAACATGAATTAAAATTTTAAAAATAAAAAACCATCATGTCATTGGTCTTACACTTTAAATTCTGATAGATTAGATTTTAACAGAGTACATTAACTCTGTGTAATGAAATAGCTCTTAAATACATTATTTTTTTTTCAGTTAAAATCAGGGAAGTTTGTGGGAAATGTATTTTATCACAGTCTATCTAGAAACAAGTCATGGTAAGTCGTGGAAACTAAACTTTTTCTAGCCATTAAAAACACTGAAATATATAATCAGGCAATATTTTTGAATACAAGTGCTGTTGCACTAATAATACTGATATTTCAAATTCAGGAAAGCAAGTCTCTTCACAGTTACAATGACATCTTGTGGTGAACACAAAAACCGTCAGTCCTATAAATTTCTACATTAAATGAAAAAAAATATTTTTCCAATTAATTATTACAGTACTGTTATTACAGTTTATTAATTTATGTATATATGTTTAAATTATTATAAAAACACCAAATGTGGTTTGATATTTTAAATAACTGCAGTCTGAAAAGAATTTTAACCTTTAGTATTGGAATGGTGACATTTTATATTTTAATTCATAATCGGAAGGAGTTTGATACAATCAGTAACTTTTAAGAGCTAAAACTCTTAATTATTTCTTTTTCAGTAGAAATAAATAATCTCTCTCTTTAGGAAAACATGCACACATACATTAAGCATTTAGAACCTGTCCTCAATGTCCATTCTTCAATTTGTCCTCAGAATTGTTGCACCATTTATTTTGTGAAGACTGCTGGTAGTACAGATTAATGCATCTCCCTTTTTATCTTAAGTGAACATACAGATTTGGGCACTTACTTGAAATGCATTTCTAGAAGTAATCCAAAGAATAGTATGTTACTGAGCTTATTATTACCCATCCTAAAATACTGCAATATTTCTCTGTTGGTTTTTGTTATTTTGGGGAGGAGAGGTTGTCTTTTTGGGGTTTTTTTTTTGGTTGTTTGTTTTCGAAAAACAAAGAAAGGTTTCAGTCACTTTTGGGGGGGGGGGGAAACAACATGTTTTGTATTCCAAATTTATGACTTCTATCTAAATAGGTTTTTATGTATAAACCATGTAACTGTTGCTTTTTTTACATTACTAAAGATTTTGGGGAGTTTTCATTTTCTATTTCAAGTAGTCAAAAATATTTCTGCAAGGAGGATTTCTCTTACTGTTTTGATCCAACATGCTGTACTGCTTTTTGCCCTCCCTTCTTTATTTTTGCCATTTAGTACTTATGTTGGCAGGATTCACTGCCATCAAATGTCTTAGCATGATGGATTCTTACATTTATTTGAAAGTCAGTTATCTAGAAGGCAGAATTTTTGCTTTGTATTCCTGGCTGTGCTGCTGTCTGTTCTCAGCACTCGGCTGATCACCTGCCTTCCTCTTGAATGATTTTATTAAGTTGTATTTTCAAATACTGGCTAATTTATCACCTTTTCTATGAGTATTTCTAGTTGAATAATTTGACTAATCAGCACTGTACATCTGTTTATAGAAGACTCACATGCAACCTAGTACACTGATTACCATGAGTTTTGCTAAATTTCCCAATAATATGAACCTCCTTAGGGAATAAAAACAATACTACTTAAGTAATTTATGGAACTAAGGGAATATCGGTAGTAAAATGACAGCAGCAACATGACATTCAAAGTGAACTAATTTTTAAAACAGAGTCAATAATCTCATTCTGAATTTAGAAGTCCTCTTTCTGTATGGGGAATTTGCTGGTTTATCTGAATGCATTTCAGACGTTTCCTGTTAACTCTGAGCAGTGTGGACACTTTTTATTTCAAAAGTGGCATTTCAGTCACTTTCTTTTGCTCTTATTATATGCATAAATTGCCCTGGCAGCTAAGAGAAGTTTACCTTACTGGGTAGAAAGCCGTTGGTACACAAGGTTATTATTGTGTATATTTTCCTCCTGAGAAATTACTGAAGTCAGTTCCTGAAGTGTTTGTGCATGCACAGAAGAACAGAATTCTGAATAGCTATAGCATTAGATTTGAGCTACTGCCAGGGATATGTAGATTAAAAGAAAAAAAAAAAAAAAAAAGAAAGAAAAAAAAAAGAAGGAAGTATCTAAAGGATTACTAAAGGATTCATTCTTCTTCACAGTACATGCCAAGATTTACTCAGTCTCCTTTACATAGAAATTTTGGGTTTTTTAGACAGGTACTTGTCTTAAAATATATGACAGTGGAATGCTTATAATTGCTCACTGATTTTGAAAACTAGTGAGATTTTTCTGTGTTGGCAGCTGCTCTCTATTAGAGGAAATTGCAACCTTGAACATGCCAACTTGTCCTTAGGAAGCAGAGATGAAGAACAAGTGTTTCAGTTTGAGTACTACTGAATCAAACAGAGTTTCATTGGCCTCTATGGTGTAGACTAATCATCATCATCTCAACTATGACTCTTACAGAGGAAGACAGTTATCCAGAGTAAAAGAAAAGGGAGTTCTATGGAGAAAGTAAAGAAAATAAAAATGAGAAAAAAAAAAAACAACAAAATAAAATAAGCCAAACCAAACAGAAAACCTTGAAAGGAGGGTTGAACTGTGATACCCAACAAGAAGATACCTAAAAGTAGCCTTATTTCCAAAAATATTAATGTCAAAACCTTTGATAATTTTAATAATGTAAAGTTAACGTTAGCAGCAGAAACTTACTGTAACACTGCATTATACAAATGTGATACACACTCCAGGTAAAAGTTTAAACATAGAAGCTGTTTAGGAAGTGTACAGAAAAATGAAATAAGTTTGTAATTTATCTAAGACTTTACAGTCAGCATTGAACTAAGGAAACTATCACTATGTCCCTCATTAGAGGTGAAACAAAATCTTTATGGAAAATATTTCACAATCTTGCATTAATCCTGCCTAGGTAATTAGAATTTGCAAAGCAGTGGGAATCAGACTTAATCTCATGAAGATTTAAGAACATCCTGATAGTAAGGATATGAGGGAGAACCCCAGCTAATATGAGAAAAAATACCTGGGGCATAAAGTCATGCAGAGCTTAATGTTCAATCCTCCTGAGCTACCAATCTCAAGTTAAAACTCTCAGTCTAGAAAGCTTTTCAGCTACTCTGGTCTACATATATTGACTACTTTGATTCTGACTGTTATCCTACTACCTACCCTAAAAACCAAAACATTTTTGCATGCTGTTTTCAAATTTACTTTCCTAAAGAGGTAATTGCTGACCTATACTGTTCAGGATAAATATGAAAAAAACTGTGATTATTTTGGATATAAACTAAATTGTGGCAGGCATTTTGAAGTATATAAAATACAAAAATAACAAAGTACTGTAAATCATGGAATTTTTCAACCTTAAGAACATCAGAAAATATTTTTCTACTGTGAGGGTGATAGAGCACAGGCACAGGTTTCCCAGAGAGAAAGTGGCAAGTCTCCATCCTCGTATGATATTCAAGAGTTGTCCTGGGCAACCTATTCTAGATGACTTTGCTTGAGTGGGTGGTTGGACAAGATGACCTCCAGAGGTCTCTTCCAACCTCAACCATCTACGATTAAGAAATAAAAAGGTTCATCTGGGAGTTTTCTCTTTTCTTAAAATCCCAATAATGTTTTTTTTTTTTTTAAATATTCTGTAATCTATAATCATAGAATCACAGAATGGTTAGGGTTGGAAGGGACCTTAAAGATCACCGAGTTCCAACCCCCCTTGCCATGGGCAGGGACACCTCCCACTAGACCAGGTTGCTTAAAGCCCCATCCAGCCTGGCCTTGAACACCTCCAGGGATGGGGCATCCACGACCTCCCTGGGCAACCTGTTCCAGTGCCTCACCACCCTCACAGGAAAGAATTTCTTTCTAGTATCTAATCTAAATCTCCCCTCTTCCAGTTTAAAGCCATTACCCCTTCTCCTGTCACTACACCTCCTGACAAAGAGTCCCTCTCCAGCTCTCCTGTAGGCTCCCTTCAGCTATTGGCAGGCTGCAACGAGGTGTCCCCAGAGCCTTCTCTTCTCCAGGCTGAACAACCCCAGCTGTCTCAGCCTGTCCTCACAGGGGAGGTGCTCCATCCCTCTGATCATCTTTGTGGCCCTCCTCTGGACCCGTTCCAACAGATCCATGTCTTTCCTGTGTTGAGGACTCCAAAGCTGGACACAGTAACCAATGGTAACAAAATAATGGTAACTCTCTTGCACATAAACAGGTTCCTTTAAATCTGTTATGAAAATCTGTATCTGGGATTCTCCCTGACATCCAAACTGAACGGTTGTTCTTAACTCATCTAGGAAGCACATGATTTCACTATAACAAAGCTATCACCGTGCTATAAGTAAAAGAGACGAATGACACAAATGCATATCCATATTGTTATCTGCTCTAACTTATGTTCTTAAGGAATTAATTCATTATCCTGTTTTACTTAGAGTTCTCATTAACATGGATCATTTTCACAGTCCCTAATCTCTCTCTTATTTTCACCTTGGTGTTCATTGACTGGTATTTTTTTTGGTTGCCGTTTTGGCTTTTTTTTTTCCAACCAAACATTTCAAAGGCACATAAATGTAATTAATAATGAAACTAATGTCTAATTCACTGATTATAATACTCCAACATATTTACTGGTGCAAACTGGGGACTGCTTACAAGCAATAAAGACATAAGTAAATTTTATAATTATTCCCAAAGTAATAGGAAAAAAAATCCTTATATTTTATGTAAGAACATAAAAAGGTTGGTTGCAAATATTTTAATATTTCCTACATTATTTAACACATTAAAGTCATTAAATGCAATCTTCCAACATATATATGAAGACTTTTGCTCCCTTTTTGTAAGTAGTGGGTACAGAAAGAAAATTTGCTATTGCTTATGGGAATCAACATAGCTTGACAGAAAAATGGTTATTACAGCAGAATTTTTTTCAGAAATTTTCAGTCCAGTATTTCCGCTACAGACTTTACTTATTCTGTCTGCAATATATATCACAATGCTATGGCTTCAGAGGGAGATAGATCTTCAGAATTCCTAGCAGGTCACACAGCCTCTGCTAACAAGAAAGCTTAAGGCTGTGGCTGAAACTAAAAAAAATTAACTGCCATCACTCCAAGGCGACAAATACCTACCAAACTATTTCCAGAACCGCTCTCTCTCCTGTTGTCTTCAGAATCAGTACAAGTCTTCTGCATGTACTACCCTGTTTTTTAATGTTCGCCAGCATAAGACATGAAGTTATAGACAGACAGCTTCAGCAGCAGTCTACCTTCTTTCCTACTTGGTCCTGGATTTATGTGTTGGTAAGATCTATTCAAGAATGAATTATTCATCTTGATTTGGCCAACCCCTGAAAATATCCTGATAGGGATTATTATATTTGTGTTACATTGGAAGTGGATAAGAAACAACATAAAAGGTTATTTATATAATTCTTAATTCTTTGTCCTATTTAAAATGCATTGAAAGGCTTATTTAATTACTAAAGACGCCTGATACTCAAACAGCACAAAGCACATATGGCAAATAGTACACATCAGAAAGCATGCTTGATTTGTGATGCTGATGAAATCCAGCCTGCTGGGATCCCTTCCAGCTTGTGATCTCTCTCTGACATCATGCTGTGGGTGTTACACTTCATTTGCTGTGATAAGTCTAGCTTTCAAATGACACTAAGAAGAAATATTGAAGTGAGGGAACACACAAAAGAGTAAATTCTATCATTTTAAAAGGCAAATTCACTGCATCTGACATTTCCAACCAAGAACAATATTCAGTCTAAGATATGCTTTGTATCAGTATTTTCCCATTGATTATTTGAGAAACTACATCATACTTGGTCTACGACCTTTTGTGATTTTGGTAATTCAGTACCAGAAAAATACAAAATAATTAACAGGACTGCAGGGGAAATGGTAAAAGGCAAGGCAAGAGGCACGACAACAGGGAAAGCAAGAGACAAGGCAAGGCAAAGCAAGACAGGGCAAGGAACTCTTCAGCTGAAAAGACCTGCTAATAATATGAAAATGGAAAGCAGATGTGTCATAGTGTGTGTGTATATATATATATATACAATGTAAATGTCATAACTATAAAATAGGTCTGTATCTGTATAATCCTCCACTTGTTAATTTTTTTAAGTGATTTATGTTTTTACACTTCCACTTATGATGACTGCATAATATTAGGAATTAATAATTTTTTGTCACTAAAAATTATATAGAAAATATTTGGTATTTCTATTTTTTATACTCTCATTACTTTATTAGTCGTTTCTTCTTTCTCAGTGTTTCTGACCAAGGCATTATCAACATTACTTACTAATTGAAAACTTAAAATAAAAATCTTTTCCATTTTTCTTCATGTTTATGCATTCATTTAAAATATTTCTAATGAGGTCAACAAAAAATAGTCTTCAGGCACTTTAAGCTGGCACTTTCTGGACTTTCACTCATAATTGCCAGGTAATTTACATTTGACCTGTACCTCCAAGTCAGAATGTTAATGCATTTTGCAAGGTGAATTCAAATCTGTTCTTAATTAGGGTGTGAAATAGGAAGAGTTATATTTTGTCTGGAATATAACCTCAGCATTTCTGAATAATGGAATTAATGTGCAGGATCATAAAATATGCATTGGTAAGCACTTCCTCTATTACAGAATAGTAATGAATTGATATTCGAAATCTTTCTGTTACATCATCAGCTACTATTTTCTCTTTCATTTTGGAAAGCAAGAGACATATATATATAAATGTGCACACATACACAGTTGCATATTACAGAAATGCTAAAAACAAAAAATAATATGCAGATGGACTGTAATGCTGTTGTCTCAGAATGCTAATTTATATATTGCATACTTAGTGCTCATCCCTTATTCATGTACATCCAAAAATCCCAGTACCTGGAAGTGCTACAGAAAGTAGTAATGGCTGGTTGCCCAAAGATCAGAAAAGAGACTGAATTCCTGTTTTCACACCTACACAGATTAATTTATTTATTTTGAAGCATGTTACTATGTATCCATTGCACCGCTCCTGGGCATATTTACAAAAAGATTAAAAGCATAAATTATCATAACGAATCGACTGCCTACAACAGATGTGCTTACAATTTGAGTGTGTCCTGGGTAATCCAGTTCTTCAAGCTGTTACCTTCTGTTTAGCCTTTCTCTCAAGGTCTTCCCTCCAGTGAATATTATGTCCCTGCAGGATTTATGAACAGCTAAGTCTCCAGTTAACTAGATAATTTTTTTTACTCTTAACCCCGGCCCAACACAGAATTGAGCTGGTGATCTTTCCCTTACTTTAAGGAATTTATCCTGTTATTATTCTTATAATAATTATCATATCCCACAGTAAGGGATAGTTTTAATTGACATAAATTATTTATGGGAAAAGATGCATTTTTGTTCCAGAAATTTGCTCTAAAATGAATTCATATATTTTGTAAAGTGGATAGTGTTATTTTTTTAGGGTTTAAAGGAAACATCTGAACAAACAAATTAATTAAATAACAACACAAAGTTCCTTTGGCTTGGCCGCCCTGTAAAGCTTAAAACTTTTCTACCTACATATAGGTTGGGTAATTTCTGCCCAGCAAGGTATGGCTCTATGGGGCCACTGCCACGTGCAACAACACAAAAGGGAGGAAGGGAGCTGATAAACTACCAGTGGCAGCCTTAAAAGATGGGACACACAGAGGGAAGAAACAATAGTAGACCAAGGACTTTTCCTAGGGATTTTCCAGGGTAAGGGGAGTGGAAGTTTTGATTTTATTTTTTTAACAAAATTAATCATATCACTGAAATATTTCTTTTTTTCTGATTTATTTTCTTTGAAGTGTCTCTGATTTATCTTTCTTCTGTAGAAACATCCTCTTCCTTCTTGGTATCTGTGGAAGGATGAGAAACGGTATTCCAGAACTCTTACTAAAATTGAAATTTATGAACCAATATGTTTCAACATGAAAACTTTCAAAGTAGATAACTAAACCCTTTAAAAGGTTGAAATTAAACAAGCCCAATGCTTTTGGGCCATAGTCTTCTATAGTACTACAGACATCTTGAATAACATCTGAAAAACCAAATATCTCAACTTCTTCTTTTGGGCAACACTGTATTCTCAACAGATTTTGACAGTGTGAGTAAAAAATTTATAGACTTTTACCTTGATGCTTCAGATGTTAGATCAAAGACTCATTGTATTAACAAACGATTTGAGGAAAGTTCAACTTCTGAAAATATCTCTTTTTAGGTCTGCATTTGGTTAAATGAGTTTACATCAACCACTGATATTTCATAAAGATAGAATTAGATATTTATAATATCTAATTCTCAGAAATTTTTTTTCAGTTTAATGTAATTTTAATAGCTGAAAAAGAAGGGAATAATTTCCCCAACAATTTTTTGTCTTTTTTTTAAAACTGCTGAATAAATTAAAACACAAATCCCAGCTGTTCCTGATACCTTCTAGTTTGGCATGGTAAGAATTCATTACAGAAACCATAATCAGATCCCTGTTTAGATAATACATGGAATTCATCCATTAGCAGTCTTAAAAATTAAGTTCAGATTCTGAGGAAAGGACAGTGAAGGTGGACCAGAAGCTAAAAATCTCAAGTGAGGGACAAATGATTAGTTTCTTAGTTTTGGGGACTAAAAGGTTCAATTTAGATCTTACAATCTTATATAGGTCTGAATATTAAAAGCATGTTAGATTTTCATATAACTAAGTGCAAAAGCACAGCACAAGTCACTAATTTTCAATCATATACATTTCTAAGACTACTTATCCACCCAAGGAATGATTATTTCTAAATTATATTGACGTTGTCATGGTTGATTTTCTGGATCTCAAAGTTAAATTCTACCTAGCTCAACTATCAAAGACATAGTATATTGAAAAGAGGATATGAGGTACAGTGGGGAAAAATGCTGTTAAATACTATACAACACAGTGCACCACATGCATGTGCTGTTGTGTTGTTTTGTTGCTCAAAGTCTAATGCCACACGGCAAAATTAAGTAATTTTCTTTTTGAGTTAATAGTTTGAGCCAGAAATAGTAAATCAAATTATTATGGTAACTGAAGCAGTGACAACACGAAAAGGAATGGATCATTTTTCCATCTGTTCATCAGGGTATGAATACAAATAAGAACATCATAGATATTCCATGGCACAAAGTTATTACTTAGAAATGTAAATAAAACTGCCATTCTAAAGAATTTTGGTGTGTGTAGTCCACTGGTCTTCAAACTTAAACTGAACTGCCTAAATGCCTCTAGGAATGCATAAATAGCAGATTGCCATGGAAATTTACTGTAGAAATATGTATGTAATATACATAAGAAGAAAGTAAATATCTAGCAACTGACTATGACTTTCTCCCTGGTACTGTATGAAACACTAGAGGCTGAACTACTATTTTGTTCACTTCCTTTCACTTCCTTTGTGACACTCCAATGCCAGAAAATCTTAGGTGTTGTAAAGGAGCGGTTGTGCACATGATAGTCTGGAAAGCAAAGCTGACGAGTGTTAAGTCTCTGTTATTCTCAGCTAGTGAACTTATAGACGACTGATAGAACATCCAAACCACTATTGCACTAAAATATTGAGCAAAAAATTCAAAAAGATACATTGTTTCCCTGATCCACACAGAATTTCAGTGAACAGACATTGAGGAGAAAAGAGAACTTGGTCTTGTATATAAAATAAATTTGCAACACCATGTATTGTATATTAGTGTTTTTTTATCCCTTGGATACTGCAGTAAACACAATGGTCCACAGCTACCAAAAATCTTCTGTGTATTGAAAATTTTAATTTTTTAATATGTAACACTCCTAAGCCATTTCCTCAAAGGCTGCAGTATAGTAACTACTCTGTTTGGCATTACTAATTCTAATATTTACCACCACAGAGAGGATAAGTGTTTCAGCTGTAAGAGATTGCAATGAATATTTTTAGCCCTATGATCCCTTCAAGAAATTGAGAAAAGTCTTCCATGCCAGAGGGCTCAAGGCACGCTTTTTGCATCCTGTGTTCAGTGTTATTTAGCTGAATATTTACATTCTTGTTGAATTTGAAGGGAGATAAAAAAAACCTAGTTTAAGGACCCAGCATCTAGTATAAATTAAAACAAATGTCCTCCAAATGTTGAAAACCTATCATAGCTGTACTGTCCCCACTTAGCTGGGGTTTATTTAATGTAGAAAAGAGAAATGCCTATTTCAGCTAGTTAGCTAATGCAGAGAAACAGACACATTCAGGAAAGTATTTATCAAACCTAAAGACACCTATTGTAGGATGAATGAAGTTCCCAACTGGACATACCTACTTCTCACCAGTGACAATGAAAAGATCATACAGTGTGTAGCTCAGATCTGGATCTCTAGAGTCTAGATGTCTAAATTAGAGCATATAATCAAACCTTGCTCAGAGTTACCAGAATTTATTTTAATTTTCTTACTGTAATATTTCATGATATTGAATCTTCTCTTTTTTTTTTTCCTCCCTAATCCATAGTCACAAGAAAATTTCATATTTTTCTGCTTCAAACACTTTAAAAAGTCTCAGTCTGGAAAAGAGCTGAGATTATTATTAAACAATTTAAGAATTGGGGAGAATTATAAAAAAATTACAAAAACAACTGTAATTTACAAAAGAGAAAAATGAAATAGCAAATAGAAAATGTTCTATTTTGGTCTCAAATTCACTGCCAGAGAGTGTCATGGATGCTAAAAGCTAGGACTGATTCAAACAGGCATTAGACAAATTTTTGAAAAAATATTTTACTGAACATGAAGATGTGAAATCGGCTCCAATTCAAGTCTTGAAATGCAGGTATCAGAAAGATATATCATCTGCAGCATCAGTATTCCAAGAATACTTCCTGAGCTCATCATCTTCAGCTTTAATAGGCTGCTCACTGAGTATTTGCATTACAACAGTGGCAATCATAATTAACAGGAAGAAATATCCTCAAGGATATTTTGAAATTTCAGGTTGTGGTGGTTGCGTTGGGCTGGCTGATAGAGCTGCCCACCCACCTGGTCTCTAACTCCCCCTCCTCAATAGGCCAGGCAGAGAAAATAAGATAGAAAAGCTCATGTGTCAGGATAAAGAAAGGGTCTACTTGCCAGCTACCATCCTAGGCCAACTTGGGGAAAGTTATTTTAAGTTATTGCCAATTAAAAATTAACTAGCATGGTAAAAAACAAAGCCAAAACTAAAAACCTCTTCTGTCCCTCACCTGTGCTTCTTCACTCAACTTCACTGGTTCATTCCCAGCTTTCTACCTCCTTCCCTTCCCATACTTAGTGTCACAGGAGGATGAGGAGTAGGGGCTGCAGTCAGTTCATAGTACTTTCTTCCTCCTCATGCTTTTCCCTCCTCCAGCATGGCGTCCTTCCTACAGGCTGCAGTTCTTTCAAGATCTGCTCCAGCATGGGTCCTGGACATGGGTCCAGGAGCATGGACAAGGTACAGTCCATTGGGAACAGACTGCTCCAGGTCGGTCCCCCATGGCTGCAGCTCCAGCCAGAAAACCTGCTCCAGTGTTGGCTCTCCATTCACTGCAGCTGCCTTCTGTGCATTTTCACTTGCTCTGGTATGGAGTTCTCCTGCAGGGGGCACAACCTGCTTCACAGTGGTCTTCACTATGATCTTTAGGGCAATCTCTGCTTTGGCACATGGAACATCTCCTCCCAGTCCTTCTTCACTGACCTTGGTGTTCACAGAGTTATTTCTCTCATATTCTTTCTCACTGTTCTCTCTCACAAATGCTGTACAATGTTTTTTACCTTTTCTTAAATATTTTTTTCCCTGAGATACCACCATCTTGGCTGAGGGGCTCAGCTGTGTCCTGCGGTGGGTGGATCCATTGGAGCTGGCTGGAACCAGCTATGTCTGGTATGGGGCAGCCTCTGGCCTCTCCTTGCAAAGCCCACATACCCCTGCTACCAAAACCTTGACATCTACACCCAATACACAGGTTTGTAACAGAGCACAAGGAATCTTGTTTCAGTTAAATGGAGCACGTAGCAAGCATTTTATTGGCATAACAAAGGTTGCAACTCTTGCATTTGCCTTTTAAAGTATGACTTTTTGGGGCTTGCCACCTGAAACATACAGTGATCAATTCAGCAGTCATGGGGAATGTCCCCAGATGTCTGCTTAGTACCCTCACTGGGCATCCAGCTAGCTATATGCAGTACATGTAAAAGAAATGTTTACTGTGTGGTAGGTAGAAAATGGTGTGATGATCAGGGATTGAAACCAATTTAGCAAATGCACAATGCAGACCACGACACATCAACTGAAGAAAACAGTGCTTGAAGTCTGGCTGGCTGTCATTCATGGCATTGATTCTTCAGGAGAAGACTTAAATCAATATGACTAATGGAGAAAGTCCTAAAAACTAAAGGAGAGCTTTCACTTTTCTAATCTCTCCTGTATAGAAAATAGTGTCTGTTTCAACTACAGAGACAAAATATCTTGTCTTTCTTAAGACAGCCATAGCTTGATAGTGTTCCAGACTGGTGACATTTGATGTTAACTTTACCTTTATTAATCTATATATAATTTAATCATCTGGTGCATTATAACAAAGGTAAAGAAGATATATTTACTCATCTCCTGATTTTTGTTTCCCATTTTACTCTGAAAAGAAAGAATCAACAGTATGGGGCATACATAGGAATCTTCTCACCCAGTGCCAGCTACCTACAAATGATTGGTAACTATTTTAAGCAAGTTATCTAGGTTCTTTCTACAACCAGTGGAGGGGGAAAACGTTTTCCAAATTCATCCTGTTATACTGTCTGGTTGTCTAAAATATGTGGCATGGATAGCTTTCATAGTGTCTCTTCACCACTTCATAACTAGACACAGGTTCCAAAGAGACAACTGGAACATAAATGCACTGTAAAGCTCAAGAGCCTAATTGAAATGTGGAACTAAAATCTTGTCCTTTACATTTATCAACTTATTTTCTTTTAGACAAAATAGCAAGAACAGCTAATGACTCTTTTAAGTGTGGAATTTTCTCTCTCCTTATATATATTTTTTACCATTTTTTTGATTTCTGCCTGTTAATTCAACAAGCCGTAAGTAGCATTCATTAAAAAATCGAATTTATTTTCTTTCTTAGAACATTTATAATCCATGATATTTCAGGTGGAAGGTCCTTCATCTGGGCAAGCTGTCATACTCTAAGGAAAGTCATTCAGATGATTATGGATTTATTTAAAAGAAAATTAATTACCATGGGTAAGTAAATACATCAAAAGAGTGGACTATTAAAGTCACTCCTCAGGCAATAATTTTCTGAGCTAAATGTGTGCCTCAAGGCTACTTGATACAAATTGCTTGTACTGTGCCCTTTCAGGCTTCTTTGTGGGCACACATATAGGTTCACTAGGAGATTTGGATTTTGCAACAGAAATTTATGTTTTTAAAAATATGAGCCCAAAATTTTAGCTGTGAAAGAAAGAAGTTTAATCTCCATTCAGCATTTTTTTCTCCATGTGTCACAGAACATCCCCAGAAATCTCACTTATCCATATGCAGAGACCTTCTACGGGGTTTCAGAAGTGACTCTTAACTGAGCAAATACAGATTGAGAGATTCTCCTAGACTGAAGTTGGGGGACGAAAAATAAGCCTACTTTATATATATACCCTTCTTAAGACTGGGCAGGGGCAGCGTGCTTTCCTGTGTTCTGGGGCAGGCCTTTTGTAAAAAGTCTTTCTGGTTTTCCTAAAGAAGCAGAATTTTATCAGAAATTTCATATGATTTTTTCTCATTTGTCGTGCTAAATACATATTAGACTAATCAAAGAGAGTATGCTTCAAGAATTTAATATATTTCTTTTAGTACTTTTGGCAAAGCAAGTGGTTGCAATGTAGTAAGTGGTGTTTTTTCATTTCAAGCAGTACTGAAGTACTGCTTTACTTAGAGTATTCTAGGAATGTATTTGTTTATGTGGCACCACATAAACATAGAAGTGAACTAGAAATGTAAAGTATCTTTAACTGGAATTGCATGCAAAAGCTTTTCATATCCTGCAAGGCTTAAGAAATTAAAAAAAGAAATTCCAGTTCCAAAAAGCAGTGCTTTGTTGGTGTTTTTTTTTCATTTAAAGGATAAGTTTAATAAAATCTGGTGCATAAAAATATTTCATCTAGAAACCTTTTATTTAGCATTTTTGCTTCAAATTCACTTTAAAAGCATTGCAAGAAACACCGTTTTCAATCAAAAACAATGTTACATTGTGAAATAATTTTGGGGACTTTTTAAATTTTGAAATGTTTTTGAAAATCAACCATAATCAATTACTTCATCTTTATCAAAATCCCTATTAAAAAATTCTCATTAGCTATATATAAATATGAAACATTGACATTGTTACATATAAATATGAAACATTGACGCAGTGAGTGTTTTTCTGTATACTTCACAGCTTTTGGTAGAGATTGTTCCTCTGATAGCTTAATAAAGGATTACACATCATAGTACTAAGTCTGAAAAAATGAAATCAAGTTTTGTGCTCTCAGCTATTTCTTAAAATGCGTACACCTTTTGGATGCTCAACATAGATTTGCATCGAAACAGATTTTTGGTAATCATCTCAAGTATTAACATATGCAATTAAATTTATTAAAATCAAAATAAAACATAACAAAATAAAAAAAATGTAAGGAAAAAGCACCACAGAAGATAGGGATAAGATTACTGTTAGTCAACCAAAAAAAGAAAATGCTATTAAAAACCCCCTTCTTTCATATTTCTTCATTTATACACCAAAGCCTAACACACATCTTTATGCTTTCATTTCCAGAGCAAATATTTATTTCCAGTTTCTTTCTAATTGGAATGAACTACAAAACATTAACGTGAAAGTTTCCTAACAAGGGTTGACTTTTGCCCTTCTACATGCATCACATTTTGGCGTGTGAAGTTACAATTCTGAATTTTCTTGTAGAGAGTAAAATGATTATTCACCAAAAAAACAACCCCTTGTAATCTGGGAAAATTCACCATTAACTCAGTATTGATCACACTAAAATATTCCTTTTGTTGTCTCACCTTCCTCTATTGTATGTCTCCCAAAGTTCCCAGAGGCAAAATCACAGTGAGAACAAGGGCAAGGATTTAGACACCCTAAGGGAGTTTGGACCAGAGGAGGTCTATGAAAATCATCAGAGGGCTGGAACAACTCTCCTATAAAGAAAGGCTTCCAACCCAAACCATTCTATGATTCTATGATTCTATGATTTTATTTTATTAGCATTTTGACTTAGTTGTTTCTTATGTATCATACACTGCTCTGTGTCATGACATGTTACATTTTCAAAAGTTCACAAAATGCTACTATATGTGTAGATTTCTCCTGGGAAATCTGTAAGATATATACATATGTGTATATGTGTATATATATATGTGTGTGCGCGTGTGTGTACATATATATGGGAATATAAAAAATTGAAATCACATAATTATGTATCAGAACCAGTAAAATAATATTTTAATTAAATAACAAGTTTCAAGTTAATTTTAATTCAGATTAATAGAAAATATCTCTGTACATTTATATAAAGCTCAGTCCTTTAGTTTTGGATAGCTATCGGAGAATGGGACATCTATTTTACAGGTAAACTGCATAGGTCTCCAGAACTGCAGCATCAAAATTTGATTTTTCCAACTTGGGGGGCTGGTTCTTACAGTGTAAACAAAAAGACTTTCATGTTTGATTTATTTTAATCCTAAACTATAGGTTGGTGAAATGGCGTTCCTCAAAATAGTTGAGGTGTTCCTCAAAAAGTTCCTAGCATTTTTATAGGGTATAAAATTTAGTGTTGGCAAAGGAAAGTAATAAAAGGTGGCATGTAAGACTGAATAAAATAGTGTGTTTAAGTAAGTAAATAAATAAACAAATAAGACTTTCTTAATGAAGATTAATGATTTCCTAGGGAGAGAGAAATAGGATTCTATTCTGATTAGTTTATCTATTTGTATTTTAGAAAAAACTGAGATATAACTTTTTTTAGGGCTACAGCGTCTTATTTTTTAAATATAGGAAAACTGTAAATATCAGTGGAAAAGAAGTCATCTACTCCATTCTCCCGCTTGAAGCCAACTCTAAGTCTTATTTGGTAATTAGAATCTCCCAAGGTAGATTTTATGGATCTGGTCTCTCTGGTCTCTCATCTATCACAGCTTAAAACTATTTAGCTCCATCACCTCTGTAACTCCCCTTCAAGTGGCAGTAAGCTGCTTTTAGATCACCCCTTACACTTTTCTTTGCTAGGCTAATCAAGTTCAGTTCCCTCTATCACTCAACTTAAGGAGGGAGATCTAGCCTCTAACCATCTTTGAAGCTTTTCTTCAATCCTCTCCCAGGGGGTATACAGAAAATTATTTCCAGGATGTTGTAAATATCTTGAACATCTTTACCACCTCTAATGAGTACATATAATCCCAATACTAGAAGCTCTGGACAAAGTTAATCTAGCCCAGTATTTCATCTCTGACAGTATAAGATGAGTAGAGAAAACATAGAAAACACAATAAAGTATCACTAATTGAAAAAAAAAAAAAAAAGAGCTCAATTATTCCACTTTTCTGAATTCTCAAACTTTTATCTCCCTTCTCACTCCTTGAGTCTGCTCATGATTTCCATTATTTCCTTAACTCTAAAACAGCTTCAACCTTCATGAATTCAGTTTTCGCTACACCTCTCTCACACAGGTGAGTAGTCCTTTAGCAAAGATTGAAAGCATTTATTCTATTATTAGCTGTGATATCCAGCAAGAGACCCTGATCAAGAATCAGACCTCAAGAATCCTAGACACAGTGGGAAAAAAAGAATAAACAAAGACTCTCTACCCTACGGATATTCAAGCTGTGTGGTGCCAGTCATCATCTTCCTTCCAAAGTATGAGAAATAAAATTGCTTTCCACATATAGTGAAAAAGATATAACAAAAGTATTTTCCTTCATGGAAGCTATTGATTTATTCTAGCTGGATAATTGGTCCCAAGAGCCTTGATCAGAAACTGAAATAATTCCTGTGTCTCCTTAAGTGTATTAATTTAGCAACCTTGCAGCACAGTTGTTAAAATTTACCTGCCTTGGCATGTTAGCTACTTGCCCACTCTTTACTTCAATGACTGATGACAATTTAAAAACAAAACAAAACAAAACAAAACAAAATTACACTATTGCTTCTTTATTTGTATTAAAAAAAAAAAAAAATCACTTCCTCTGGGCAAATGGGCAATTAAAATCAATTATCTCCTAATGAGTGTACACTAAATGTATTAGGACGCTTACTGCAGAATAATGCACTTTGAGCAGTATAGTGCTTAATTTTAGCACTTCCAATGCAATAAGCCAACTCTCCTTTCACTCTAGCTTTAAAGCAGAATAATGTGATCCAACCCAAACGTATTTTGGCATGCTGGTAGCCCCAGTATTTAATATATTGATCTTTTTCTCCTCACATTCTAATGGTTTTCCCAGCATTTTCTCCATTACAAGACTTAAGCTACTAAGTTAAACCAAGAACTGTCAACATTAAAATCTATTATAGCAATAACTTAAGATTTATAGTGGTGCCACTTCAAAATCTTAGGTCATTATTTCATGGCTCAAACAGCTTTTCAAAATGTTATATTGATAGCAGTAACTAACCAGTAAGACACAAATTCCTGAAGATGGAATGATAAGCCCCTCTATGATAATACAGGGGTAATGATGTCTTAATATTTAAGGATGGATCAAAGTTCTCTATTTTTACATTACATTTTAAATATTACTTTGCAAAACAAATCATTGAAATAGAAATAAAAATGTGATGTTGCATAATTGGAGCATTGTTTGAATACTGATAAATTTATGCTGGTTTTATAAAACAGGCAAGAATACAAGGAAATGAGAAAAATCTAACAAATACTTCTGACTTAATCTTCAAGAAACTTTAACAATGTTTGTGGCCTTGCTCTTATCACTTTGCATATTTTTGATTAATAACATTTCCTACTTGAATGATTAATAATTGTAGACTCAGTCATATTTCTAAACAGTGTTTGAAAAATTATTATCTAAAAATAGAAAAAATATGTGGTGTTTCAACACACTGTACTACTGAAATTATTCCTGGTTGTATATCTCAAAATATACAATGACAACTCAGGATGATGTATTCATCATGGGAAAGCAATGAGCATTATTTTGAGTGTACTGACCAGAGCTAGTCACAGCATTTTTGACGAATATTTTCTCATTAGAATCTGCTGCTCCATCCAAGATGTATTTATTTTGACATGGTTTTTAATGGGCATGTTTTAATATTCATAGTTCTCTAAACTCTGCTGCACTGGCTGTGATGAGAAACAATGCACAGGGGGAAAGAAGAAATAAAATTTAAGACATATACTTTGATACATGGTTGCTTTCACAACCATATTAAGACTGTTGTCTTTAGATTCTAGTATTGGATCCCTCCCACTCTCCAATGCAGAGCTTTGACAGCTGAAACTTGTGGAATATGATTGTTATCATACAGCAAGATCTGAATGTTACACTAGTAATTTTGGGGAAAAAAAAAAAAAAAGGCAGGGGTAGAATATCTCCTTCTCTGGAGACATTCAAAACCCACCTGGATATGTTCCTGTGCAACCTGCTCTAGGTGGACCTGCTTTGACAGGGTGGTTGGACTAGATAATCTCCAGTGGTCCCTTCCAACCCCATGTGATTCTGTGATTTTGTGATTAGAAATTACTGAAGCATGTTAGTCACCCACAGTACTCAGAACAGCTGCAATGGTCAAGTCGATCTAGCTGTACAAGACTGGTTTGTATGATTCTCCTCCTTCTTGTTTCCTAGAAAGCTATATATTTCCCTCTGACCCTGAAATGACACCAAGGAAAATCAGATCTGTGTCTTTGCTGCTATTTTTTAGAAAATGAGGAAAATTAATTATAATCATTTAAAATCACTTCATGAATTTTTCTCAATAGGCATGTCATGGATCATAGATCTTTTGCTGTAAGTGAGGGCTCAGTTTCAGCTTCTCCAAACAGGGCTTTAGCAGTATAGAATGAAGCAAAGTCAATCTTGAGCTGAAAAGAATCCTGTTAATACCTTGTATTTTTTTAAAGAGAGAAAATACCAGTAGCTTTTGAGTCTTATAAAAATAGGATCATAGAAAAATATTACTTCTACCATTTATTTTAAAAAGATAAATCATACTCATACAAATTTTAAGACAGATAAAAATTAGGAAAACTTTAATGGCCATGTTTATATATACATGTATATGAACACATATGCACTCATAAATTCTGCAGTCTATACTCAAACAACAAAAATTCCATTTAATCAATCCCTTTGGTGTTGTCTGAAATGTAGTAAGTACTCAACGAGACAAATCTAAGTTGGCAGCTTGAAGATCTACATGTTTGAGAGCTCACAACTTTCATCACAAGTATATACCTTTCTGCATAGAATGGAGACAATTGTTGCAACTAGACCTTTATGTACACCATCAATCATCTTGTTCAGAATGCAACTGAAACTGCAAGTCTGTGCCTGAATAAAATTTTGGCAATAAGCAGTGCAATCTCCATCTGGAGTAATGATGAAGTTTGAAGAAATCTCAAAGTAGCTTAGGTTATCTTGAGTCATGAGTACTCCACAGTGCTTGTTGAAGGCAAACCTCTACTTTCAGTATATGCTGAACAGATGTGGCAGTCCTTCCTACCTGTTAAATGCCTACCACTAGACTTGCTTTCTGCCAGTTTTTCTGTCCATATAAAATTAACAATGTTCTGGAGTAGGACAAAATACTCCATACACCCCAAAAAGTTTTCCTTCTGACATGCAATGTAATCCAGGGGCCAATCCAGGATCCAGCACTGTTTAACATCACTGATCCATCACTGATCCATCACTGTTTAACATCTGGATGATGGGACCAAGTGCACCTTCAGCAAGTCTGCAGATGTAAAACTGAGAAGTAATTGTTACAACTGTTGGTTTTGCTGCCATTCAGAGGGAACTTGACAGGCTGCATACATGAGCAGACAGAAATCTCAGTAAGTTAAACAAAGGGAAATGCAAAATTCTGCCCCTGGGGAGAAATAAACCCAGGCACCAGTACATACTTGGGGCTGACTGGCTCAAAAGCAGCTCTGCTGAAAAGAACCTTGGAGTCCTGGTGGACAGCAAGTTGAATATGAGACAGAAATGCACCTTAAGGTCAGCAATCCTGGATTGCATTAGAAAGATCAGCAGGTCAAAGAAGGTGATTTTTCCCATCTTCTCAGCACTGGTGAGGTCACATCTGGAGTACTGTGTCCAGTTCTGGGCTCTGCAGTACAAGAGAGGCATGGACATACTGGAGTGAGTCCGCCATGGGGCTACAAACATTATTAAGGGACTGGAACATCTTTCACGTGAAGAAGTGCTGAGAGAGCTGAGACTGCTGAATGATTTGTTTCTAAACTGCTTGGATTATACCTCCTTTCTAACTGGTTTGTCTTGACAGAGTTCACTAGAGTGGTCGATAAAAGCATGATGAGTGAGCTATCAACTGAGCAGCGAGAACAAAAAGAGATCTAGAAATTGACTTAGCTCTATGGCTCTTTGTGATTTAACAGTGTAGATCTGGAGTTTCCTGAAAACAGGAGAAATATATGAAGCTGGCCAGAGTAATGGTTTATAACACAAAACTGAGGGTTATTGTATCATGACCTCAGTGTGGCATGAAAACTTGGAGGAGAGTTTTAAAGGTGCAAAGCAGGTTGTGGTAGCATGAAAGAACCATGTGGGGAAGAGAGGTCATCTGTTACTACTCCAGAGCCTGTATGTTTTAGTGACTGAATCAAAACTCTTGATCATTAGGTTTGTCATAACTTCCTTCATTCACCTGGAAGGATATATTTCCCTGCATGTGCTGGTCAATCTATGCTATGGAATGTGTGGGACACTTCAGTTGGCAGACTTTGTGTTATGCAATTAGTCTCAGAAATTCCTTTTAATTTAATCAGAAATTCTAATTTGGACCTGGAAAACTTACATAAAACCACTTGCATGAAAGGTTTGAGTTTCCTTCTGGGAAAGGAAATGGCAAATAAATGCATTTTGAACATTTATTATGTATTAGACCATTACAAGCAAAACAGACACAAAAAGAAAAGCCAGAACTGTCCTTTTGCATGTGAGTGCCTTAGCCAGAAATTCATGAGTCATTTATAGGGATACACTAAATGTTCTTTTCAGTTTTAAAGTATTAAATCTTAAAAAAGTCACTGCACTCAAGTAGAAGGGTTGCTCTTTCCTGATTTATTTCTGGTCTCAGATACTCCTGCATTCTTGATTGCTCAGAGGGTGAGTTTGATCAGTAATGTATTTATCTGGAATTATTTTTTTTAATGAAATTTTATTTTCTTGAGATGCAGGCGATGCCTCTTTAAAACCGATAAAAATCATCTTGATCCCAGGAAAACATTCTAACCGTTAATCTCCTACGTGTAAAAGTTGAGCATCCCCACAACCAAAATTCAGTCTGAAAAAAATCAGAAAATTGGTTCTCAACAAATTCTAGAATATAATAGACCTTATATGAAAAATAAATTAATATGTCCTTAGTCCAAAGTACTCCTAAGCATAGGTTTTTAAGCAAGGACACCTCAAGATACTAGACCATTGCCTGAAATCTTAGGTCATACTGGAAACAAGACAGAATGAAGGGGCTTTCAGACTCCTTAGTCTTCATTTTAATTAACTTCATAGATTTCTATTTGTTTCCACATCATCAAAAGAGGGAAAATAGACACCACTGTTAAAGAATTCCTTTCACATACAGCCATAAATAGAAACACCAGCAATTAAGTACTTTTCAGTTTATGTATGCTGTAAAATATGCAACACTTTGTATTCATACCAAATCAACAATATTAATTGAGAAGATAAAGTAAAAATTATCTGAAGGTCTTTTGGAACATTTTATGTTATTTTCTATTGCAATATCTCTAATGGAGTCAAACTGTGAAATGGTTCCCGTGATAGTGTGATGAACTGACTAAAATCTTCTGGCCTGGTTTAAGCAAAGTTCCAACTTCAGACACTATACAAAGTTTTGAAATTTATGAACATGTATCTTGTTGTGAATTTAAATTTAGCTGGTTGGACTTTAGCTGCTGGAGCCCTTTGTGACTTTGTTATAATTGTAAAACAAAACAAATAAGTTTTATTTTTCATTTCATATGTTATGATAGCACTTTAGAAGAAATTTTAAAAATGAACTATAAAATAAATTCCATGTGAGATTCTAAAGCAAAAGACACCTTAGCAAAAAATTCTGCTGACTGGTAGACATATCTTCTTTTGATGTCATCTTTTAAGTTAAGAAAGATGTTTAAGTATATTTTCATAAAACAGTTTCTGTGCAAAGATAAAAAATGATGGATTGATCCAACTGTAGTGTTAAAGCTTCCTTTTTCATAGTAAAAATTTTGCTTGCTTTTTGTTGTCTGCAAATCTTATGCAAAGTACAATTTAATAACAACAGTATCATCAGCTAATAAAACTCAGGATTCTAATTTTTTTTAATAAGAAAGTGATCCATCTCTCTCAGCCAATTAAATCCAAATGATTTACCAGATATATTTCTTGTCTAATGCAGTAGAATGCATTAGACATTATTATTTTACCCTTCAGTTTCTTCATAAAAAAGCATTCCTTCTTTCTCCTGCTACTTATTTTCCAGTTGAAATATTACTGTTTCAGTTTCTGTCCAGAACTCTTTCCAAGATTTATTACCATGCTTTTTATTCTCTTTTTGATCTTCGTGAGGAAGTGAACACTGCGGGTTTTTTAAGATCAAGGAAGAATTAAGAGTAAAATTTATCTTACTTTTAATAATTATAACATCTCATATAAACCATTTCTGTTAATTTTTCCTTGTTGAAAACAGCCAATAATGAAGGACTGTTCCTTTATTATATCATCAGCTACAGCAAAATGAACTCCTTAAATCAAAGTCATTGAACTGATTAAAAACTCAGAAGGTGATACACAGTCTTACACTTCTCAGATGCGGTTAATACGGTCCTAAAAAGTATTTGAATCTTGGTGCTTAAATTATATTGATCTCGGTCACACATTTCATTATCATTGACAAATTCAGATAAGATTAAGTTCTTCTTATGACTAGTGATAAACCCTTAAATCCAAGCTCTCCTACAGACAATGGCCCAGATAATTATTTTCTCCTTCTTTATGATTAACCTTTTTGTCTTTAGGACTAAAGGTATATCTACAAAGAATGGAGGACAGCTGTGATGACTGAACTGAGAGGAACAGTGTTTCACTTTTGATTCTGCAATAGTTTGTGTGTAGTGTTCAAATGTGTAAGTTGCAGTATTTGATATTTCACTTTAGCAGATTATACTGCTTCTCAAAGGTTTCTTTGGTGCTGCCAGTGAACCATTGTCACCTGTAGCAGTTCAGCTCAATAGGAGTCATGAAATGTTTTCTTTAACACCTTTATCAATGATATGGACAAGGGGATTGGGTGCACCCTCAGGAAGTTCACAGACAACACCAAGCTGGGTGGGAGTGTCGACCTGCTGGATGGTAGAGAGGTTTTGCAGAGGGATCTGGACAGGCTGGATCGATGGGCTGAGACCAACAGGATGAGTTTCAATAAGGCCAAGTGCCAGATCCTACACTTAGGTCACAACTATCCCATGCAGCGCTCCAGGCTTGGGGAAGAATAGCCGGAGAGCTGCCTGGCAGAAAAGGACCTGGGGGTGTTGGTCGACTGTCGGCTGAACATGAGCCAGCAGTGTGCCCAGGTGGCCAAGAAGGCCAATGGTATCCTGGCCTGTATCAGGAACAGTGTGGTGAGTAGGACTTGAGAGGTGGTCATCTCCCTGTACTCGGCACTGGTGAGGCCTCACCTCGAGTACTGTTTCCAGCTCTGGACCCCTTACCACAAGAAAGACATTGAGGTGGTGGTGTGGGTCCAGAGAAGGGCAACGAATCTGGTGAGGGGTCTGGAGAGTAAGTCTTATGAGGAGAGGCTGAGGGAGCTGGGGTTGCTCAGTCTGAAGAAGAGGAGGCTGAGGGGAGACCTTATTACGCTCTATAACTACTTGAAGGGGGGGTGTAGAGAGGCGGGAACTGGTCTCGTCTCCCAAGTCACAGGAGATAGGACAAGGGGAAATGGCCTCAAGTTGCGCCAGGGGAGGTTTAGATTGGATATTAGGAAAAATTTCTTCACAAAAAGGGTTATCCAGCATTGGAATGGGCTGCCCAGGGAAGTGGTTGAGGCACCATCCCTGGAGGTGTTCAGAAGATGGATAGACATGGTCCTCAGGAATATGGTTTAGTAATTTTTATTTCCTATTTCTTATTTATTGTTTTGTCAGAGTTAGGTTGATGGTTGGACTAGATGATCTTTAAGGTCCCTTCCAACCTAGATGATTCTGTGATTCTATGATTCTGAATAGTGGGAACCTTCTTGTTGACTGTTATCATATGTACACCTCTAGAACATGCAATAGTTTATGAAACAGCAGCTATTAAACAGTGAAGACCAAACAATATTAACTAGTAAAGAGACTAAAACGTTGTGCTTAACTTTATGTCATGTTTACTTAAAGAATTATCTCACCGTTCTCCCTTCCATTAGCAAATTATTCAGATGAACTGTGATAACACTGCATGATTAAACTGATTTGAAGAGGAAATAAGTTGTGATTGTGTCTGTCTATGCATGTTTGCAGCTTCCTATTATATCACCTGAAGTCATATTGGAAGTAGAAACAATGCCAATAAAAAAGCAATCTAGATACAATTGGCCTACCAGTTGTATCATAGTATTTATTAGTTTTCCATAGATTCTCATCTTTTACTAAAGTAAACAAAGAAAAAAATTATCATAATGGAACAGCACTTTTTCTGATGGCTTCTTCCACTACTTCTCTTACTTATAGTTTTACACTACCCTGGATTGTTAGAAGTCACAAGTCACTTCAAATGGTTGCACTAAAAATCACTGCATATTGCAGCTCTGCTTATTACTTTGCAGACGATCAGTAGTGAGGAAGAGAACTTCATAACATCCACGTTGGTATCTTATGATTTGTCTGTTCTGTGTTTGATCACTAAAGACAAAGGAAAAGCAGAAAGGATGCAGTTTGGTTTGGGGGCTTTGAAGGTTTTTTATGCAGCTTTCAGTCACAAATCTCAAGAGTCTGTGATCAGAAACTTATTAACCTCCTCAGTTTGTGATTACAGTGCTCTTTCATGTTTCCATATTTCTTGTTGTATTTATGTACTATAGGAATATTATTAACATTCATACCTAAATGCTTTAACTTCAGTAAGCCTGTGTGCACTGTGACCAGGTCCACAATCTGCTCAACCTGGTGGCTGAGCTTATAGAAAAGTAGAAAGACTAAGGACTATTTGGGAATGTGAAAAGGAAATGGATTGGTGGACCAACACCCTGCCACCCTTAGGGAAAAAGGAGCAGGGGAAGGCTCCATGAGGAGAAGAGGATTCCCTGCCCTCTTGCCACCAGGCAGGAGGAGGGCAAGTAAGAGAGGATGAGGGGGAGTAGAACCAGGTACCTGCTCGTAGCAGCAGGAGAGTTCCCTCCAGACCTTCCCTGCCTACCCAGGTGTTTGTACAGAACAGATATGAGCCCTTGGAGATAGAGGAGGAGGAGGAAATTGAAGATACTAATAGAAGCTTATCCAGGGAGCTGCGGAAGCAGCCAGCTCCATGTATTAAGACTGCCCCTGTGAAGGAAAAAAGGAGGGCAATAGTTATAGGTGGTTCCCTTCTGAGGAGAACTAAGAGTCCCATATGCAGACCAGGCCCTTCCGAAAGGGAGTTCTGCTGCCTCCCAGGGGCCTGTGTTAGAGATATAACCAGTAAGTTTCCTGGCCTGACACAGCCCTCAGATTATTACCCCCTTTTGGTTTTACAGGTAGATAATGATGAACTAGTGAGTAGAAGTCTGAGGGTAATGAAAAAAGATTTCAGGGCTCTAGGACAGTTAGTCAAGGGTTCAGGAGCACATATTGTGTTCTCCTCTGCCCCTCCAGTTTTGGGGACCAATGAATGGACAAACGAGATCAGGCAGATCAATACATGGCTCTGTAACTGGTGCTACCAGCAAGGCCTTGGGTACTCAGATGATAGTTTGATTTATAGGACACCAGGTCTGCTTGAGAATGATGGGAAAACCCTATCCCAAAAGGGGAAAAGTGTATTAGGCCAAGAGTTAGCAAATGTCTTTCACAGGGCTTTAAACTAGAAGTGAAAGGAGAAGGGGATAAAACCAGACCCAATGGTAATGAGCCTGGGGGTGAAGGGCCAAGGATGGAGGTGAAATTTGGAGGGCAGCTCAAGTGCATCTACACAAATGCACGCAGTATGGGCAACAAACAGGAGGAGCTGGAGGACATTGTGCAGCAGGAAAACTATGATATGGTTGCCATAACAGAAACATGGTGGGATGACTCACACAACTGGAGTGCTGCAATCAATGGCTACCAACTCTTCAGAAGTGATAGACAAGGAAGAAGAGGTGGTGGGGTGGCCCTCTATGTTAGTGACAGATTCGAATGCCTAGAAGTTAATAATGGGAATGACAATGTAGCGTGTTTATGGGTCAGAATCAAGGGGAAGGCCAACAAGGCAGACAGCATGGTGGGAGTTTATTACAGACCCCCAAACCAGGACACAGAAGTTGATGAAATGTTCTATCAGCAACTGGCAGAGCTCTTGCAATCACTTGCCCTTGTTCTTATGGGGGACTTCAGCTTCCCAGATATCTGCTGGAAATAGCACAGCAGAGAGGCAACAATCCCGGAAGTTCCGAGAGTGTGGAAGACAACTTCCTAACACAGCTGGTGAGCAAACCAACAAGGGAAAGCACCCTACTGGACCTGCTGCTTGTTAACAGAGGTAGTCCTGTGGGGGGTGTAAAGGTTCAAGGTTGTCTTGGGCAGAGTGATAATGAGATCATAGAGTTTTAAATTCTTGCAGAAGCAAGACAGGGAGCCAGCAGAACTGCCACCTTGGATTTCCGAAAGGCAGACTTTGGCCTGCTTAGGAGCATGGTTGACAGTGTTCCCTGGGAGACAGTCCTGAAGGGCATAGGTGCCCAGGAAGGTTGGTCATACTTCAAGGAGGAACTCTCAAACATGCAGGAGAAGGTCCCATAATATGAGCCGATGGAGAAAAAGACCAGTCTGGCTTTGGTTGGACCTCAGGGAGAAAAGGAAAGTCTATGGTCTCTGGAAAATGGGGTTGGTTACTTATGAGCAATATCAAGGTGTAGTGAAGACATGCAGGGGAAAAATTAGAAGGGCAAAAGCCCAAACAGAACTTAACTTGGCTACCACAGTTAAACATAAAAAGAAGAGGTTTTTTCAGTATATCAGTAAAACAAAGCAGGCTAGGGAAAATGTAGGCCCACTGGTGAATGAGGCGGATGCCTTGGTGGTGGAAGACACACAGAAGGCAGAGCTGCTGAATGCCTTCTTTGCTTTGGTCTTCACTTCCAAAGCTGCCCCTCCAGACCCTGAAGACAACGGGGAAGGTCTGGAGAGAGGAAGACTTTCCCTCTGTTGGGGAGGACTGGGCTAGAGACCACTTCGCCAAACTAGACATCCATTAGTCTATGGGCCCTGATGGGATGCACCCACGAGTGCTGAGAGAACTGGCAGATGTTATTGCTGAGCCACTCTCCATCATTTATGAGAGGTCTTGGAGAACAGGAGAAGTGCCTGAGGACTGGAGGAAGGCAAATATCACTCCAGTCTACAAAAAGGGCAAGAAGAGGACCCAGGGAACTACAGGCCAAGTAGTCTCACCTCTGCCCCTGGGAAAATAATGGAGCAACTTGTTCTGGATGTCATCTTCAAACACATTGAAGATCAAGAAGTTACTGGAAGTGGTCAACACGGATTTACCAAGGGTAAATCATGCTTGACCAATCTGATAGTCTTCTATGATGTTTTAACTGGATGGCTGGCTGAGGGGAGAGCAGCTGATGTCATCTACCTTGACTTCAGCAAGGCTTTTGACATTGTCTCCCACAACATCCTCATTAGAAAATTAAGGAAGTGTGGGCTAGGTGTGGGGGCAGTGAGGTGGATTGAGTCCTGGCTGTGAGACAGAACTCAGAGGGTCTTCCTTAATGGAGCAGGATCAAGTTGGAGGCCTATAACCAGCGGTGTCCCCCAGGGGTCAATACTCAGCCCAGTCCTGTTCAACATATTCATCAGTGACCTGGACGAGGGGACAGAGTGTATCCTCAGCAAGTCTGCTGATGATACCAAACTGAGAGGGCTGGCTGACTGTCCAGAGGGCGGTGCCGCCATCCAGTGTGGCCTAGAGACAGGCTGGAGAGCTGGGCAGAGAAGAACCTAATGAGGTTCAACAAGGGCAAATGTAGGGTCCTGCACCTGGGGAGGAAGAACCTCAGGCACCAATATAGGTTAGGGGTAGACCTTCTGGAAAGTACTACTGCGGAAAAGGATCTGGGAGTCCTGGTGGATGGCAGGCTCTCCATGAGCCAGCAATGTGCCCTTGTGGCCAAGAGGGCCAATGGAATCCTGGGCTGCATAGGGAGAAGTGTGGCTAGCAGATCGAGGGAGGTCATTCTCCCCCTCTACTCTGCACTGGTGAGGCCACAACTGGAACACTGTGTCCAGTTCTGGGACCCCCAGTTCAAGAGGGACAGGGAACTACTGGAAAGAGTCCAACATAGGGCAACCAAGATGATTAAGGGATTAGAGCAATTCCCTTACGAGGAAAGGCTCAAAGAGCTGGGTCTTTTTTATCCTGGAGAAGGCTGAGGGGAGACCTCATCTATGTTTACAAGTTCCTAAAGGGTGGGTTGAAGGATGATGGAGCCGGACTCTTTGGGTGGTTTCCAGCCATAGGATGAGGGGCAACGAGCATAAGCTGGAACATAGGAAGTTCCACTCAAAAATGAGGAAGAACTTCTTTACGGTGAGGGTGACAGAGCACTGGAACAGGCTGCCCAGGGAGTTCGTGGAATCCCTTTCCCTGGAGATTTTCAAGACCCGCCTTGATGAAGTCCTGAGTAATGTGTTCTAGGCAATCCTGCTTCAGCAGGGAAGTTGGACTAGATGATCTCTAGAGGTCCCTTCCAACTCTGTCATACCCGTGAATCCGTGACCTGAAAAAGTGCTGTGTAAGATCAAGTTGTTTTTTTTTTTTTTCTGCAATACCTTTGTCTTACTGCTCTAACAATGTGTATTTTCTTCCATTCTCACCTGGTTTTGCTGTCTGTCGACATTATTACTCCTGAGGGATCCATCTACAAAAATCAGCAGAAGTACATTCAATGAGTAGATACAAAACTTTTATGTTTATCTGCATCTTCTGGGTCTTCTCATTCCCATTGTTCCACGTTTATGAAGTTTCTGGAAGAAAGCTTTGTCCCTACCATCATAATTGAAGTCAATGGGTCTTGCTCTTTCTTTGTGTTAATTGTTTACTCTAGAAAACTATTTTGCTCTAGTATATGCATGAAAATCCTCCTACAGACCTTCTTCTATTTTTTAGATCCCCCAAACTGCATGTGTGTTTGCATGTTAGAGAGAAATACAGAGGTCAAAACTTTTCAACAAAGGATGGTTTACAGCACATAAATTTTTCATATGCTGCTAAACATAAGTGGATGAGAACTTCAAGATCCTGTGTTTGTGAAAGTGAATTGTGCTTGTCCTGAAATTCTGAAAAGTGTGATGTACATTTTCAAGTATGTTTATAAGCATACTGAGACACATTTTATTGGCATTTACAACCATCATAAATTTGATAGCTGAAGTTTTATTAAACCAACAGCATTCATTGTATACATAAAAGTGATAGATTCAAGTTTCCTGGTACTCTCCTCCTTGGGTTTCTGCTTTATCTTGTTATTATACTCTTTATACTTATTTTCAGAAGAACATTTTTGTTACTTACTCATATAAAGTCATTCTGTTCTGTGCATACTCCCCTGCTGACAATATCTGTTTCCTTACACTGTATCAGGATTGCTGAACCCAACTTCTAAGTTCCAGGAAAGATAAAATCTCATCCAGGAAAAGGTCAGGAAAGAAATTCTTGAGAAAATATAACCCTAAATACTGGCTTTTATTTTCTTCCATAAGTCTCTGGAAAGCAGTAATATCAGAACAGAGAATGTGTTGTAAGAGAGAATAAAATGCACTGTTACAGGTATAGACAGCAGGAGCAGGCTTTACCTGATCCAGCTTCAGCCATTTAAAAAGATAAGCTTTAAGTTGTTGTCAAGCTGATTCAACACAAGAACCTCTAGATTTTTTTATTTTTCATACAATTAGATTAGCTACTCTTTGGAAGCACCCATTTATTCCTATTGGCTGTGGAGAAAACCTGAACGAACTGCTTTGGATTCTTAAGTCTTCAAACTGTAGCTACGACACGTACAGTCTAAGAATATAAACTACAGTTGATAAGAAAGAACAGAAGGATCTCCTGGGAGATATGTCTAAAGAATATATTTATTATTAAAAAAAAAAATATTAGAAAACCAGAATTATTTAATAACAAGTGTTCATATGCAAAACTTGGAAATTGTTTGCAGGTGTCACTGTGGAAAATTTGCATCATAGCTCAACTGAATACGTGAATTAAACAGAACATTTGTACCATAGCCTTCAGTTTCTTTGGTCCTCTGCCCAACTCCCTCCGTCTTCACTTTTGAATTTCTGTGCCAGCTATATAAGGATTATTTTCAAGTACATAAATATGAGACATTTGAGATGTTAAAATTTTGATGGTATATTCCAGACTAAAGTGAAACTCTTGGATTACTTTTTGTACTGGTTGTGACCGGGACGGAGTTAACTTTCTTTATAGCAGACCATGTGGTGCTGTGTTTTGGATTTGTAGCTGAAACAGTGTTTTGGTTATTGCTAGAGTGCTTGTACAGTGTCAAAGTTTACTCTTCCCCCTCCCCCCTACCCCACCTCTGTCCCTCCAGTGAATAGGCTGGGGGTGGGCAAGAAGCTGGGAGAGGACATAGCTGGGACAGCTGACCCAAATTGGCCAAAGTGATATTCCATACCATAAAATGGCATAGTTAGCAATAATAACTGGAGGCAAAGGAAGAAAGGTGGTTGTCTTCGAAGGCGGACATTGTTTAGAGATTGGGCATCAGTTCGGTTTTGGGTGGTGCTGAGTGATTGATTTATGCATCAATTGGTTTTTTTCCTCTTTCCTTCACTTATTAAATTGTCTTTATCTTAATCCACAAGTTTTCTTGCTTTTGTTCTTTCTATTCCCTCCCCCATTCTGTTGATGGCAAGGGGAATCAACAAGAGGCTGTGTGGGTGCTTAGCTGCTGTTCAGGGTCAACTCACCACACTTTCAAAATCAGTTTCTTCATTCTTTCAAGTGGTTTTTCACTGAATTTCACTGAATTTCACTGAATTTCTAGAGTTGGAAGGGACCATAGAGATCATCTAGTCCAACTAGCTGGCACATTTACCTAATATCATTGGTGCGCTGTTCCTGGGCACCACTTTAGTAGCCCCGGTTCCAACCCCGTCCCCCTTCAAATCTAGTTTAAAGCTTTCTTGTTTAAAACTCCTAATTAAATCTCTACTCTATGAATTGAGTTCAAAGGCTGTCATCACGGCCCAAAGAAGGGACTGAAAATTGGCTCATCAAAATAATTAATGAATATTAATGAATTAGACTGTATAAAGTTTCAGATTTTGAGAAGTGAGATAACTTAAGTTTGAGAGACATTTTTCTTCTTCAAAAAAAAAAAAAAAAAAAAAAGAAAGGATAGAGCCAAACTATAAAGTCTCCTTAAAACAGAGCAAAGAAAGAGTTTCTGTAGCACTCCCAGTATTTCTTAATGGTTGCCTCTTATCTCCCTGAACAGACTTTGTTGATCATCTCTACTAGTTTGTGTTTCAAACAAAACATCAGCAGCTTCATTCCAGGCCATGGACTACTCTAAATCAATGTATTTCTCCCAAGCAGTCCATATATAAGAAAGGATTAAACATACTACATTTTTCAAACAGAAGAATACATTGTTTTTACAAATTTTATCACAGGTAAATGCATAGCATATAGTCATAGTCATAGCAAAAGGAAAAGGTACATTAAGGGTGAGAAGCACAGGATACAGTTTGGAATACTTGGAATTCTGACTAGTTGTAAGGAAGAATTTTTTTTTTTGCCATGGGTGTGGTAAAATACTTGAAGTGGTTGCCCAGAAAGGTAGTGGGATGTCCAACTTAGAAATGTTCAAGAATTGACTGAAAATGGTGTTGAGCAATCTGATTTTATTGAACTTGCTTTGTATAAGGGAGTTGGACTAGACACATCCAGAGGTTCCTTCCACCTGGATTATTCTGTGATTTCATTCTATAATTAAAATAGAAGATACAGATCAGGTTTTACCATAAATGACTTTACATCTATCACAATATTATAATGCACTTTCATGAAATTTATTCGAACTTCTGTCTTTGAAATACATTCACTGAGACTTGCAGGTTTGCAATTGACTAGGACAATCAGATTCTCCAGCTATTGCTGAGTTGTAGCTAAGAACAGGAAATTATATATCTGGCAGATTTACTGTGTTAAAGCTTTTCTTAAGTGACTCTGAGTTTTTAAAATATTTGGGTGTAACCTTAAGAAGCATGATTTAATGCAGCCTAGAGGATTAATTATTCTTTACTGTCACATGGTTATTATAACGACATACATAATACTTAGATACTGACCCTGATTCTATAACGTGCTTAATATGCTGGCTGCTCCTGCTGAACTCATACACATTTTCTCAGTGTTGAGGTCAGATGGAAATAAAGGACTTCAGAACATAAACATGAAAGATGCCTGAAGTTAGCTGATCACATTTAGACTTAACAAAGTGATAAAACTTCTAAATTAATCTCTTAAATGAAAAGCATCTGCTTGTGTTAGCCATTTAGTAACACATTTGCCTCCATTAATCTCTGTCAAAGTGAGCTACTTTTGCATGCAGACCCTAGGCAGTTTTCCCCATTTATCCAACTGTGCTAACATTAGTGATCTAACCAGGATCCAGGTAGTTCTTCACCTGTAGCCTCTTTTTTTCCTCAGGATTCAGCTTTCTTCCAAAGTTATTTTTAGTTTAAACAGCTGTTTAGTCACAAATAGAGCAGTGCCAAGCCTAGAACAAGCTGTGCATAGCAGCAGAAGCTCAACTGTAGCGCCATGCTAACTTGCCTTCAAGGCTTCCTGTTCGGATCTGACAAGCATCTGGCTACAGACAGGCTGGTCTGTAACACTGCATGAGCTTGTTTGTATCTGTTTGCAAATTACTGTGTAAACATGGATAAAGTAAAACAGAGCATAATGTTGCAGCATCAGACTTCGTCCGTTTGTCAACTTCACTGTGCTAGCAAACAAACTGAATTTATAAGATACTCACAAAAGAAATAAACGCTCCATCCTACAACACTTTTCCTCATTACCTACAAAATGGCAGCACCTTTAGATAGCAAAATTCCTAACCCATAGATTTAGGTTTCTATAGGTCTCTATGGAATCTCCATTTGATTTGAGTTTGGCTTTTTTAATTGCTAGAACTTCAGTCTGAATATTAAAAACACATGAATATAAAATAAATTATATTTCCTTTTAGTTGGATACAAAGACATATTTTCTACATCTGATATGTATGCTGTATGATATGTGATAGCCTTTATTTTCTCATCAGTCTGCAATCCTCTTCTATTTTGCCTTTTTCAGATTATAAAGGTAGAACATATTTTTAAAATATAACCACTAAATTGGGATTTAGATGACGAAAAGACTAGTGGAACAGATTTGACAAAGAATACATTGGCTTAACCAAATAACTCTCAGCTGATCCTTTTCTGAATATAAAAGCTGCTGATGTTGATTACATTTAATTAATTTTATGTTTGGAAAAATCAAATCCCAGTACAGCACATTGAAGGTGTAACGAATGAAAAAACAGAGCAGAGGAACATTAAGGTTCATGGAAGTTTTACAAGGAAAAAGAAAATAATTTACAGGTTAGTCTTATTATATAGTTCTCATTGTTACAAAAGCATAATTGTTAATTTGCTCTGATTAAATTAGAACTATAAGATGATTAATGGCATTAACTAAATGATTAAAGCTAAATTAATGCAAGCTATTAGGAATATAAAAGAACTATCTGGATTGGAGTAATGCCAGCCAATTAAACAAAAACAAAACACAAAACCAAAAAAAGGTATTGGTGTGCCTTTGAGGATCAATAATGGATTGCCTGCATTGCTCTGAGTTACATGCTTTAAAAGATAAATGTAAATTAGCATACTGTCAGTAATTGATCGATCTAAAATTGAAAGAAATTTGTTAGTCACCGTTTTTAAGCAATGTTTTCAGTGGACAGGAGTACAGCTGTGCCAAAAAAAATACATATTTTTGCTTCAAAACTAACAATACAAGACACAATCTCCCGGTTTGCATTCTCAGCTTTTCTGTGATATGTGTAATTGTTTAGCCCCATAAATCACTCAGGATTCTGGTCTGGATCCAGTAAAGTTCTTAAACATACAAATGGTGTGCTTTACCAAAATTAGACATTTGGATATCTTCTGATATTGTCTATGTGCTTGATAGAGCAGAAGGGGCTGCCACCAACACCTGTACGCTAAACGGTGTTCATCAGCAGTCTGCCAGGTGGTGCAGAGCTCAGAGCACACAGGTGGCAAAGCTTCCCTATCCAAACCTTATCGTATCCTAGCCCTTCCTGAAAATCAGTACTCTATGTAGCTTTCATTGTTCCCTATAAGAGGCTGAACTTCTTTGAATTGTTTCTGGAACTCTTTATTATTAATTGTTCTTCATCAAAATATCCTACTTTAAGTACCAGCTAGTGCAATTAATTTCTCACCACAGAGAGCAGAGAGATGTATTTTGACTTAAGCAGGTCATGTAGAAGAAAAGCTTAAATGAAATTCCCTTTTTAAGCAGAAAATTACCTTACATCTACAACTTCTTTTACAGATAGAGACACAATAATGACAAAAAGCAATAGATACAATCAAATAGAAGATGCAGATATTTTTTACTATGATTCTTGGCATCTACCACAGTACTAAAATATACTTGTATGAAATTGATTCAAACTACTTCTGTCATTTATCAAAACACCTTTCAGTAGTGAAAAAAGATGTTTTGGGAGCTGTAAGCTCCAAATTTAGCTGACAGCCAAGTCATGAGCCAGCATAGTTATTGAATTCCTACAGATTCAAAAAGTGCATAAATACTGAAAAAATATACTCTACAAATAATAAAGAGTAAATGAAAACCATTAGTACATAGTTGTAAGCTCCATATAGCAGTTATTGCAAAACAAACAAATAAATAAATAAATAGATTTTCCACAAACAATAAAACTCTTGAGAAGAGAGAGAGAAGGTAGACATGTGAATGGCTCTTTTCTCTCCCTATTCTACAAAGAAGATGAGGCATCTAGAGTATATTTTTTAATTCTTTAGATAAGTTGCATTTGGGATTCTCAGAAAGATCATAATGAAGAAGAGATTTGCCAGACACTTCCAGAAAGTAGTGTAGCACTTAGATATACATTTTCTTTCTCTCTTTATATAATTTTTCACGGAACATTAGTTTCCCTATCTTGGTTTGTATTTATGCTACCCACCAGGCAGTGCAGGAATTTATGGTTTTAGCTGAATGTCACTAAACAGGCTATTTTTCTACACACTCTAATGTTAATATTACAAATATTGCCACCTCTCTGTCCCATAATTGTAGTCTTCAGGTATGCATGTGTGTGCATGAGGAAAATATAATTTTAGAAGTTTTTTGCTTGATTAGTTGGGGGGTTTTTTTGGTCTTTCTGTTTAAGCCATTGTTTTTCAGAGCAGATATAGTAATGGCCCCTTCCTCCCTCCACTGGAGGACCGTCTACCATGAAAATTACCATTTCTGGAAAATACATTTATGTCTATATTATCATGTTAGGGACTTTTAAGAAAAAAAAATACTAACAATGTATTTTATACATCAGACCAATAACCAAAGTATCTGAAATATACCATGTAGGATTGCACAAACAAGTGGCCTAAGGTTATTCCTGACCTCACACTTATGTGTCTGCTTCTTCATCCGTCAACATCATCTGTCTGCAGATTGTGTGTACATTTAACGTGTGAAAATACTGTGCTTACCCAGCATACAAATTTTGGTAACACATCTGTGCTGCTATTTTGGAGGAGTTAGCATTAGACCTGCTTCCATATGCCTTTTAGAATTTGTCCCTAAGTACTGTAAGGCAGGAATTAACCTTTCAGCCATCCTGTTTGTAGTAAATATATATTATTTTTTTTTTCAGTATGGCATATGCTCCCAACAGAACCAAGACTAAATAAATACAACAGATAAACATATAGGAGTGCTTGGGGTATTTTTTTTAACACTTCTGCAGAGTTCATTTTTTTAAAACTATTTTTTTGCAACATGCCCAAAACTCACGTTCAATAGAAATTACCAAACCCATATAAAAAGCATTGCTGTGTTGCCAATCGTGCTATGTATAACATGAACAGATTATCCTTATCAATATATTGATCTGTTGTTCTCTTCTATACAACTAGAAACTATTAATTTTCTGCACATGATCCACTACATAAAAGGTAGAATTTGCCTGCCACCTATTGATTCTTTTCACTGTTAGCTCTACACCTTCTCCATTCCCTGGAACTAATCTTTGGCCAAAGTGACTTAATTTTCTGACTTTTCATCATTAATTTTCTTTGCTTGTGCTTAATTGTATTTGCACGATTATCTGCGAAGTGAAAATCTTCATAATGTATCTAGCAAAGGATCATCACTAGGTGAAAGCATCCCACGTTCATTCATACTGCAAACAAATTGTAAGTGATGATGTGATCCACAAAGCAATGACACCAGCATCAGAAAATTCTAGTCGTTCAAGAATAATTTTATATAGTTAACCAAATTTGCTATTACATTTGTTATGTAAGCAGAGACAGCTAAAAAAAAAGTGGGAAACAAAAGACCTTTATTTATACTGCTAAATGAAGGATTATCAGGAAACAGGCACAAGCACTGATCCACTGATTGTTTATAGGTTTTTTATTTCTTTATTTTATTTTCACATTTTTACTGGTGGGGTTTTGTGCAACTTAACATTTTCACATTTTTACTGGTGGGGTTTTGTGCTTTTGTGTTCTCTGACACAATGCCCAGTCGTCATTCAAGGGCTAAGGTGGACTCTTTCCTAAAAGGCAATTTAGCCAGTGCTATTCCAGGCTTGGCTTCCTCTGCCTTACATAGTCCTCCAACACACTCCCATTGGACTTAGCAGAACAAAAGCTCTACATAACTTCCATATTCCAAGTACGAGAAACACATGCCCGAAAATTAAGTTATGATGGAATCACACAGATAATGCCATGGAGTTCTGAAACTGTTCACATGCTTTGTAATGGGGGGAGAAAAAAAAGATAAAAAAGCACACCTCATGAGTAAGTAACTGTCATGTCTTAAGTCCACAAGGGCATCACAGTGGCCTCAGAAGAGATTCAAAATTATGTGTTAGAAGCTCTGGACATAATCAATCTCCAATAGAGAGACTGTCCCTGAGGCATCTGGGAGTACCACTTTGTCCTGCAAACTGGAGACACTTTATGGGCTGGTTGCTTTTGCCACTGTAGATGCAGACATGGACCTCAAAAATCTGCACCCTGATTTTGAAAAGTGCCTCTGTTAGCAGATGATGTGCAGTTGTTGAGACGCTGGCTGTGTCAGATGCATCTAAGGTGCACAGCTGTTTCCACATCTGTAGAGCATTCCAAATCCCATGTTCTGTGAGTGTCATGAAAAACTAAGATAGCATACTTGCATGCAGAGTCACTCAGTATCTGCAAATATGCTCTACACAGATCCTTCTGGCTTCTCAAGATGCTCCCAAGTGCTCACACATATAACAGCAATTCAGGCATCTTAAGGATGACCTCACTGATGTTTTCAGACTTTCATTTTTGTGGAGAAACATACAATCATAACTTCTCTTGAATCTTTTTCAGTATAAAACCTGGGGGGAGAAATATGGGATTGTACATCCATTTTGATTCCTCCATTTTTTTTACTCTTTTTCTTTTTTTCTTCCAGAAATCTTCTTTTTCTTAAGAAAGAAAAAAAAATCATAATAGTTCTGAACTCAAGTTTTGTTAAAAAATCAAAAGCAAATACATAGATACAAAACTACCCTCAAATCCTTTCCATAATGTTGAGATAACTTCAAATGAGATCTTCTGGATAAAGATTTGCAGATCTGCATTTTAAAAGCAGGCTAGTTTTACCTTGTGGCAATATTTTATTAGATTTATATTATCTATACTAACATATAACTCATTAAAATGAAATGCTATTCCTGCTGAAATCACGGATTAAACTTACATTGAATTCACTGTGAATAAGATTTGACTTATAATTGACATCCAGTTAAATCTCTTTTACTGGAATAATCACTGCAAAACAGAATCAGCACAGTATATCCAATTACTTTTAACAAGGGCTAAATGACTTACCTCGTCTGTTTAAATGGTAAACTGGTGTTATTTGTAAGGCTGCTCACAGTAATTATCTAGAAAACATTGTAGCTTTCCATGTCAAATGTTCTGGTTTTGTCTTTTTTTTTCTGTTATTTAGTTCCCTCTACTTTCCCTAAGGTATTTTTCAGTGTGTTACACGTACTCTGACGAGCAAGTCCTTTACAACACATGGGTCCAAAATTAAGGGAGAAATTACCTGAAAGAAATTTGAAAACACATACAATTAAACTAGCTTCATCCCAGCTACCCTAACACATAAGCAAAAAAACCAAAACTAACCAAACAAGCTTTCCATTGCAATAAAGCAACCCTGTGTAGCAAGTATAAAAATTAAGTGATAAAAGCCGTGCCAATACTAACTCCACTTTAAATGAAACATGAGGATATACAGGCTTATACAGGCCTAACTTTGGAGGTCAGAATCTTTGTTGTTAGTGAATAGAAGGTAGAATGGAAGGTTAGTGAATGGTAGGTAATCTAGTGGCCATTAGGCTCGTTGAAGATATCCTGGCACAGAAAATAATTTAATGTAAAGAAAAGGTAAAAACTTCTAATAATCAAAAGTAATTAAAGGATTTTTAAAACATATTTTATTTTAAACTCAATAATGAATGTTTAAGACACGACTTCTACTGCCATTTATGAAATAAAAGTATATGCATGCAATATGTACACCGATAAATTCTGAACATTAGGACTACCGTTTAATTGCCTCATTACTGTTTCTATCAGGATGTTCCAATTAAAAACTTCTTGTGTGTTGTGAATAACTAATAAAGATTGTCATAGTTTATTGGATAGATGTTGATATACTAAAAAGAAAGATTCCCTGTAGGTTTTTCTGACCTACTGGTTACATACCAGTTTAGGAAGGAAAAATAACCTCTTGCTGACAAGATACCATTTGTTGCATTTAAAAAAAAAAAAAATAATGAAGAAGGTAGTGCAGCTTTCACATGTGACAAATCACAGAATCATAGACTAGTCTGTGTTGGAAGGGACTTTCAAAGGTCCTCTAGTCCAATCTCCCCTGCAATAAGCAGGGACATCTTCAACTAGATCAGGTTGTTCAGATCCCTGTCCAACCTGCCCTTTAATGCTTCCAGGGATGGGGCACTACCACTTCACTAGGCAACTTGTTCCAGTGTATCCCCACCCTCATGGGGAAAAATGTCATCTTTATATCTAGTCTAAATCTTCCCTCTTTTAGTTTAAAGCCATTGCTCCTTGTCCTACCGCAACAGGCCCTGCTGAAAAGGCTGTCCCCCTCTTTCTTATAAGTCCCCTTTAAGTGTTGAAAGGTTGCAAGAGCTTCTCCCCAGAGGCTTCTCTTCTCTAGGCTGAACAACCCCAACTTTCTCAACCTTTCCTCATAGGAGAGGTGTTCCCGGTCTCTGATCATTTTCATAGACCTACTCTGGAACTGCTCCACGCCTTTCCTCTGTTGAGGGCTCCAGAGTTCAATGCAGTACTTCTGGTGGGGTCTTACGGGAGTGAAATAGAGGGGAAGAATCCCTTTCCTTAGCCAGCTAGCCATGATTCTTTTGATGCAGCCCAAGACACAGTTGGCTTCCTGAGCTGCGAGTTCCCATTGTCAGCTCATGTCCGGTTTTTCATCCACCAGTACCCCCAAGTCATTTTCAGGGCTCCTCTCAAGCCATTCATCCCCCAGCTTGTATTGATACTGGGAGTTGCTCCAACTCAGGTGAAGGACCTTCCACTTGGCCTTGCTGAACCTTATGAGATTCACATGGGTCCACTTCTCGACCTTCTCCAGGCCCCTCTGGATGGCATCCCATTCCTCAGAAGTGTTGACGGCATCACACAGCTTGGTGTCATCTGCAAACTTGCTGAGGATGCACTTGAACCAGTGTCTCTGTAGTCGATATGGTCCCAGTCTGGACCAAAGTACTGGTCCCAGTACAGATGTGAGGGACACCACTTGTCACTGTTCTCTATCTGGACATTGAGCCATCGACCACTACCCACTGGATGTGACCAACCAACCAATTCCTCATCCATCAAACAGACCATCCACCAGATTCATAGGTCTCTGGTTTAGAGAAGCATGTTGCGGGGGACTGTGTCAAAAGCCTTACCAAAGTCCAGATAAATAACATCCTTAGCTCTTGACTTGTCCACTGATGTAGTCACTCCATCATAGAAGGCCACTAAATTGGTCAGGGAAGACTTGCCTTTGATAAAGCCATGCTGGCTGTCTTGTATCACCTCCTGTCCTCCATGTGGCTTAGCATACCTTCTAGGAGGATCTGTTCCATGATCTTCCCAGGCACAGAGGTGAGGCTGGCAGGTCAGTAGAACCCAGTGTCCTCCTTTCTAGCCTTGTTAAAAATAGGTGCAATGTCATGAGGGACTTGACCTGACTGCCATGACTTTTCAAATATGATGGAGATGGGCTTGGCAACTACCTCAGCCAATTCCCTCAGGACTCTGGGATACATCTCTTCAGATTCCATAGACACTTGTATGTTCAAGTTCCTCAGGTGGTCACAAACCTGATCTTTTACAGTGGGAGGGCTTTCCTCACCCAGCCCCTGCCTTGCAGCCCATCCACTTGAAAGGCATGGGGAGAGAGTTTGACAGTGAAGACTGAGGCAAAAAAGTTGTTGAGTACTTCAACCTTCTCCTCATCTGTCGTTACCAGTTTGTCAATAGCGTTTGTCATGGTGGGGGTACATTTTCTTTGACCTTCTTTATCTGGCTGACATACTTATTGAAGCCTTCGTTATTGTTCGTTGCATCCCTTGCTAAGTGCAGCTCCAGATGTACCTTGGCCTTCCTGACCCCATTCCTACACAACCAGGCAGCGTCCCTATACTCCTCCAAGGATATCTGTACCTGCTTCCACTGCCTGTGCATTTACTTCTTGCTCTTAGCTTTGATCAGCAGGTCTCGACTCGGCCATGCCAGTGTTCTTCCTCTTCTGATTTCTTAGAGCTGGGGATCAAGAGCTCTTGTACTCTAAAGAAAGCATCCATAAAGATCTGCCAGCTCTGTTCTTCTCCCTTGTCCTGAGTGTAGTTTCCCAGGGGGTCCTATTGATTAACTCCTTCAACAGCTGGAATTTTACTTTCCCTAAATGAACAGACCTGACCTTACTCTTCCCCTGACCCATATACCTCAGGACTGTGAGCTCCACCAATGTATGATCACTACAGCCCAGGCTGCCACCAGCCTTGGTGTCACCAATTAGTTTACTTGTGTTGGTGACCAACAGGTCCAGTATCACATCCCTTCTGGTGGAGCTGTCTATTATCTGGCGTAAGTTTTCCAGGAGAACTTCTGGATATCCAGCAGATGTAAGGGTGGTTGAAACTCCCCAGCAGGACAAGAACCTGCGACTGTGATGCCTCTTGTAGTGACAACACCCTTCCTGCATGAACTGTCACGCAAACTGCTGCACCATGCTGCAGCTGCCTACTCTGGTCACAGTGCTCCTGGTTGCCTTCACTCCCCCGGCTGCTTTTTGTAGGGGAGGTGGGGTGAGGCGCCTTTGCTCTGGAAATTCCCAGGCCTCATCAGCATCTCTCCAAGAGCTTTTGATACCTGGTATCTCTCTATGCTGCCCTGGCGTTTCTCAGCCTCAGGAAACCCCACTGTGCACTGAGATCTGATGCTTCACCGTGGGTCAGGCTGGATCCACAGCAGGTCCCCTTGACAACTGACCTTTTCATTCTGCTTTTCATTCTGGCTACACTGGGGCACATGATACCTTGAGCTTATGTAAGGACTTTATCCAGAAACGTCTATCATCCTCAAATGGAGATGGAAGTAAAATTAACCTTTGTGTATTATTTTAAAATGCATCATAAATTGTTCGTCTACCTTTTTTTTTCTTTTCTTCCCAATATAAACTAGTTTTTCCTGTCATTAATACATTAAGGTGATGATACTTTTGGGCTGAAATACTTCTGGGCTAATAACCACTTAGTACTTGATGTATTCCTTCTGTATGCAGCTGGTTTCTTTTTGATATTCAAACCAACAAATTATGTAAATTTTTTTCAGTAATTTCTCCCACTCAACTTCATTATACTGTTCCATGTTGTGAACAGCAGGAGGGTGATCCTTCAGCTAGCAGAAGCCAGGAAACAATAGCTTTATGTGAGGGTAAATGGCAGTTCTGGTTTGGTTGGTTTTTTGTTTGTTTTGTTTTTGTTTTTTTTTTTCATTTAATTTGTTTTGTTTTTGTCTATTTTATTTACCAATAAACTAACTGAATTATTGCAATAATTAATTTTCAAAATATTTACTGTTCTTTATTTTATGTAAACAAAGCAGGACATTGACACTAAGGACCTTATTGATACTTATATTTCATCCCCATCAGAACTGGGTATATTCCATGCGGGTTAACAGGATGTTAGACAGATTGGGAAAAAGCAGAGACCAAGATTGTGGAAGAGCAAAGACCAGGAAAAGGAGCAGAATAAGCAGAAATGTTAACAAAAGACAGCTCATAAACAGCACCTGACAACTCTACTGATTAGAGAAGAATTTGCCTGTCTGGCAGTTGGGCTTTGCAAGAAGATGTTGATTGGGCAAGATGATAACACTGATGGAATTAGTGGAAAAGGACTGAGTGATCTGAAAGACTATACACGTTGAGTGTTGCTTGTAATAAACGATCCTGGTTGCACCCCCCACCTGAGCCCATGCCTTCATATGCTACAATTCCACCCGTGAAAATACCACATAAATTAATCATAGAATCATAGAATTAACTATGATCATTGCCATTAGGATTAGCACCACATGAATTTATAATGTCAGAATTTATTTTATTATGTCTCTATTTCATTTTAAGTGTCCCATCATTATCAACGTATTTGATATTCACTGTGTTAATGGTGATCATTACTAATTCATTCAGAGATATTAATGTGGATGTCATGGAAATTTCCACCAAAGTCTCGCTGTAATTCCTATTTATGAAAACATTTAAGCTCTAGCCTTAGACAATGCTGACTCATGTTATTGATGAACTGGAGTTAACTAGTGTAGCTACACAGTGTCACTATATATAATACATATATGTCGCCATAATCTCTGAAAATGTGTTATTTTTTAAACACTAAAATCTTCAGACTGTAACAATGAAATAATACTAGTGCTATTTTTCTGCAGTCTCACAGAATTTTCTGATTTTATATGTGACAAAGAGAGCAGAGTATATTTTCAACAACAGTAGCAATTACAGTCTTCAAGTTTGTTCGTATTATACTTACATAAACATAAGGTAAAATTGGCAATAAAAATGAAACTGATCTTTTTTTCCCCATTTCCTGATTTCTGTTATTGTCAGTAAGTATTATATTATTCAGTCAAAGCTGGAATAGAACCCTTTGAGTTGGATTTTAATCATATTTTATTAAGTAGGATCTTATTTTGCAAATAGCTACATTGGTTACACTGTTAAGATTATCTAGCTTGAAACAAACACAAAATAATCTCATAGAATGTAAAATCACATTTCAGAAAAAAATTAAACCTTTATAAGTAATTTAATTGCTAAGCTATACCATAATGCTTCTTTTTTATGGTCATTTATAGGCCAAATAGATCTTAAATTATTTTTCACTGATTCAACATAAGTGGGCTATACTATTACCTAAAATAATTTACACATTAGTGAAAGATGTATGTTTGAATCTGTTCAGAGATGACAGAGGCTTGAACCTGTGACTCACACGTCTTGGGCAAGGCTCCTGTGTACTCAGCTATGGATAAAAGTAAGCTTACAATTTCCAAGTAAGTAAAAACTCCAGCTGACATTTCAGAAATACTTTGTTTTCCAATGCCATGTTTTTGATATCCCAAGGCATCTCAAATTACATCTGATACTTTAATGAAGACAACTGAATTTTACTCTTAGAGTGGTATTTATTTGCATAAAGACAGATGTTTAATGTAATTTCAGTTTCTGTAGGATACCTCTTCTGGCCTCAAGAAGTAGCAAAGATGGCAATGGGTGCCTCATAAATTCTGAGTCATTCTCATAGCCTGCTGCACTTGTCTCAGATAATCTAAGGCATCTGTCTGTGTTTAGGTAATTGCATGGAGCTTTAGATTTCCACTGACTAAAACAAAGTTATGAAGGTGAATTTAAAAAACTTGCTCTCAGTAAACACCCACTGGTAGGCTCCTGTACTTAGATACCTACATTACCCAGAATCACACATAGAATGGCAGGGGTTGGAAGGGACCCCTGGAGATCATCTAGTTTACCCTTATGCCAAAGCAGGTTCACCTAGAACAAATTGCACAGGATCACATCCAGGTGGGTTTTGAATACCTCCAAAGAAAGAAGCTCCACAACCTCTCTGGGCAGCCTGTTCCAGTGCTCTGTCACCCCCAAAGTAGCAAAGTTTTTCCTCATGTTTAGATGGAAGTTCCTGTGTTCCAGTTTGTGCCTATTCCTCCTTGTCCTGTCTCTGGGCACCACTGAAAACCGCCTGGCCCCATCCTCTTGACACCTGGCCTTTAGGTATTTGTAAGGCATTGCAATTTGTAAGCATTGATGAGATGCCCCCTCAGTCTTCTCTTCTCCAGGCTAAACAGACCCAGCCTACGTGCTCCTAAAAAACATTGTGTATATATTTCACATATTTCCAATTTTACTAGACTTGCACCATTATTTGTGATACCAGTCTGTACTTGTCCTTGAATTTGGTACAGGAGGGCTGCTGTGAAGAGTAAATGGGTTATTATATTACATTGTAGTAGGTGGAGTCCTTTGTTCTTAGAACCTGCTTTAAAATAATTACAGTATTCTTGGCCAAAAAAAAATGTTTATTAGGGGTTAGAACCACAGAAAATATGTCGGGAAACAATTATTTAGTTCTTTTTTGCATCTCACATATTAATCAAAACTCTTTTTAAAGATCCCTAGTTATGAAGATGGTGTAACCTTCCTATTTAATTATTTTACACTTTGAAATCCCTACTTTTGAAAAGCCCAGATCATTAACTAGGAGTTCTTTGTTTAAATATTCTTTATCTTTTTATGGTAGAGGCAGAAAACCTTCTTTCCAGTTTCTCAGTCATTTCGACATTTTTGAGTTAGGTTATCATGCTTTCTCCCCATTTCTTCCTATTAAAGTCATCCTATTTTTTCCAGTTTACTTAATAGACCATATGTTTTTCACATCAGCATTGTTTAATAAAAAAAGCCACTTATAATTTCAGTTCCAAACTTCTAGGGCCATACACCTGCTCACTCACTTCCCCTCCCCGTAAAAGAACAGGGAGAAGAGGAAGAAAAGGAGGGAAAAGGAAAAGAAAACAACTTGTGGATTGAGATAAAGACAATTCAATAGAACAATAACAGAAGAGAGAAAAAAATAATAACAATGGTAAAAGAATATGCAAAATGGAACACAAGTCACTCCCACTACCCAGTGACTGGTTGCTCAGCCTGTCCCAAGAAGTGATTGCAGATTGCTGACTGCTGGCCAGCCTCCATTTATATACTGAGGATGATGTCTATGGTATGGAATATTCCATTGGCCAGCTTGTTCTGTCTATGCTCCCTCTAAGCTTCTGTGGGAAGTTGAAAAAGTCCTTGACTGATGTAAAACACCACCTGGCAACAACAACAAAAATATGCATTACCAGCATCATTGTCACACCAAACCCAAACCAAAACAGTTACTAGAAAGAAAGATTAAGTCTATCCCAGCTGAAACTAGGACAACTGTATATATGTTTAGCGGTAAATGCATAATGAATATATGTGCAGTGACTATATGTTTTTTAACTATGCTAATGATCAGATACACCTATATTAAATAGTTTCCATGATACACTGGATTAGCCATTATGTGGATCACTAACTCCATAAAATAGCCTTGCCATCTGACCACTACATATCTTTGGTTTCTTGCTAAAAGAAAACTTGGCAAAGATGTCCTGCAATCATTTATTTTTCTTTGCACACCGGCAATATTAGCTTAGGGATTAATATTTTCTAATCTAATACTAACACCCTTGTAATAGCTAAAAGACAGGTTTCATTAACTTTGAAAATTACTTATAATTGTATTTCAGCTGTTAGTTAAAAAACCAAAATCAACAAACATCTTAATATGGGATAAAGGTGATAACTGAAGCTGGTGTCTCTTGGTAATGTAAAGCTCTATAAATCACAATTTATTTCTGGAAATATTCTAAATAATTTTATTTTAAAATGTCTTTTTTTTTAAAATAAACAATAAAGTCAGTGTTGTATGTGAATAGAATGGTTAAATTACTTCAATCAAGAGAACACATACTCACTTTTAGTGGGCATTAACTTAAAAAGCAATCTTTTCCTGGTCTTATTAATTTTGAATTAGCCCTTTAACTGAGATAAAAGAGTAGAATGCATGCCATAAAATTGAAACAGCACAGTTAGAGACAAAAAACCCCCCCTCTTATCACCTGTTTTCATGTGATGACATTGGTCCTGGCATTCATTATTACAAATAATTGCTGGAATCATTTAAATAAAACAATGATCCACATGAACGTACTGCATATGGAAAATCCCCTTTGTTAGTAAGCAACTTAAACATACATCCAGGGTTTTTTGAAATTCAATGGGTTTTCAGAGAATAGGCTAGAAATTGCTCAGTTCCCATTACCCATGTAGAGAAAATTAGCAAAGTTCTAACTAAGATTAACCTGTAGGGAATTACCCTTGTGTAAAATAATTCCTTCAGGGTAATAAAGGCAGAGCTACCTGCCTGCTCCAACAGGAAATCTTTTTCAGTATTTTATAACAGGAACATAAGTACCAGAAATGCTAAAACTCACCTGTGCATAATAAAAAAAAAAAAATCAAATTTACATAGCAAGTAAGGGAATAGCTTGAAATTTAAGAGAATTCAACCCGATTTACAGGCAAAATTAACAGGAAAATGCTCATAATATTCCAAGTCAGTGTTTGTCAGGCATATTTTGATTTAGGTGTTGAACTTCAATGCAGCTATATATTGCAGAATTATTTTTTTACTAACAGTGGAAAAGTAGACCAACACAGATTTCTGCCTCGAGTAAGAAGCATATGCTAGACAAGAGTTAAATTTATTATTTCACAGTTGTCTGTTTATCAACACAGGGAGAAAATCCATGTAATTACAAACACTCTATTATCCAACATCTAATTTTAACACTTCTAGATAACAATTTCTTGTTTCTTGAGAGATGATTTCACTTGAATATGAGATCACAACAGGTGTGATACTGAAGCCTTTTTTTTTTTTTGCAATTATGTAACAGAAAAAAAACTGTCAGAAAAAGAAAATGTTGAAAACTTCAAATCACAAGGGCAGACTGAAGTGGACTGTAATATTAATCAAAGTTGATCTTGAAAGATAGATTTTTTTCTCCCATTTTTTTGGGATCAAGATAACACAAGGTCTTTCACTGTCTTAAAATCAGGGATTTAGCTGCTTTGGCTCTTGAAGTCTGGTATTATATGACTAAGTATCTACAATGGATTGAACTTGGCTGGCTGCCAGGTGACCATCAAACAGATCTGTCACTCCCTATTCATCAGAAGGACAAGGGGAAAAAATAAAATAAAAAGCTTTTTTTTAAAGCTGGACTGTGATAAGGACAGAGAGATTGCTTATTATCATCATGGACAAAACAGACTTGAATTGGGGAAATTAATTTATCACCAATGAAACAGAGTAGGATAATGAAAAATAATAACATATCTAAAAACACCAACCCCCTACCCCTACTCCTGTTCTGAGGCTCAACTTCACTCTAAATTCTTCTACCTCCTCCCACTGCACAGTCCAGGGGGATGGGGAATGTGGGTTATAGTCAGCTCAAAAAGCTTAATCTCTGCTGCTTGTCCTTCATGAACTTCTCCAAAAGGGGTCATTCCCATGGGCTGAAGCTCTTCATGAACGGCTCCAACATAGGTCCTTTCCAGAGGGTGCAGTCTTTCAGGAACACACTGCTCCAGTATGGGTCCCCCCATGGGGTCACAGACCTTCCCTGCAAACCTTCTACAGCACTGGCTCCTCTCTCCATGGGGTCACAGGTCCTGCCAGGAACCGGCTCCAGTGGAGGCTTCCATAGACTGGAAGTTGGATAACTGCTCCTTTGTGGACCTCTATGGGATGTAGGAGGACAACCTGCCTCAACATGGTCTTCACCAAGGGCTGCAGGGGAACCTGTGCTCCCGTGCCTGGAGCACTTCTTTCCCTCCTTCTTCACTGCCTTTGATGCGTGCAGAGTTGTTTCCCTCACATATACTCATTCCTCTCTCCCAGCTATTGTGCAGCAGTATTCCCCCTGATACCACTGTCAGTGATTGGCTCAGCCTCAGTCAGAGGCAGGTCTGCCTTTGTCCAACATGGGGGCAGTTTCTTGTGTTTTCTTACAGAAGCCACTTCTGCAGCCCCCCGTGATGAAAACCCTGCCATGGAAACCCAATATAGGATCACATATGTTGGTGTGCCCTGTTAGATTTTTTAGGAGTGGCTTGCTGTTAGTGATATTGAAACATTGCCTGACTTGAAGTATGTAAAATCAGAGAAAATAAGAGGTGATCACAATTCCTAATGAGGTGTTACAGTGGTCTGTGAGGTTATTCTCTCTGCATTCCTCTTATGATTAGCAAAATATTAGTGATTAATTACCATCCTTAAAATTAATTCCTTACTTGGTTAAAAAAAAAATAAATCATGTTAACATCAATCACTGCTTTCTAAAAGCATTAAAAGCTTGCCCAAGTTATGGTAATACATAAATATTTAACTCAGAAACACAGATTTATCATATAATCTTAAAGGAGAAACAGTACTTTTAATATCAGGCAGATACAATGGAGTCTTAAATAAAAAGTTAAAGCAAAAATAGATTAATGCATTTTATTTTCCCTCTGCATGTTGTAGGTTTGTTTTCCTGTGTCTTTATACTGTGGGATGATTTTCTTAATGTCGCAGATGTTAATCATGCATTTTTCTTCTGGTTCTAATGCAGACTCAGCAAATCACGATAAAACCATTAACACAAAGACTGGGTCAAGTGGCTACAATAAATCATCTTTAAAGACCTGTTTGCCACTTGTATTCTTCAGTTTTCATTAGGGCTATTGAAGTTTCAAGCATATTTTTCTGCAAGTGAAATCTGGCTTTTGTTAAGTTGTCTCTTGTGAAGGCGTACAATATCAGATTTTCTGGAAATGATAAACTGCTATACCTGAATTAACTGTTTTTTGAAGATAAATGGAAATCATAGCCTTCGTGCATGGATTAGCTTCTCTTTTGCTTAGAAATGCAGTATGACCACAAATTCAAATTCACTCATTTTCTGTACTTTATCATTAGATAAGAATGTAAAATGGAATTTTTTGAGCTTTCCGTGTGAGGAGCTTAACAGTGTTATAAAGTGATGAATGTACTGCATTTCTTTCATTAACAAATTGATAATATAATTATTCTTCTGGAGAATTTTAAGCAATTTCTTGGTGTACGAAACGTTTAGTGTACAGTGATTCTCACTATGAACCAAACATATACGAAGGGAATGCCTGTAATATAGCTGTGATAATCCAATAATTTTTATGAACATAATTGGGTTTTCAGTCAGTCCATTGCTTTCAGCTGTGAGAAGAGCTAGAAAGTGCAGCAATAGTGACATGTCACATGTAAGACTGAGCAAAAAAGGAGTATGATAAAAGGGGGACTTGTGTGTTTGGGTTTTTTCTGTCAAGAAAATTAGAGACAAAATCAAATAAAACCCCTCTTCAAGTATTTTATATAAGATGTTTAAATTCATTGGAAGAAAATCTCTGGAATATTTATTGCAGGCAGAGAATGGTGATTTTACGCAAAAATGATAAATGTTTTTCTCAATGTACTGGTTTCTCCATGTATTTGTTATAGATGAAGATGAAGTCTTGATGTATCAAAGTTTGACTCATTAAAGATGACCGTATTAATGTTTTTGGTTATTTATGGTGTGCTGTAAGATTTTCATGAGGAACGCTTGCTCAGCCTACATGCATACTATGTAGTTTCTTTAGGGAAAAAAAAAAAAAGAAAAAAAAAGAAAAGAAAAAGTTATCTTTAATCACTTGATGGCACTTTGTAACTTTCCAGCAATATACAGGGAACATTCTGGATTATACTCATATTATTACATAAAGTAATCTGACTAAGATTTTTGTGAAGAAGAAAACTTGCTATTCTGTTGCAAGAAACAGTAATTGGAATATTTAGAATTGTAATTCAAGAATCCTACCTGTTTATGAAACTGGAAGAACATCAAAAGAGAAAAAAAATCATTTTGCTTTTTTCTACTCTGAGAAATTAAGTCATAGTTAAATTCATTTTGAAGATGGGTTTTGGTCATCATATATACTTGAAAAAACTCTTTGTAACTCCTTGCATTTTTAAGACAAAATTTAGTTTTCAATTACTTTGCAAAGATCTGAGAGGGAAAAATAAATGTGTAGTTCATAGGCTTACTTCTTTTTAATTCATTAAATTAAATTATTTTGTTAGATTTTTTTTATACTATTTTGCCTTGCTTTGGTTCCATCAGCCTTTATTGAAATGCTGTGTCAAGAATTCGTATGCTTAAAGACATTTCATTTCCAAAACCAATTTTACATTTATTTAAGATTACAGAAATTTGAAACATCATATTTACTTTCACAATTTAACTAAAAGGTGTGTAATTAATCTTATTTGATATCAGTAAAAAGCTCATTAGTAGAATATTAATAGGACATTTAGCAAAAAATATATACTTGGTGATGGCTCTCTCTCTTCACTATATTGTTCCTTGCCTTTTTGTCCATGTGCTACGCAATTTGTTATTCTCTTTTTCAGTGCTGCAGCTGTTTCAAAAGAAAATCAGAACCCTGGGACCTCAAATGCTCCCAGTATGATCTTAAAACTTCAAGCTTCCAGGTAACTTGAATCGTTCAAATCTATTAACCATTATCACCTCCAGTCTGGAGCAAGGAACATCAAGTTCAGTAACATTTTAAAAATACTGTGTGTACAAGTCCATGCTTGGCCAACTTGATAGCCTTCTATAATTAAATGACTAGCTCAGTGGATGAAGCAGTGAGCAGTAGATGCTGCTGATCCTGACTTAAACAATGATTTTCACATTATTCTCAACAACCTAATGTTGGGTCTCAAGGTATGAAGGGAGGAGGTTTTTGCAAAGGTCCACTTGGCATCATCGATGGGAAAAGTGCAGTGCATAGTCAGTGACTCATGGCCCGCTCAGCCCAGACTGCACTAGACTGAAGATTTTGGGCAGGCAAAGGAGTGTATAGCTCAGGATATATCATAAGGAAATATGTAATATGTTAGGATGTCAATCCTACTAAGACGGTACTGAAAAAATATGTAAAGTGAATGGAGCCAGGTTTGGTTCAATCTTACTTGCAGTGTTTCTCTCCTTGGAAACTTTCCCCAGAACCACACTCTTCTGTTTTGTTCTGGAGGAACTTTGCTGGTTCTCCTCATGAGAGAATGGTTACATGATGATAATCCTGGAACAGAGCTGAGTTAGATCACTAAGATATGTGAAAGTGAATATACCATAAGTTTTTGATTCATAGGACTTTTTCAGAAGTCAAATTCAGCCCCTCCTCCCAGTTTAGTGTGATCTGCAAACTTACTGAGGGGCATCATTATCCAGATCATTGATAATTATTATTCAGGTATTTATATACATTGATGAGATCACCCTCCTCCAAGCTGTGTCTTCTCTAGTTTAAACAGCACCAACACCTTCAGCCTTCTATTAATCATCTTTGTGACTCCAGGTGTGGCCTCACCAGTGCTGAGCAGAGGGCTTCATAGGTCAAGTTAGTGTGCTAGTGTCTTGGATTTAAAAGTGAAGGATAACAATGAGCCAAGTCTTGTCTGCTGAAATTGTTTCTAATGAAACCAAAATCCATCTGAATCTCAAACAGCAAACCGAGCACTGCCTGCAGTTAAAGTCAGTAACATTTGCTAAGTGCCTCCAATTTGAATATTTTAAGAATATTTTAAGACAGAAATCATGACAAAAGCTACTGGTTAAGAAACAGCTCTCATATTTTAGACAATGCTGTTCATGGCTGAGTTGTTCCTCTGATAAGGAATAGTGTCTACTGAAAAGTCATCATTGTTCGAAGAATAATCATCTTAAACAAACTGTGCATGTCAATATGAAATTTGAAAATATCTAAGAAATAGAAAATAAACAGTTCAGAGTAGAAAATCAGAGCAATTAATAACACAGCAGTTCATACAGTATTTACTGGTTATTTGCAAGGCTGAAATGGGAAATTTCTTTTAGAGAAACAAAACTCCTGATAGAGCTATAAGCTATAATTTTTACCTGTAACAAACACCTAGAATCAAGTGAAGAGAAGGATATGAGATGAAAGATATTCAGGATTTAGGAAACTGCCCAAATAGCTTTTTTCAGCTGTAGACTCTAGTGTCTAATAGAACACTGCAAAGTTGAAAGTAAAAGGTATTGAAAAACCAGGAATGATTCCTACAGCAAAGCATATGTTAGGACTTACATTTATAATTATTTCACCTGTAATCTTTTGTTTCACACTGTTAGCTAATTGTTGGCCTTCCCTCTGGTTAAATCACTCTTTTTACTTTCTCATTAAGACTCTCTGCCTTTGAACAACAACCTGCATCTAGATGAAACTAACATGGAAAAGCATTGCTTCCCAGCTATGATCAAAATCAAGTTCTGTTAATAGGGAATATTAAAGGATGCATCTCAGGATGAATTTAGAAAATTGCAGATCCAGAATTTGTTTCTTGCTGGGGTGAAAAGCTGGTGACTATGAATCTTTTTGTAAGGATTTTCCTTCATTTCTTTAATTTGTCTCATAAATAAAGGGTAAACTGAACCAATTTACCAGTCCTTCATGGCATAGTACAATTTGATTAATCGATTATGGAATAGCTTAAATTGATTAAATCTTTTTTGAGTGAAGAATTTAGGTTAGTGAAACCTATTTTCTAACAACAGCTAACTATAATTCCCAAAAAAGCAAAGTCAAACTAGCAAAGTTTTCTTTTGTTTGGTTGGGGTTTTTTGGCTTTGTTTGTTTGCTTGCTCTGTTCTGTTTTGCTTTGTTTTGTTTTTTGTTTTGTTGTTTTTATCCTTACGTCATCTATAACAGCAAAAGATCATTTAAATAGAGATATGAAATATTATACTGAATAGACAAATACGTTGGATGGTCAGAGCTCAGGATGTAGTCTTAAAAACTATTTGCACCATTAACTTCAAAGTTTTCAGGAAAATTCATCACAATAACTTCCTTAGTTTTACACAGGAGGCAAGAAATTTAGCCCAATCTACTCACCCTAAGCACTTAAGCATAGTTACCTTTCAGTATACCACCAATATGTACATGTAAATCAATGTCATTTAATTGCAGCATTAACAGATATTTTGAATTTGGCTCACTGATTTGGGTTACTGAAGCACAGAGCTGGAAATGTTTTCATTAGCTTTACTCCCATATGCCACTGATTTCTTCAGAGTTTATAACCATGTCAGATAGCTTCTGGGTATGCTGATTTATCCATCTTTGCTAAAATTTTATTCATGTGTCTAGTGTCTAGTGGTATCGTACAAAAAAGTAAAAATGTTTCTTCTAGAAATGCCCATCCTAGCTTACTAAACTGCAAAAGCATATTAAATTATCACAACAGCAGCACTCCATGAGTGTTATAACAATTAATTAATTATAGTTTGTAAACTACTTTTATTTCTTTAAAGTCATTATTATTATTATCTAAGGACTCCTTAAGAAACAGGCAATTATTTCAGTTAAAATTCAAGATAAGATCTTACTTGAAATTATAATATTATGTGAGCTTTAATTAGTAAGTACCAATACAATTTGTACAGTATATAACATTTAGGAAAGCAATCAAACTGCAAATGAAACTCAGCGTTTGGTTTCCACTGATATTCTTGTTATTAGTATGCTAAGACTTTAAAAATATTATATCTATGTTTTACATGAATCTAACAATATAAACTATTTACACAAGGGAATGAATAAACATTTACTTGTCTATTGTTCAGACAAAATAAAGGAGAAGAGCAATTAGTGAACTGCTTTATCCTATTGCTTAATACACACAATATTTTGCAGAGAAAAAAAGAAGCTCATTGTCATAATAAAACCCCTGTAGTATATGTGAAGATATGAAGATATAAACTGGATGAATAAATTTAAGATTGAAACAAGAAAACAGTTTCTAGCAATTTCTGTAGTGAGATTCCAGAATAACATTTAAATTGGGTAGTAACAAGTACCGGACTTCAGTAAACATATGAAAGAGATTGTTAACGTGATACGGCAGAAGACTGGGTCTCTCTCTGAGTTCTGTGCTTATATGGGTGATGCTCCTGTCTCTAATATATTTCCTGAAGTACCTTTGAGAGTTCTTTAACGATCATATGTCTCAGGTTTTCTGTAATGAAAAAAAAGGACAATTTTCCCTGTTCTAATGGAGTAATGAACAGTTACTTGTTAGTTTTAGAGCTAGTGTAAAGCTGAGAAACAGAAATCAATGTGATGTTTGAACCTCTCAGTGTTTCAATTACAGTTAAAAAAAAAAAGTTGGAAATTTTTTTCAGGTAATGGAATTAGCTCTTGACTTTCCCCTTCAGAATAACTTGTCTAGCAAACTGAGGAGAGAAGCAGGACAAAATCATAGTTTAGGCTTGTTCTTCCAGAAGTACCTAAACTTTTCCAAGGGAAAAGAACTGATGTTTCAGGTTCAGTTCCTTTGACTAGGTATGCACATTTTTGAGGCATAAATAAATAAATTAAAAGGACCTCATGTCTTCTTTCTCAATGTGCTCTAGTCCATTGAATCAAATCCCTGAACAGCTGCCATGCATTCCCATTATGATCTTTGTAGATTTTTTTGTTTGAAGAGTAGCAAAACAAGTATTCTCTTGTTACCCGTGGTCAGTTGATTATGGCAATTCCCTAGAATTAGGATATATGAGTCAATTTCTGTTAGGCTGGATAGAGTCCAGAAAACTTTTGTTAGAAATCTAGGCAAATGCGAATAGCTGCTGCCACCTTTGTAGTCCTTTGCATTTGGCTGTTTGTCCATGATAATCTAATTCATATTAAAGCTTTGAGTGAGAGAAAAGCTAACATCTCTGTAACAGTTCCGGAGCATATATTAGAAAGTAGTTAATGGCAATATAGGCAAGGTAACATTTTACTTGTCATGTATTCATTGTGGTAGTAGTAAACTTTGATTATGTTTTGGTAAGAAACAGAGGAAATAATATTCCCCCAGCTATGTTCATGTGTTGTTCTGTCACATTGTAGTTGCTTAGAATGGGGGGATCCCTCGTTCCAACATTAAACACAATCCTCACCTTTAAAAAGGAGGAGTGCAGTACTGCTTCTTAAATACAAGATATTAAGGTATTATATAAAACATTATTGATAATATGGTATGGTTTTACATTCAGTTGTGTTTGAAGGTAAGCAATTTAGAGAACTTTAACTTGCAATATTAAGAGAATATTTTCTGTACAACTCTTTTACTGCTATTTCAGATCTACAAATATGGGTTGTTTGACATCAAATTTTTGGTTGTAATATCTTTCTCTCTTTTTCTTTGTCAGACCCAAACATAATTTTTGTGGTTTTGTTCATTTCTGAAAGCAAGAAAAAAAAAGAAATGTAACAGAAAAAGGAAAGTAAACGAACAGATTTCCAAGCAGTCATATGGTTTCAGTTTAATTTTTTTCTTCTGATTTCAACACACGGACAAACTGCTGTCACCAAGTGCCAAACTGCCTCATCATGGAGCTGACTAGCTGTTACATTTTTTGTCTGTCATGGTAGGCATTTTCTTGCATCAACTTCAGATGTCAGCAACAATGAGAGCCCTTGCTTTTTCTGGACCAATAAAGTTGGAAATGACCATCTGCTCAGCCTTCTGTTCCCTGAATTCTTCCCTAGAAATAGTTTTCAAGAATATATTAAGAACTGCGTAAGATAATAAATAATGCGTAAGATGTCGGTAATATAATCTTAACTCTTTCCTTTCAATTCATGAGGCATACTGTTGTTAGGGACACTGAAGCAATGAAAGCCAAAAGGAAATTTTTGTAGTTCACAATAATTTGGTTTATAACATTGAGCTACATAGCGCTGCAATTCTTTACCTTATAATTAAATGTTGCTGTACAATTTTAATGTTAGTAAGATGATATTTCCAATATTTAAGATTCTTTTTATGTTCTGTTCATGCTAAAGGTTTGGAAAGTGTGTATTCAGCAGCAATTTGTGCCAGAATAAGGGATCTAGTATTAGGATATTCCCAAAATAGCAACAGAGCAAATATAGTCTATGTAGAATTTATATGGAACAAAGAATGAGTATGGGTTTTTTTCATGAAAATTATTTTGCATAAAGGATTTTCTTTTCTTTCCTAAAAAAACGTTCCACTCCCCAGCTGCTAAATTCTGAGCTCATATACAGAGCTTTTTACTCACACTTTGTGGTCTATATGCCCAGTTACCTGATTTCGGCAATGACAACACAACACTGAAGTTACCTACCAGTGTATGTACCACTGGGGTCCAAAATGTGAGTGATGCCAATTATGAAGTTAACTTTGAAAGCCAGCAAATACCTTCCTATTTTACTATATTATAATAAGTATAATGGCAACTTTATTTTAATGTTCAATATCTATACAGGCAGAAATCTGATAAATATCTTATTTAAAGGGTTCTCATCCAAGAAAACTTGTCAGTGGGAACATTCTCATTGTCTTGAATGAGTTGCGGGTCAAGATTTCCCTTTATTAGCTCCTCACTACTTGAGAAACATAAAATATCATAGACCTTAGAGCTACTGGGTTTTTCAATATGGTCTTAATGCAATGGTTTCTAACACTGACAATATTTTTGCCAGTTTTCTTATGAAAGCTTTTCTTACTTGGAAAAGGAAAAAAAAAGGTGTAATTACATTTTCCATAGAACAGAATTAATTTGAAATGCAGTGTCACAACTTAACAATTCATCTTGTAACATTATGTTCATGTGATAGAAGCTTTTTAAAAAGCATACAACAGCTTGATGTTATTTCAAACATCTATTGTTCTCCTTTGTTTTTCAAACTGGAACAAGAACACTGGAAAGGTTTCCATAGTTTGTTTCATTAACAAGACAGATGTGGCTAGTAGTGTGCCAGCACAGTTTTATTCTCAGTTGATGACAGAGTATTAAAAGCTACAATCAAGAAAAAAATACTCAGTATTCAGTGTTTGGCTTTTTTATATTATTTTAATACAATTTGCAAAGCAGATCCTGTAAACTTAACTAAAAAAATACACAATAGGTAATATCATTGATATTGTAAATTGATGAAAGTAACCACTACTTCTTCTCCTGACTAAAGTAATAAACTATTTCAGTAACTTGAAAAATTAAGATTTTTCAGCAATTTGAATTCTATCATTAACATTATTCTGAAAAACCCCACCACAGAAAGACTTCAATTATTTTCAATGTCTGAAGCAGTATGAACCTTGAGCAGTGAAGTTTAGAAAAAAGCAGATACTGAGTTAAAAAAATCGATTATATTAATCTACATACATTATATTAATCTAATACATTATATTAATCTAATTAACATAGATTTGGCATTTTTAGTATTAGTATTATTTTTAAGGTTGCTCAGAACACAACAGTCTTCCTTCTTCCTAATTCTCTAGTCTCAGATTCAACAAACACCACCCAAACAAAAATTTCCCAGAATATTTTAAATCTGAAACACTTGGACACTCTTGCAAGTGTTTCCCTATGGTAAAGCAAAGTAAGGATGAGAATGAGATTTCTAACCAATTACTCTAGCCACTGGTCTACACAGGGTGAGGAATAACCTTTTAACATTTCTTGGGGCTTTTTTTAAACCTTTATGAGAGGTCAAGCCCACTGTGACCTGATGGGATGCAAAACCTCTATGTGGTCCTTGAAGTTTAAATCTATACTCCAACACTTTATTGCATACTTGGGAGTCTGCAGTCTTACTGACAGTCATTGGAGAAAATTTCTGTCTCAACTGACCTCTACCAACCACTACTCCACTGATCCCACACAGACGCAAAAAGATTACAGCAAAGTTAATCAAAAAAGGGCTTATTTTCCTTTTGCAATAGTATAACTACTTCTGCTTCTCTTTGGCTGGAATTCTCAGCTTTTATAGTCAATATCTTACTCCAAGGTTTAGCTCATTTAGTCTTTCCTGTGCCTCCATGTCCCTTATTTTGCCTTCTCAAGTTGGAAAAAAAAATAAAATTAAATCTTCTCAATGAGAGTAACAGTGTGTTTCCATTGCTGTGTAAAGGTCTAAGTTATTATGCTGGAAAGAAGCTGTAGTATTTTACCTTGTTGGTATCTGATTAACTATGTTTTGCTTCAAGAAGCTATGAAATTGTCTTTCTTCTCTGTGGTGGTTATTGGGTATTCTTCAGTGAGGAATGCATCATTTGCTGAATCTTACTTTTTACTTCAGGATGTAAGTTATAATACGCAAAAATACTAAACAGATGTTACATGTGGAGAATTTTTTTGTGGCTTTAGAGAGACCAGACATAACAGCAATCAAACACTCTTGAGGGTGATAGATATAAGGTGACAAATTCTCAACCTGTTTCTCTCAGATAAACTCAAGGGACGTTCATATCGTATGTAACTTGTTTCAGTTACAATTATTGCCCACTTCGAGTTATTTAAAGAATAGTCAACTAAAATGTATGATCAAGATGTGCAATACGCTGTAAATTTTGGATTGCCAGGATGCTTTTTCTATGATAAATCTTATTATTTTTTATCTGTTCTTTGTAGTATAACTTTTCAAATAAGTATTTTTTGTCATTAAGAAATTCAAATACCCATAAGTATTAAGTAAGTTACCATTGTTAAAGCTATGGATCAGCAAATGTAATGGTATAGAAAAGCACGCTCATCTTCCTGAAAGAGCAGTAAGGTCAAAACCTTGGTGGTGGGATGGCTCTTATGACTGGAGTGTTGGAATGGAGGGTTACAGACTCTTCAGGCTGGGCAGATGGGGTAGGGGTGTTGTCCTTTATGTCAATGACCAGCTGGAGTGTGTGGAGCTCCACCTGGGGATGCATGAAGATCCAGCAGAGAGTTTATGGGTCTGGATTAAAGGGAGAACAGGGGCCGGTGATGTTACAGTAGGGGTCTGCTGCAGACTACCTCATCAGAGTGACAGGGAGGATGAGACCCTCTATAGACAGATAGGAGCAGCATTGCACTTGCACATCCTAGTCCTCATGGGGGACTTCAACCACCCTGATATCTGTTGGAAGGACAACACAGCAGGGCACATGAAATCCAGGAGGTTCTTGGAATACGTTAATGATAACTTTCTTCTCCAAATGAGCCAACGAGGAAAGGAGTCACGCTGGACCTTGTCCTCACCAACAAGGGGGGGCTGGTGGGGAATATCAAGTTCAAGGGTAGCTTCAGCTGCAGCGACAATGAATGGTGGAATTCAAGATTCATAGGGCAGCGAGGAGGGTGTGCAGCAAGCTCACTACCCTGGACTTCAGAAGAGCAGACTTTAATCTTCTGAGAGATCTGATTGGCAGGGTAACATGGGAGAAAGAAATGAAGGGAAAGGGGCACAAGAAAGCTGGTTGGCATCTGCGCTCATGAGACCCCATCTGGAGTGCTGTGTCCAGCTTTGGAGTCCTGAACACAGGAAGGACATGGACCTGTTGGAACAGGTCCAGAAGAGGGCCACGAAGGTGGGGTTGTTCATCCTGAAGAAGAGGAGGCTCTGGGGAGACCTTATAGCAGCCTACCAATACCTGAAGGGAGACTACAGGAGAACCAGAGAGGGACTCTTTGTCAGGAAGTGTAGTGAAAGGACAAGGGGTAATGGTTTTAAACTGGAAGAGGGGAGATTTAGATTAGATACTAGAAAGAAATTCTTTACAGTGAGGGTGGTGAGGCACTGGTACAGGTTGCCCAGGGAAGTTGTGGATGCTCCATCCCTGGAAGTGTTTAAGGCCAGGCTGGGTGGGGCTTTGAGCAATCTGGTCTAGTGGGAGGTGTCTCTGCCCATGGCAGGGGGGTTGGAACTTGATGATCTCTAAGGTCATTCTAACCGTTCTGTGATTCTATGATTCTTTGATAAAACAGGTCTGTTTTTTGTTTCAGGAGGCATCAAGTCCATCTAATGTTGCAATGATGCAAATGTCTCAATTTGTTGTCAAAGCAAAGTGATTTCAGATAACGTACTTCCGGCTATCATGTTTGTTTTTTTTTTCTGGTGGCTCGTTAAATGTCTAGCAATCAAATCAAACCATTCTTCCTTATCATACCATCATCTTTAGCCATTTGATGAATATATCACTCTCAGATCCTCATAACCTACAGTCTTCTGCTGATATGTCACATGCCAAGGAAAGATTTCAAAAACTGCTGACACATATTGTGAACAGGAATGCACAATTTCAGTACATGAAGAAGAAAATAATCTGTCTCTTGTAGGAACTGATTATCTTTACATATTTAGTACACTTTTAATTAGACAGTAAGCATTATTATCACGTCAAATAAAACAATGACTGTGTTGGGGTGTAGCCATCATTTTTTCAGCTGTAGTTCTCTCAGTGCCTCACATACCATGACATGACATTCTTGAGCTGTGCATATCAACAGAAATTTTATGCTTTTTTGTACTGTTCTGTTACTCTCAGCCACAGCAGCTGTTCCTGTTTCCTCAGTGATGTGTATCTTTATATCGTTAAATGAATGAAACATTTACGAAGTTTCTTTCAGGCCACTGGGTTACTTGGAATTAATAGGTCCTGTTTAATTTCCAGTTAAACAATTTATCCTGGTGTCAGGAATTGTATTAAAATCATGGAGATACCAACAACAAATGATCTATGGATTTCGATAATAATAGATTAATTTTCCATGCTAATTTAATGCCCTGCTTGGAAAAGGAAGTAAGGATTTTGTGTGTATTTCAGGTTGATTTTCTGTGTATCCATTTAAGTACTCCTAGATGTCAAAAACAATTTTTTACCAAAAGCATGTTGGTTATTTTTCTTTAAATTCAAAATCCAAACTAGCTGCCCGCAAATGCTCTAAAATGTATTGTTGATACTAGACTTTACTCTGACTTAAATGGGATGTTCCACTTTATTTTTAGATTCCATAACAATCATTTTACTTTAAAATATATTATAAGAAATATTGTAACATAATTCCCTTTAAAAATTTAAAGGGGAAATTGTTTATTGGAAAAATAATGACAGTGCTTGACATTCCTGTGATTTTCCTGGGGTTTTTTGGTTGGTTTTTTTTAAATACATTGGTGAAGAATTTTCTGTTTCAGTGGTATAAATTCAACTTCTAAAGTAAATATTTTGAGTTACAAAAAACTCCCTGTGTACAATTGTGGGCACATAAATTAAGCTAAACTAAACCAGAGTCTAGAATTCGAAGTCTGCCCTCTCTGGCCTCCATCTCCAGAGACCTTCCGTTTTCTTTCTCTCTTTGGGGACATCATATTTGATTGAATGGGCCTATAAAAGGAATTTAATTATCAATTATGATCATGGAGCATAAAAAATTCACCGTATTTATATTTTTGTAAGAATGTAGTTTGCTATCTCAAAAATGTGTTGTAGTGAGTGTAAGAAATTGTCTTGTTTGTGGGTCTATAGCTGCAGAATACAATGTTCTGCTCAGAAATTGTTGGACTGTGTTGGCCGTTAGCCCAGGATATAATGGTTAATTTACCCAGGGAACACTGGAAGGCCAGCTGGGGAGTATTAAGATTAGCAGCCATTGAAAAATGTAGAAAATCAGCTCTTTATAGTGCAGAAGGGAAACTCAATATGAACAGAAGACATGGAAGAAGGAAACTGTTGTTCTAGGTGAAAACTGCGTGCTTCTCCAGTCCTCACTCCCATTTTGTTGTTTTAGATTAGTAAATAAATAAAAAAATCTAAGCCCTATTTTCTTTCTGGAAAAAATTATCTTAAATTATACAAGGCCATCTGTCAATTAAACCCACATGATGTAATACTTTGAATGTCAAGTCTCAGATCAGGAAATTTCAAATATTGGACAATAAAAATGACAGCAGCAGCATGTTTTCTGAACCCTGAATCCAAACTTGCCATATGCATGCTTTGTAATGCAGGATACTACAACGTCAAATGAGCAAAAGTTTGGTCCTGAAGAATACAACTTCTTCCTGATATTTTTTCTTAACAGATAATTCTTTAGGTTTCTTTAATTTAACAGCGTCAGGAAGGTGACTTAATTCTTTGGTTTCCACTACAGATATTATGTCAGATGTGTCATTGAGTCAGTGCTCTTAGTGATACCTCAAGTAGAAACACCAAAATGAATTATATAATCAATGCCACTCCAGGTAAGCATTCACCCATAGACAAAAGTATTAGATATTTACTTCGTATGCAGACTTAAGCTGTTTATTGATTTGCTTTAAGGTTTAGTGGAAGGTCAGTGACTTAGGGGATAATTCATTAAAAAATAGCTGTGAGAGTACAGTTTTCCTATGCCTGTGGGAAGGGGAAGAAAAAAAATGGTGAGTATATGTGAGCTTTTAATTACTTTTAAGAAGGTGTATACCAGCATGATACATGCTGTGAGAAAAGTGACTTGAAGATTTTTACATTTATGAAACAAACTCAATTATTATTGCATATTAAAACCAAGTTCAGTCAATTTCACTACAATCTGATATTAATAATAACATGGCTTTGAACAAGCCCAGAATGGTTGAGATCAGAAAAAGTTTGAGAAGTCCTTAGCAAGCTTAAAATCTGAAATAAGCCCAAAATATTACATGATACTTACTATACCTGTTTCATGTCTAGATTAGAAAAATATATTTACTACAGAATAAGAACAACAGAATAAGAACAACAAAAAGAAATCCTATAAATATATTAGTAGCAAGAGGAGGACTCGGGACAGCCTCCATCCATTATTGGATATGGGAGGCAATGTAGCGACAAAGGATGAGGAAAAGGCTGAAGTACTGAATGCCTTTTTTGCCTCAGTCTTTAGTTATGGAGTAGGATGTTCCCTGAATACCCAGACCCCTGAGCCAGCAAATAAGGGCAGGGAGCAGAATGAAGCCCCTGTAATCAAAGGGTAGCGGTGAGGGACCTGCTCCAGCACCTAGACACAAACAAGTCTATGGGTCCAGATGGGATTCACCCAAGGGTACTGAGGGAGCTGGCGGAAGTGCTTGCGGAGCCACTCTCCATCATTTACCAGCAGTCCTGGCAAACTGGGGAGGTCCCAGCCGACTGGCGTCTGGCAAATGTGACGCCCATCCACAAGAAGGGTCGGAAGGATGATCTGGGGAACTACAGGCCTGTCAGTCTGACCTCGGTGCCTGGGAAGGTGATGGAACAGATCATCCTGAGTGCCATTATGCAGTGCATGAAGGACACCCAGGTGATCAGGCCCAGCCAGCACAGGTTCATGAGGGGCAGGTCCTGCTTGACAAACCTGATCTCCTTCTATGACAAAGTGACCCGCTTGCTGGATGAAGGAAAGGCTGTGGATGTTGTTTACCTGGCCTGTGGATGTTGTTTAGCAAGGCCTTTGATACAGTCTCCCACAGTATCCTCCAGAGAAAGTGGCTGCTCATGGCTTAGATGGGAGTACTCTCCACTGGGTTAAAAACTGGTTGGGGGACCGGGCCCAGAGAGTGGTGGTGAATGGAGTCAAATCCAGTTGGCGGCCGGTCACGAGTGGTGTCCCACAGGGCTTGGTACTGGGACCTGTTCTCTTTAACATCTTTATCAATGATCTGGACGAGGGGATCGAGTGCACCCTCAGTAAATTCACAGACGACACCAAGCTGGGTGGCAGTGTCGACCTCCTGGAAGGTAGAGAGGCTTTGCAGAGGGATCTGGACAGGCTGGCTGGATGGGCTGAGACCACCAGGATGAGTTTTAATAAGGCCAAGGGCTGGGTCCTGCACTTATGTCACAACAACCTCAGGCAGCACTACAGGCTTGGTGAACAGTGGCTGGAGAGCTGCCTGGCAGAAAAGGACCTGGGGGTGTTGGTCGACTGTCGGTTGAACATGAGCCAGCAGTGTGCCCAGGTGGCCAAGAAGGCCAACAGCATCTTGGCCTGTATCAGGAACAGTGTAGTAAGTAGGACTCGAGAGGTGATCGTTCCCCTGTTCTTGGCACTGATGAGGCCCTACCTCGAGTACTGTGTCCAGTTTGGGGCCCTTTACCACAAAAAGACATTGAGGTGCTGGAGCAGGTCCAGAGGACAACGAATCTGGTGAGGGGTCTGGAGAGTAAGTCTTATGAGGAGAGGCTGAGGGAGCTGGGGTTGTTCAGCCTGAAGGAGGCTGAGGGGAGACCTCATTGTGCTCTATGACTACTTGAAGGGGGGGTGTAGAGAGGCGGGGATCGGTCTCTTCTCCCAAGTCACAGGAGATAGGACAAGGGGAAACAGCCTCAAGTTGCACCAGGGGAGGTTTAGATTGGATATTAGGAAAAATTTCTTCATGGAAAGGGTTATCCAGCATTGGAATGGGCTGCCCAGGGAAGTGGTTGAGACACCATCCCTGGAGGTGTTCAAAAGATGGGTTGATATGGTCCTCAGGAATATGTTTTAGTGATTTTTTTTAAATTGCTTATTTCTTATTTATATTTTGTCAGAGTTATGTTGATGGTTGGACTAGATGATCTTTAAGGTCCCTTCCAACCTAGACAATTCTATGATTCTAAGCTAGGCAGGGGTAAAGTTACAGCCAAAATTTTGATGTTTTTAAACACTTTGTCATTGTTTTATATAGTATGCTACAGAGTTTAGGAAGCTGTATTCTTCAATCTTCCTTTTTAGAAAGAGTCACAGGTAATAAGAGTGGTGGAAAAGCATCCAGGAGGTGAGAACCTGTTTTTTTTTCATTTTGATATCTTTAGGATAATGTCAGACTATAGTCACAACCTATTATCTCTTCTGTTGTTCCGTAGAAATTCAGAAAAATATAGTAAAAGAAAGTCCCAAATCTCAACAAACATTTGAAATGGTAATTCAAATGGCTTTTTTTTTAATCACATCTCTGTCTGTATTTTCTATTTAGATCCTCCAACCTTTGTGAAGTGACAATTTAGGAATGGCGATTTCATAATTATAGACATCAGTATCCCACATGAGAGTATAGTCACATTTTTCTAGTTTAATTTCAGAGCACCATAGAAAATGATGTTATTTCCCAAGAAAAAAAAAATTAGGTACATTGGCTCGGTGAGGCAGCAGTGGTGACGAGAACTGAGGTGAGCCTGAGGAGAGGGTTGGATTGCACTGTACAGAGGGGTGTCCAAACTCAGGGATCCCCCACGCACAGCCCCTGCCCCAACCCCAGCAGAAACCCGGAAGTCTACGGCAACCAATCAGGCATGGAGGGGGTGTGGCCAGGAGCCACGAGGAGATTTAAAGACAGGGAGAACAGTCTCTCAGTTGGTGGGTGGGGTGGTGGCAGCCTTTCTGGAACTGGTGCACAACAGGTGAGTTCGGGCAAGAACTAACAAGAATGAAAACAACCAGAATGGTCTCCACTCAGTCTGGAGCCCCAGTTTAAAGGAACAGAGCCTGCCAAACTAACCCGCCACAGAGAGATGCTGCTGTCCAGGTGATGGGCTGCAGGGAGTGCCTGTCACTCTTGCTGGAGGACAACGAAGGCAACACCTGTGTGCACATGTTTAAGATCAATGATCTTAAACATGAGCTTAAAGAGGAAGTGGAAAGACTGAGCGGCATTAGGGAATGCAAAGAGAAAATGCCATCATTAGAGAAAAAGAAACAAGGGGGGGCTCTACGAGAGGAAGAGGATCCTGTATCCAGCCCCAGTCAGGCTAAAGACGGAAGCCTAAATAATAACAATGAATGGAGAAAAGCTCATGCTCAGAGCAGCAGAGGAGCTCCCCCTTGCCCACTGCACCCTGTCCAGCTCCTCTCAAGAACAGATAGGAGGCTCTGGTTGAGGAAGGCCAGTTGAGTAAAAATGTAGATGATGAGCAACCTACAACACAAACACATCAGTCAAAAAAATGTACACCTCAGATCACTACCACACCCACAAAGAAAAAAAGGAGAGTTATAGTTGTGGGTGACTCCTTCCTAAGGGGGACAGAAGTCCCAGTATGCCAGGTGGACCCTCCACAGAGGGAGGTCTGTTGTCTCCCTGGAGCCCAGGTTAAGGAGATCACCAGGAAACTTCCTGGCTTAGTGCATCTTTCAGACTACTATCCATTATTGATTTTCCAGGTAGGTACAGAAGAAACAGCAAACCGCAGCTCAAGGTCAATAAAAAGAGACTTCAGGGAGTTGGAAAGGGTGGTTAGGGGATCTGGAGCACAGGTTATCTTTTCATCACTCCTTCTTGTAGCAGGCAATGACACTGGGTGGAACAGAAATATTCAGTCGATTAACATGTGGCTCCGTAGCTGGTGCCACCGCCATAATTTTGGGTTCTTTGACAATAGATCTGACTGTACAACACCAGGCCTGTTAACATCTAATGGGAGGTGCCTCTTTCCAAGGGGGAAGGGGGTTCTTGCTAAAGAGATTGTGGATTTGATTAACAGGGCTTTAAACTAGATGGGAGGGGGTAGGGGTTGATAAGTTTTGGAGTACCACACCAGGATTGGAAGGACAGGGTCCTAGTAAGGGCCTTCAGCCTGGCTCCCTGAGCCAAGCTGGTGACCCTTCACTACAGACGAAGTCTTACAGTGATGTGCCAGCAGCTCCCGGGGTAGATGCAGTGCAGAGAGAAACATCTGAGAAACACTCCAGGGGGTATTCCCCTAAGAAGGCAGCACAGCCAACAGCCCAGATGAAGTGCCTCTACACCAATGCACACAGCATGGGCAACAAACAGGAGGAGTTGGAAGCTACTGTGCTGCTGGAAAGATATGACATAGTGGCCATCACTGAAACCTGGTGGGATGAATCCCATGACTGGAGTGTGGATATTGAGGGCTACAGGTTGTTCAGAAGAGACAGGGAAGGAAGGAGGGGTGGAGGTGTTGCCCTTTATGTCAAGGAATGGATAGAGAGTGAGATGTCCCTAAAACACTCCATGGTGTCAGATGAGAGAGTTGAGAGCCTGTAGGTGAGGATTTAGCAATTTATAACTAGCCTTTCAAGAAAAAACATCAGCTTCTGCTTTAAATTTAGGATATCAGCAGATCTATTGCAGTTTATTTAGAATTATTCAATAGTATTATTTCTCTCAAATTCACTGCTCAGCAGTAAGATAATACATGTCTCACAGAGTTATAGCTTGAGACTGAATACTGTTCTGCCTGCTGGAGTATGAGATTTTTTTGCTGTCTCTTGAATTTACTGATATACTGGGATTTATTTCTTAAAAAGTGATAAAAGGCTGGGGTATTTCCATATTTCTTCCATAAAAAAAATGTATTGATAGCTAGATAACTAACTTTTTGTATACTGTTTTTTCACAGTTCACTTTGCCATATCTAAAAATCTTTGGATTCATGGGATAAGCAGAATTCTTATGTAACAGTGTATTTCCTTTAACGTCCATAATAATACCACAATGTTTTCAACATGTATACAAATAGAAATGAAATACCAGCTGCCAGCTGTCTCATAAGCACATTATACTTCAAAGATTAAAATGAGAAAGTATTAAGAACTGCATTAAAATGCTGTAAAAATTCATCACAGTCACTGATAATACATTTAGGTAAATATTTTGAGCTAGCAACATCAATAAAAAATTCACCTTTTCTAAATAAAAGCAGTAGGACAGATGCAAAGAAAACTACTCTGTGACTTCCAATTATTTCAGTTTTCATCTTGGAAAGCTCATCTTGAAAAAGGCTGCTCATAAAGAAGTTTCATAATACCAAAAAAGACACTGGTAAAACCTGCAAACAAACCTGCCAGTCTTTTCAGCTGTAGAACAGTTTCAGTTTTGTTTCAATTCGCTTGAAGATTGAATGAATAGGATTAGTTCAAAACCATGGAGCTGATCCTGCATTTCTCCTTGTTGTTCCAATGATAGATGTTGAAAATGTGATATCATATTTCTTAGAGAACCACAGAGTAGCTTAGGTTGGAAGGGACCTTTCAGATCATCTAGTCCAACCATCAGCCTAACACTGACAAAACATATCACTAAATCATGTTGCTAAGCACTATGTCTACTAATTTTTTAAATACCTCCAGGGATGGTGCCTCAACCATTTCCCTCGGCAGCCTATTCCAATACTTGAAAACCCTTGCAATGAAGCAATTTTTCCTAATATCCAATGTAAACTGCCCCTGGTGCAACTTGAGGTTATTTCCTCTTGTCCTATCACCTGTTACTTGGGAGAAGAGACTGAAGCCCCCCCTCCTCGCTACAACCTTCTTTCAGGTAGTTGTAGAGAGCAATAAGGTCTCCTCTCAGCCTCCTTTTCTCTAGGCTAAACAACCCCAGCTCCCTCAGCCTCTCCTCATAAGACTTACACTCTAGACCCTTCACCAATTTGTTGTCCTTCTCTGGACTCACTCCAGCACTTCAATGTCTTTCCTGTAGTGAGGGACCCAAAACTGAACACAGTACTCAACGCGGGGCCTCACCAGTGCCGAGTACAGGGGAACGGTGACTTCCCTACTCCTGCTGGCCACACTATTCCTGATACAGGCCAGGATGCTGTTGACCTTCTTGGCCACCCAGACACACTGCTGGCTCATATTCAGCCATCTGTTGACCAACAATCCCAGGTCCTTTCTGCTGGGCAGCTTTCCAACCACTGTTCCTCAAGCTTGTAGTGCTGCATGAGGTTGTGATCCAGGTGCAGGACCCAACATTTGGCCTTGTTGAACTTCATACAGTTGGCCTTGGCCCGTCGATCCGGCCTGTCCAGACCCCTCTATAGAACTTGCTGGCCTTCAAGAAGATCAACACTCCTGCCTTTACTCAGTGTTGTCTGCAAATTTACTGAGGGTACACCCCATCTCCTTGTCCAGATCATTGGTCTATCACCTGTTACTTGGGAGAAGAGACTGAAGCCCCCCCTCCTCGCTACAACCTTCTTTCAGGTAGTTGTAGAGAGCAATAAGGTCTCCTCTCAGCCTCCTTTTCTCTAGGCTAAACAACCCCAGCTCCCTCAGCCTCTCCTCATAAGACTTACACTCTAGACCCTTCACCAATTTGTTGTCCTTCTCTGGACTCACTCCAGCACTTCAATGTCTTTCCTGTAGTGAGGGACCCAAAACTGAACACAGTACTCAACGCGGGGCCTCACCAGTGCCGAGTACAGGGGAACGGTGACTTCCCTACTCCTGCTGGCCACACTATTCCTGATACAGGCCAGGATGCTGTTGACCTTCTTGGCCACCCAGACACACTGCTGGCTCATATTCAGCCATCTGTTGACCAACAATCCCAGGTCCTTTCTGCTGGGCAGCTTTCCAACCACTGTTCCTCAAGCTTGTAGTGCTGCATGAGGTTGTGATCCAGGTGCAGGACCCAACATTTGGCCTTGTTGAACTTCATACAGTTGGCCTTGGCCCGTCGATCCGGCCTGTCCAGACCCCTCTATAGAACTTGCTGGCCTTCAAGAAGATCAACACTCCTGCCTTTACTCAGTGTTGTCTGCAAATTTACTGAGGGTACACCCCATCTCCTTGTCCAGATCATTGGTCAAGATATTAAAGAGAACTGGCCCCAATACTGAGCCCTGTGGAACACCACTCGTGACAGGCTGCCAACCGGATGTAACTCCATTTACCACCACTCTCTAGACCTGGCCTTCCAGCCCGTTTTTTACCCAGGAAAGAGTACTCCTGTCCAAGCCATGGGCAGCCAGTTTCTCCAGGAGAATGTTGTGAGAAACCATATCAAAGTCCTTTCTAAATTCCAGGTAAACAACACCCACAACCATTCTGTCATCCATCAAGCGAGTCACTTTTTCACAGAAGGAGATCAGGTTTGTCAAGCAGGACTTACCTTTATGTGTGAATAGAGACTGCATTTAAATACTCCTTGCAAGAGCTGGGACAGCAGCACAAATATTTTGATAGGAGGCAAAAGCCAATATTTCCATAATATAAGCAAGAACAGGACATACAACACTCAACATCCCAGCTCCCTGCATCTTTCTCCTTTTCATTTTCCACTAGTCAAGCAGACAGTGAGAGCAAAGTAAGGCCAGTGTTGCCTCAGGGTAAAAAATAATTCTCTGCTTAGTTACTCAAAAGTGATACAGCTGGTCTTTCCACCATTTCTGCTTTACACTTCAAATTCTGTGATGACTCAGGGTCTCTCCTTTACCTGATTATCTTCTTTTATGTGTGCTTATTTTAGTCTTTTTTCTATATTAAGAAAAAGTACCAAATCTTAACCTTATCTTTTTGTTTTCCTGCAAGAACACAAGTTTGAGATAGAACTATTAGGTTCATTTTTGTAGAACTGCCTTTCTTTGTTGGTTTTTTTTTTCCCTCTTCTTTTCAACTGTCATTCTCCTTCCTTTAATGCACAGTTATTTCACTTATTTTTCTGCTATTTATTCTGATATTTACATGTTAAACTACTGGCTTAAAATGTTACAGATGCTCCATGATGATTCTGTGTTCTTCTTGTTCATGGTATGTCTTTGGCCTTTCCCTTTTGATGTCTATAGCCTTTTAGAGCACAATACAGCCATGAATTTTAAAGAAGTATAGAATAGATGCCATAATATGATTTTGGGAGTTGTCTTGGAGTCCATTCTTCTTTGTGTAAGTGCTACAGAAACTGGTGGAACTCCAACTGGACAGCAGCAGTAATCAGAATACACTAAAGAATTAAACTGCAAATTATCAGCTGCTAAGACTTGTACTTTTTTATGCACTCAGATGATGAGGACACTGTTGTATAACCAGCTAAGATAACCATGCATCTTTTTTAAAAGATCTGCCCCTTGGAGTGATTGTATATCTTGTGTTTTAAGGGCAAAAACCTTATTTAATTCATTTGTCACAGTAAGGGAAATCTTCAATCAATCAAAGCTTCACATAGCAACACTAAGGTTGTAACTGATTAAATCTTGCCTTTTTATAGCATTCAACCAAAAAGAGAGTTTTCTAATAAAAACACATGGTAAAATTCTTCTTTTTTGGTGGCTTGGACAAGGCTTCATAGCACATATTACATTAAAAAAATTAGAGATTTAGGTTTAATATTGTGCCAGTTAAAATATGATATTAGTCTAAAATCCTGTATTTCATGTTTGCAAGCTTAAAAAAAGGAAAGAGAATAAAAGATATTAAAATTGGAGAAAATTACTATGGAGGTGGGCTCCTACACTTTAGTGAAAATGCTATGTGAGTACAGGAGGCAGAATACATCTTTGCTGTGCATTAAATAGATTCTTTTGTCATGGCCTCGAATTCTTTTATGAAGGCTATTCCCAGGCTTTCAGGAAAGTACATGCCAGTCTCAGTAACTTATAAATAAAGGAGGACTCTAGTTCTTACAGAGATAGCTGCTTGTGGTGTGTTCCCAGATACTGAAGAGATTAAGGTGAGCTTCAGAAATGTGTGTGGAACAAAAAAAGAGAAGGCAGTTCTTTTAAGCTTGGGCACAGACCATGACTTACAGAAGAACACTGAAGAGGAAGACTCCTACACAAAAAAAAAAAAATAAATCCTGTGCTCTTATTTCTTTCAGAACCTTTACTAAGACAATGTTTTGATGGATGAAGAACCTGAAATAGAGGTAAAAAGCCTGGAAATGCCTGAGAGAATAATGTAAGGACTCGCTCCTCTGGCACTTCTTCAAAACTGAATGTGAGTTGTCACTGCTGAAAGCTGCCTCATTTTCCCAAGCCACCAGTTGTTTGAGATCAAATATTATGCTCTGGTCTCAAGCGGTAGTATACATTTCTTTAGAACTTTTAATACTGGAAGATGTTAAAACTCTTCTGAAATCTTGTAAAAAAAGACTTCAGGATGAAAGAAAGTAGAGAGCAAGAAGGAGAGCTGAATTCTAAGAGAACTGCAGATGAAATCAACCTGTATGTTCATTCTTTTAGCATTTATAGCTTGACTTTAACATGAAAAAAAGTCATGAATTCGCCCAATAGCTGTCTGTCACAGTGTAGTTCGTACCACAGGTAGTCTAAGGCTGAATTCATATTAAGTTGCTCAAGTTATAACCATAACTATCATGAGCATAATAATTATAATGGTATCATCAAACAGCATAAAGTTATATGTTATTATCGAAGAAGAACAAAAATACTTCATGAAAAAGGTGGAGAAAGCATTCTCTGTCAATCAACAGATATCAATAACTACAGTTACATCTAGTATGTTTTATGTGCATAAAATTTCTCAGTTACTGATGTTATACTGTTACATAAAAGACAGCAAGCAAAAGGAGCCTATTGTAAAAGTGTTTATAGCAGTATTTCTAAGAATGAAGCAAAATGTGTTATTTTTACGTTAGTAAATGTGATGATACAGAAAAGTGGCTTCTTCAGAATAGAAAAAGTGTATCATAGTAACATCTATAATCCTATTAAATAGATAATGCATTTGCAGCTAATAAGTATTTCATTCTAATTTTTGTCTGTAGTTCAAATGATGCATCCTGGTAGGCTTTTTTTTGTTTTGTTTTGTTTTGTTTTTTATTTGTTTTGATTTGTTTTTTCAGTTGCCAGCCATATTTAGCTCTTTTTCTGAAGGGAGAGGGAGGGAGAGCAAGAGGATTATTTGAAATTTGTTTCTGTATGGCTGTTTATGCTTCAGTCTGTGGAAATATAGAAATAAGTCTGATGTTTTCCACCTCCAAATAAGTGGAAAATTAGAGTAGCATTTGCTATCAGCTCATTGTATAGCTCTAATATTGCATAATGTAAACTAAAAATGTAATTGACTTGTCAACATTTAAACCTAAAACTGTGTGAAAGAAGTTTACAACCACTTTCCTTCAAAAAAAAGCCTTAGAATTATAGCAGCAGTATCATTTTGTAAACCTTCGATAACTGAAAATTATATGATAAGATATAATCCTACTGGAGAGTTGATAAGTGGTAGCTACTTTTACCTATCCAGTTAAATTTGTTAAATTTTTATTTTCATGTTTTCTAAAGATAAAAAGACATTATCATAAACATTAGCTTCCTCTGGAAGATTTTATAAGTTACATTTATTATGCGGGTAGCAAATCCTTCATGTTAAACAAACTACTTCAAAGAAACCTTGGGAAAACATTAAACACTCTGGTTAAGTGACCTTGATGCCACCAAAGGTTCATTGTAGAGGGGAAGTGGGCATATTAATGTTGAATGAGTACCTCTAAAATTGTCAAATCTTATCAGCTCCTGAGGGTACAGTTTATCCCTTCATTTAAGTCACTGATGAATATATTGAAGAGGACTGGACCCAGTACTGACCCCTGGGAAACACCACTTGTTACAGACCTCCAACTAGATTCTGTGCCACAAATCATAATCCTCTGGGCTCTGTCTTTCAGCAAGTTTTCAATCCAAGTCACTCTCCATTCACCTAACCCATACTTCCTAAGCTTGCTTATGAGGATGCTGTGGGAGATTGTGTCAAAAGCCTTGCTGAAGTCAAGGTAGACAACATCCACTGCCATCTATCCATCCAGTCATGTCATCATAGAAGGCTATCAAACTGGTCAAGCATGACTGCCCCGTGGTGAATCCATGCTGACTACTCCTAATAACCTTATTTTCCTCCATATGCTTTGAGATGACACCCAGAATTAGCCATTCCATCGTCTTTACAGGGGTGGAGGTGAGGCTGACTGGCCTGTAGTTTCCCAGATCTTCCTTCTTGCCCTTTTTGAAGACTGGAGTGACATTGTTTTTCCTTCAGTCCTTGGCCAATCACCTGTACTCCAGTATCTTTCAAAGATTATAGAGAGTGTCTCTGTCTCTTTGAAAACAACTTCCCGTCCTTCACATGTTTGGAAATGGCTTTCATCATTACTTGCTCCACAATCTTCCAAGGGACTAAGGTTAGACTGATAAGACTGTAGTTCCCAATATTCTCCTTCTTGCCTTTTCTGAAAATAAATGGGATATTTGCCATCATTCCATCATCAAGTATCTCCCTTGATCTTTCAAAAATAATAGCATCTGTAGCATCCCTTGATGTATCCTGCTTGGACTTACATGCATCTGCTTTGGCAGGGGGGTTGGACTAGATGACCAACACCAGGCAATTAGATGTCACAACAAATCCCGGCAATGCTACAGGCTTGGGGAAGAGTGGCTGGAAAGCTGCCTGGCAGAAAAGGCCCTGGGGTTGTTGCTGGACAGCCAGCTTAACATGAGACAGCAGTGTGCCCAGGTGGCCAAGAGGGCCAATGGCATCTTGGCCTGTATCAGGAATATCATGGCCAGCAGGAGTAGGGAAGTCCTCGTGCCTCTGTACTCAGCACTGGTGAGGCCTCACCTCGAGTGCTGTGTTCAGTTTTGGATCCCTCCCTACAGGAAGGACATAGAAGTGCTGGAGCGTGTTCCAGAGGAGAGCCACCAAGCTGGTGAGGGGTCTGGAGAACAAGTCCTATGAGGAGAGGCTGAGGGAACTGGGCATGTTTAGCTTGGAGAAGAGGAGGCTGAGGGGAGACCTCATTGCCCTGTACAACTCCCTGAAAGGAGGTTGTAGAGAGGTGGGTGTTGACCTCTTCTCCCAAGGGAATAATGACAGGACCAGAGGAAATGGTCTGAAGTTGCAGCAGGGGAGGTTTAGATTAGATATTAGGAAGAATTACTTTACTGTGAGAGTGGTCAGGCACTGGAACAGCGTGGCCAGGGAGGTGGTGGAGTCACCATCCCTGGAGGTATTTAAGAAACATGTAGACGTGTCACTTCAGGGCATGCTCTAATGCCCTAGATTGTTGGTTTTTGTCTCTCTGTGGGTGAGTGTGGTGTGGCTGTGTGTGTTGGTTTGGTTTGTGTTGTGGGTTGTTGTTGGTGGTGGTGGTTTGTTTTTTTGTTGTTGGACTCGATGATCTCAGAGGTCCCTTCCAACCATGAAGATTCTGTGATTCTATGATCTCCAGAGGTCCCTTCCAACCCCATGTGATTCTGTGTGCTCCCTAACCCTATCTTCCTCCACTGTGGGCAATGTTTCACTTCCACTAGACTCTGTTAGTAGTGTCAGAACATGTGACTGTAAATTTGCATGTTGACAAAATTGCCTGTGATGTTTAGATCAGTTGAGGCAAGACCTCAGACACTGTGTCCTGTTTTGGGCCCCTCACTATAGGAAAGAGATTGAGGTGCTGGAGTGAGTCCAGAGAAAGACAACAAAGCTGGTGAGGGGTCTGGAGAACAAGTCTTATGAGGAGCAGCTGAGGGAGCTGGGGTTGTTTAGCCTAGAGAAAAGGAGGCTCAGGGGAGACCTTATCGCTCTCTACAACTACCTGAAAGAAGGTTGTAGCGAGGTGGGGGTCAGTCTCTTCTCCCAAGTAACAGGTGATAGGACAAGAGGAAATAACCTCAAGTTGTACCAGGGGTAGTTTAGATTGGATATTAAGAAAAAATTTTACACTGAAAGAGTTATCAAACATTGGAACAGGCTGCCCAGAAAAGTGGTAGAATTGCCATCCCTGGAGGTATTTAAAAGATGAGTAGACATAGTGCTTCGCAACATGGTTTAGTGGTATTTTTTGTCAGTGTTATGTTGATGGTTGGACTTGGTGATTTGAAAGGTCCCTTCCAACTTAGACAATTCTATGATTCTATACTGTACAAAAAAATAACAAGCTTTCAATCTGTGTATATTTTGAACCGTAACAGTTACTCTAGTAATAAGTGACAAGTTTCAGCAGTATATACATACAACATTTTTATACATATTTTTTCTTCTGTGAGCAGGGAAGATTGTTTAAAATATGGGAAGAGGAAAAAAGATGGATTTAGTTAAATTTAATGAATAACATTGGTTTGGTTCCAATTATCTGGCTAGATTCAGCCTGTGTAACTTCATCAATAGTCTGAGACCAGAAATTTTTTACAATGCTCTCAACCACAGATTTAACTTTTGTTTGAAAGTAAGGGTACGCATTATGCTGAAGGCCCTCTGCAATTTTTTCACATGCAGAAAGAAGCAAAATCCAGGCTATGTGAATAATTAGGAAGAGAAGATGCAGCTTTATAACAGTGTTTCATTCTACCTCTAGTCTTTCATGGTGATTTCTTACATTCTTGTCCTGAAGCAGGAAAGACTGCACTCAAAAATCTCGTCAGCCTGACAATGTGAAAAGCTATCCAAACAAACAAACATAGGAAAAAAACAAAAGGAAGGATCTTTGGGTGGCAGCAGCCTGACAGAATGACAAGTAACACATTGTCTAAGGAATTAAGGTATTGGAAGCAAATTACAGGGAAAAAAATCCTTGTTTAATGGTAAAGAAGGGCTGATTTATCTGCAAACATGCTTTATTTCTGCATTGCTCTACCCACATTTCCTTTCACACTCCTCACAAAGTGTCTTTCTGATGGAACTTTATACACGGAATCAAAGGGATCTTGCGTTTCCCTATATGACAGTTTCCTTGTGTAGAAACGTGGAATTATAGACCCTGGGTGTTATCAGACTGGTTCTTACTAATAGATTTCAACTGGAATCATACATGTCAAAACTCAGAAATACTTAGAGCAGAAGATAAATGGAAGCATGCGGGTAGGACTTAACTGATCAAGTGTAGAGGTCTCTTCAGTTTTACTCTCAATAATTAGGCAATTTGAACAAGTCATATAATCCTAAATTAGATTTCTAAAATAAAACAAATGAATCACACTACGTGCTAACTTCTCAGTATTGAATCTAAAGAGAATTTAGACAATTTAACTATAAACCTGTATACTGTACTACTGTTAAGTAAAGTGACATGGATCCATGCCCTGATAGTATTTTGCAGTATTTTAAAGTGCTTTCAAAATACAAATCAAAGTTTAAAGTATCATCAACACCTTATCTTGTACCATTAGCTTTCCACAGAACGGATGTTATTAAAACAGTATGTAAACATTACAAAAGTTAATATTGTGTTGATTATCCTAAGTCAATACTTGCAAGTGGCTCAGAGTTTAAGTGTTATATGTAGTCAATAGTATGTGCCACAAACAATTTTTTCTGACTAATTCCCATCTACCATTCTGGGGAAATAATTTTTAAATAAAATGCAATTTTCTTGCCAATTCAGAAGGTTGGCCAGCAACATAGTTATCTGATTAATTATTGTTTTCTTTGTGAAATAAGTCACCTTAGAGGATGAATTTGCTCAAAGAAGGAAAGCTATGTATTTGACATACACTCTTGTTGCCTGCTGGTTGAGTGCCAAGGAATCTATTTTGGTCTTGTCTCACCAACCCACTTTAATCACTATAAAAATCATTCAAAAGATCGGCCAATGCCTACTTGACATAGGGCAAGTGTCTTGAAATAGATATAGAATGTTCCAGATAAAACACTACACATAATTTGGTTTTATCTTTCATGTGTTGCTGGTAAACGACAAAGTAATATTTATGATTATCAGGCTTTCAAGTAAATCAGAATAAACTTTTTTTTTTTTTTTTTTTAAATCTCAAACCACTAAATACAAAATGCTTGATTGCTTTTATAGGAAACAGTGCCTCTAGAAGTGCTTACCATAAAGTGTTTCCTTACAGTCATAGGAGGTAGATCTTAATTAACCTTTACAGTAACCTTGCCTTGTAGTTAATTAAACCTGTACAAACCACATTAGCTTCATTCTGAATTCTGAACTTACAGTGATCAAAATGGTGAAGATAAACTGCTTTTGCAGCTTTCAACTGACTTTGTAATTTAACTTTATATAGCTTCTATGAAGAACACAAGCTTTTAAAGAAACAACACCTTCATACTATAAATTAGAATTTCTAAGTGTATTCAGGCAGACTTCATTTCTAGAGCAATTTGGTGGCAGTTACCTCTTCCCTACTGTGACAGGTACCCTGTCAGGCATCATACATATATATGTACAGTCATGTATACACTCAGACACACATTTATATATACGAACATTTATACATGTTTCGTATACAGATATAGAAATAGCCTTTAGATAGTTTCCTAGGTGGGAATACAAATTCTAATGTCCACCATTATGATTAGAAGTAAAATGCAACATTTAAATCTTAATACAGAACAAACAAAGCATGCCAAAAAACCTGTGTTGAGACTATGTGACCAGGAGCATATATTTATCCTAGAATCAGTGAAGTCTCAGGACCAAGCCAGCAGATCCACCTGCAATTCAGGAGCTAAAGTACACTGATATATAATCAGCTGCTAAGTGTTTGTATTTTCTTTCTCATCGTTGTCTAACTGTGGCACCCTCAGGGAATTTGGAACTCATGAATTTAGCTTTCCTGTGTACATAAATGCTCGTGTTCCTCTGCTGGCTCTTCCTCTGCTCCACTCACTGAAAATTGCAAAAATCTAAATTTTTGTAGGCAAACATAGCATTTTTTTGGAGGAGGCTTGTGGATATAAGAATAGTGTTCACTCCTGAATAACTGTTCTTCACCATCAGGAACAAGTCAGCTAGTCATATGAAAGGACAGCAACAAGAGAGTTGTAAAGTGTAAATTCTAATTTATTTTATTTAAATTAAACATTTAAAATACACACTACCGTTTATTTGTAATTCAACAAAGAAGATGCAGGTTAACTTCTGTTTTTAAATCTTATCATGGCCATCTTCTTACTTCATGCCTTAAAGCAGAATACCTCACAGGAGATAGTAATTGTTTCATGACATAAGTCCCCAGCAGTTTCTATATGCTCAGATAAGTCTGTTCTGGCTTGGTCTCCTAAATGGAAATATTTAGACCTCCAGTGAGAATTTAAGTAAAAACTGAATGACAATGCCAGTATCAATTCTATATTTCTTCAATAGGGACACTACATAAAATGACCAGAGTCACATTTACAGGAGAGGAACTATAGTCATACAGAACTAAGCTTGGATATATTCCATGGAAAATGGCTCACTTTATCTCCAGGTCTAAGCACTTTCAGTAAAAGTGAAATATAAAGAAACAAAACTGGTAAAATACATAAATCAATATTCTTGTATTTAAATTTAATTTTAGCCAGTTTATTTTTATATTTTCTTTCTTAATCATAAATCTGTTAGATGCTTGTACTATTTTCTTTCATTTTCAAATTTAAGTATTTATATCAGTTCATGGTATTAGGTAATCTTATTTGCTGTCAATCAAATAACACCACCACCCCAGAAAAAAAAGAAAGAACTCTTCCCTATCCAATGACTCACGAGTCTTTGAACAGCAGCCACAGGACTCACATATTGTGAATTTTTGCATATATTACATCTATACTGATACTCTGAGCTAAAGTCAACACCAGTGACAAATTGGCTCCCCAACAATTTTCTTCAGATTGCTCATAATGGTAATTGTATAAAGCAATAAAACATCTTACACTGATGGTAGCTGAATAAAAGCCTCAGTGTGTTTTATAAATATGTATCATCCTCAATAAGAGCTTGGAGTGTTACAGATTAGTCATTACTAGTCTAGTCTAGAGTAGAAGGGACTATCTACAATGCACAACATAAAAGCAAGCTCTTCTAAAATACTTTTCCAACCTTACTGATGAGGAATGAGTTTCATGAGATCTCATAGGAAAATTCAGGTCTGTCCCTTGCAAAGTGTAAAAAATTCAGCTAAAGTTTGCCTCAAAATTTACAGTTTGAAGTGTTCGCACTTTCCATGCTGGGGCTAACCTTTATTAACGAACAAAGATTTTCTCAATCAATATTAGGAAATAGTAAGTGTTTACTATATAATGATATTTTTATTCAGACATTCATAGAAGTATGTACTAAAAAATGATCCATCAAGTTTCTGAAATGTTTTCTGTATCTCCTATAACATCTGCAGGGAAGTATATGGTAGGAAAAAATAAAGAGGTGTATTATCAGCTTCTGATCTGGTACAATGGGATTCTACATCCATAAATATCGTCATATAGACTGGAGTTTGCATGCAGCTTTCTTGCATTTCTCTGCTACAGTGCTGTAAAATAATTGTGTAGTGTCCCAAGCTGTATTTACATCTACCCATTGGACATGCTGCAGTGAACTGGAGGGACTGGATCCTCAGGTAGCCCACGTTGGTCACCTGGAAATACACAGTTTCCAATCATGGAAGGCAGGACAAAGAACAAGGACAGGGAGATGGGAGCCTTTATCTTGAAAAAAGCACTTGGTTTTATTAAAGGTTCATGCTAAGGTCACAGCTTGAAATTGCTATGCCAAGAACTCTCAGTAACTTTGGTATCAGAAAGATTTAGTACTATGCTGACCAAATAAAGAAAGTACAACTATACACAAGCTATGTCAAGAAAGAAAGGTAGACAAGTGGAATGGGGAGGAAAGGCTTCCATCTGAAAATATCCTGTAATTGAGTGACCACAGGACTGAATCTGAGTTGTTCACAAAGATGTAGAGTAGGAAATGACTCATTCCTCTCCAAAATTCTCCATGAGAAAGATAGTATTACTCAATCTTTCTTTCCTGCTTTGAACAGAAAGAGTATACATCTGTCTTCTTCCATCTCCAGCGCATAAGAAGAAGGATCCGATAGACATCCTCTGAATTTGTTATGCATTAATTTGCTTCAATAGAACAAGAATTCAAGTGATGTCTCTTCTCCTTTGATTAACTTATCAGCTTGACATTTTTTCTTATGATATTTTTAATCTGTCTGTTATTGTTCATTTGTGACTACAGATGAAATAGTTATGTTTAGAAAATGCTTCCTGAATGTCATCATGGCCATTCAGCACCCATTCCACACATTGGAAAACTCGCTAAAAATTCACATTGTTGTGTTCAATACACAGAGCTGCTAATAAATCCATTGATAAAAGGATCAAAAATCAGTTCTTTGTGGAGTTCTGTTTTCATTCCAGGCTTCACACATGGGTTGGTGAAGGATATATATTTTGTTTATTTTGTGCTGTTAATATTCCTTCTTAATCAGGGCCCAAAGAATGTTGGCATAAAGTTTTAGAGTCACCTGGATAATTTTATAAAGAAAATTTGTTTTGCTGTTCAAGAATGGCTTGTAATACACACATTATTATTTAAAAACATAATATTTTAAATATTTTAAAATCTTAGTGAAAAAGAAGTGTTTACATAGCCCCTGCTTTCAAAATATATATTTAGCTAGTTTAAAAATGGGGTTTTTTTTGGAGACTGGAGTGTTTCTGTTTTGGTCAAATGAGAATCTTCTAATTAAGCCACACTGATATTAATAGACAGCTTTGCAAACATTTTGTTTGGTTTTATGTCATCTACTTAATACATTTACAGATAGGAAATATTCTATATTAGCATAAATAATCCAATGTGATCAATAAAATCTTGGTAGGGAAAAAAAACCCCTGTTTAATAGTGTCTAGGAAACAAAAAACAGAAAATGGGAAATTATATCTTTGAAATGTAGTAAAAGGACATGTTTTCTCATCCTAACATATGAAATGGATATAATGTTTTACTAAGATCCATCATAGAAATTCCATATTTTCCACCTGTCATCACTGAATGTCATTACATGCAAGAAAACATAAGGTAATGACATTTTTTTCTGTGTGATAATGCTTAAATATTTACTGTGTGATAGCATGGGAAATTTTGATGCAGCATGAAACATAAAGAAGTAATTGTCAAAAGTTTAAACTGTAAAAGTCAGAAGCACCTCAAATGTCTTCCCTTGAGGTCTAAACATATGTCAGGCCTTGCTGTGTGCTGTCCAGAAAAAAATGCTTTATTGACCAGTTAGGGAAGCCACTGATGAGATCACTAGAGGGGTATCACCCATTTTGAGGACAATAGACAGTATAATCTCCAGCTCTTCTAAGCTGCTGAACATTAGTGACAAAAAAAAAAAAAAAAAAAAAGAGAGAGAGAAAAATAACTAAATAAGAGACAAACTGGACAAACATAAAATAAAATAAATCAGGACAAGAGGAAATAGTATTACTCTAACAATCAGCCATCACAACAAAGCAAGACAAGTCTTTTTGAAACAAATCAAAGCTGAAGTAGAAAAATCAAAACCACAAAGACACAGAATAAAACATTCATAAGTTATTTTGAATACAGTAGGGAGCCTTGCGAGGTTTATAAATTCACTGTAGAATTAAAACTAGGAACAAGTTTTTGCATGTACTAAGACATTTCATTTGCTAACTACCAGAATTTAAGTACTATACTAATATTCAACTGCCCTCTTTTCCTGCCTGAGTTGCCTTCAGCAACTGAGAGGCAACGCTTCTTCTGCTTTAGACATCTGGCATCAGTAGATGATTATCAAAGCAGTTACCAGAAGTGTTGTCTAGGTTTCTTTTACAGTCTTTTCCTAAAAATGAAAGGACACCATCAAGCATCTGAAGAGTAATGAAGAACTAGTAATAGGACATCCTGGACACACAGCTAAGTCTGAACTTTCACTTCTCTGAAACAGATAAACCTGACTAAGGGCCACCCATTGGGCATCTCCATCCTTAAGATCTTTCTGGAAAGGTGGGAACACAGCACAGCTGAATCTTTTCAAAATGAAAAGCCACAATGTAGTTGCCATCATGGAAATGTGGTGGGATGAATCGAATGACTGGAGTGCTGCAATGGATGGCTACAAGCTCTTCAGAAGGGAGAGGCAAGGAAGAAGAGGAGGAGGGGTGGCCCTGTATGTTAGGGAGGATTATGAATGTGTAGAACTAACTGAGGGTACTGGTAGAGTTGACTGCCTATGGGTATGAATCAGGGGGAGGTTTAGCAATTCGGATGTGGTGGGAGCCTGTTTCAGACCACCCAACCAGGATGTAGAGGTAGATGAAATGTTCTATAAGCAGCTAGCAGAGGTCTCAACATTGCTTACCCTTGTCCTGGTGGAAGACCTCAACCTACCAGATATCAGCTGGGAACACCATACAGCTGAGAGGGAACAGTCTAGAAATCTCCTGGAGTGTGTCAGGGATAACTTCCTGACACAGCTGGTGAGGGAGCCAACTAGGGAAGGAGCACTGCTGGATCTGCTGTTTGTAAACAGAGAAGGACTTGTGGGGGATATAACAGTTGGAGGCCATCTGGGGTACAGTGATCATGAAATGATAGAGTTTTTGATTCTCAGGGAAGCGAGAAGAGGAGCCAGCAGGACTGCCATCATGGACTTCCGGAGGGCAGACTTTGGTCTTTTCAAGAGTCTGCTTGACAGAGTCCCTTGGGAGGCAGCCCTGAAGGGGAAAGCAGTCCAGGAAGGCTGGACGTTTTTCAGGGAGGAAGTCTTAAAAGCGCAGGAGCAGGCCATCCCTGTGTGCAGTAAAGCGAGCCGTTGGGGGAAAAGAGCGGCCTGGCTGAACAAAGAGATAGGGTCACAGCTCAGGGAAAAAAGGAGAGTTTATGGCCTTTGGAAGAAGGGGCAGGCCACGCAGGAAGATGACAAAGGTGTAGTAAGGTTATGCAGGGAAAAGATTAGAAAGGCCAAAGCCCAGGTTGAATTTAACCTGGCCCTGGATGTTAAAAACAATAAAAAGAATTTCAATAAATATATTAATAGAAAGAAGAGGACTCGGAGAGCTTCCATTCTCTATTGGATATGGGAGGTAACATGGTGACAAAGGATAAGGAGAAGGTTGAGGAACTGAATGCCTTCTTTGCCTCAGTGTTTAGTAGTGGAGCAGGGTGTCCCCCGAGTACCCAGACCCCTAAACTAGCAGTTAGGGGTGGGGAGCAGAATGAAGCCCCTGTAATACAAAGGGAGGTGGTGAGGGACTTGCTCTAAAACCTAGACACAAACAAGTCTATGGGCCCAGATGGGATTCACCCGAGGGTACTGAGGGAGCTGGCGGAAGTGCTTGCACTTTCCATCATTTACCAGCAGTCCTGGCAAACTGGGGAGGTCCCAGCCGACTGGCATCTGGCAAATGTGATGACCGTCCACAAGAAGGGTTGGAAGGATGATCCAGGGAACTACAGGCCTGTCAGTCTGACCTCGGTGCCTGGGAAGGTCATGGAACAGATCATCCTGAGTGCCATTATGCAGTGCATGAAGGACACCCAGGTGATCAGGCCCAGCCAGCACAGGTTCATGAGGGGCAGGTCCTGCTTGACAAACCTGATCTCCTTCTATGACAAAGTGACCCGCTTGCTGGATGAAGGAAAGGCTGTGGATGTTGTTTACCTGGACTTTAGCAAGGCCTTTGATACAGTCTCCCACAGTATCCTCCAGAGAAAGTGGCTGCTCATGGCTTAGATGGGAGTACTCTCCACTGGGTTAAAAACTGGTTGGGGGACCGGGCCCAGAGAGTGGTGGTGAATGGAGTCAAATCCAGTTGGCAGCCGGTCACGAGTGGTGTCCCACAGGGCTTGGTACTGGGACCTGTTCTCTTTAACATCTTTATCAATGATCTGGACGAGGGGATCGAGTGCACCCTCAGTCAATTTGCAGACGACACCAAGCTGGGTGGCAGTGTCAACCTGCTGGAGGGTAGAGAGGCTTTGCAGAGGGATCTGGACAGGCTGGATCGATGATGGGCTGAGACCAATGGGATGAGTTTCAACAAGGCCAAGTGCCAGGTCCTGCACCTGGGTCACAACAACCCCATGCGGTGCTACAGGCTTGGTGAACAGTGGCTGGAGAGCTGCCTGGCAGAAAAGGACCTGGGGGTGTTGGTCGACTGTCGGTTGAACATGAGCCAGCAGTGTGCCCAGGTGGCCAAGAAGGCCTAAAGCATCTTGGCCTGTATCAGGAACAGTGTGATGAGTAGGACTCGAGAGGTGATCGTTCCCCTGTTCTTGGCACTGATGAGGCCCTACCTCAAGTACTGTGTCCAGTCTTGGGCCCCTTACCACAAAAAGAGAAGGGCAACGAAGCTGGTGAGAGGTCTGGAGAATAAATCTTATGAGGAGAGGCTGAGGGAGCTGGGGTTGTTCAGTCTGGAGAAGAGGAGGCTGAGGGGAGACCTTATTGCTCTCTACAGCTACCTGAAAGGAGGGTGTAGAATGGCAGGGGTAGGTCTCTTCTCCCAAGTCACAGGCGACAGGAGTAGTGGAATCATAGAATCATAGAATTATATGGGGTTGTAAGGGACCTCTGAAGATCATCTAGTCCAACCCCCCCGCCAGAGCAGGTCTACCTACAGCACATTGCAGAGGACCCTATCCAGGTGGGTTTTGAATGTCCCCAGAGAAGGAGACACCACCATCTCTCTGGGCTGCCTGTCCCAGTGCTCCACTACCCTCAAAGTAAAGAAGTTCCTTTTCAGGAACTTCTCAGGTTGTCTACCTGGACTTTGATAAGGCCTTTGACACTGTCCCCCACAGTGTTCTCCTGGAGAAACTGGCGAATCATGGCATAGAGAAGTGTACCCTCTGCTGGATAAAAAACTGGCTGGATGGCCGTACCCAGCGAGTTGTGATTAATGGAGTAAAATCTGGTTGGTGGCCGGTCACCAGTGGTGTCCCTCAGGGCTCAGTTTTGGGGCCAGTCTTGTTCAATATCTTTGTTGATGATCTAGACAAGGGGATTGAATGCACCCCAGAGCAGGTCTACCTACAGCACATTGCAGAAGTCTGGAGAAGAGGAGGCTGAGGGGAGACCTTATTGCTCTCTACAGCTACCTGAAAGGAGGTTGTAGAATGGCAGGGGTAGGTCTCTTCTCCCAAGTCACAGGCGACAGGAGTAGTGGAATCATAGAATCATAGAATTATATGGGGTTGTAAGAGACCTCTGAAGATCATCTTGTCCAACCCCCCCGCCAGAGCAGGTCTACCTACAGCACATTGCAGAGGACCCTATCCAGGTGGGTTTTGAGGTCTCTTCTCCCAAGTCACAGGCGACAGGAGTAGTGGAATCATAGAATCATAGAATTATATGGGGTTGTAAGAGACCTCTGAAGATCATCTTGTCCAACCCCCCCGCCAGAGCAGGTCTACCTACAGCACATTGCAGAGGACCCTATCCAGGTGGGTTTTGAATGTCTCCAGAGAAGGAGACACCACCATCTCTCTGGGCTGCCTGTCCCAGTGCTCCACTACCCTCAAAGTAAAGAAGTTCCTTTTCAGGAACTTCTCAGGTTGTCTACCTGGACTTTGATAAGGCCTTTGACACTGTCCCCCACAGTGTTCTCCTGGAGAAACTGGCGAATCATGGCATAGAGAAGTGTACCCTCTGCTGGATAAAAAACTGGCTGGATGGCCGTACCCAGCGAGTTGTGATTAATGGAGTAAAATCTGGTTGGTGGCCGGTCACCAGTGGTGTCCCTCAGGGCTCAGTTTTGGGGCCAGTCTTGTTCAATATCTTTGTTGATGATCTAGACAAGGGGATTGAATGCACCCTCAGTAAGTTGGCAGATGACACCAAATTAGGTGTGAGTGTTGATCTGCTTGAGGGTCGGAAGGCTCTACAGAGGGATCTAGACAGGTTGGATCATTGGGCCAGGGCCAATGGGATGAGGTTTAATAAGGCCAGGTGCCGGGTCCTGCATTTTGGTCACAACAACCCCGGGCAACGCTACAGGCTTGGGGAAGAGTGGCTGGAAAGCTGCCTGGCAGAAAAGGCCCTGGGGTTGTTGCTGGACAGCCAGCTTAACATGAGACAGCAGTGTGCCCAGGTGGCCAAGAGGGCCAATGGCATCCTGGCATGTGTCCAACCCCCCCGCCAGAGCAGGTCTACCTACAGCACATTGCAGAGGACCCTATCCAGGTGGGTTTTGAATGTCCCCAGAGAAGGAGACACCACCATCTCTCTGGGCTGCCTGTCTTGTGGTGGGGTGTAGTATATGGGGTTGTGGGTGTGGGGTTTAGTTGGTGGGTGGTGGTTTGGGGTTTGTTGTTTTTGTGGTGCTTGTGGGGTTTTTTTGTTGGTGGTGGTGGGGGTCTGGAGAACAAGTCCTATGAGGAGAGGCTGAGGGAACTGGGCATGTTTAGCTTGGAGAAGAGGAGGCTGAGGGGAGACCTCATTGCCCTCTACAACTCCCTGAAAGGAGGTTGTAGAGAGGCGGGGGTTGGCCTCTTCTCCCAAAGGAATAATGACAGGATCAGAGGTAATGGTATGAAGCTGCGGTAGGGGAGATTCAGATTAGATATTAGGAAGAATTACTTTACTGTGAGAGTGGTCAGGCACTGGAACAGCGTGGCCAGGGAGGTGGTGGAGTCACCATCCCTGGAGGTATTTAAGAAACATGTAGACGTGGCTCTTCAGGGCATGGTCTAGTGCCCAAGATTATTGGTTTGTGGTGGGGTGTAGTATATGGGGTTGTGGGTGTGGGGTTTAGTTGGTGGGTGGTGGTTTGGGGTTTGTTGTTTTTGTGGTGCTTGTGGGGTTTTTTTGTTGGTGGTGGTGGGTTTTTTGGGGGGTTTTTTGTTTTTTTTTTTTGTGTGGTTGGACTCGATGATCTCAGAGGTCCCTTCCAACCACTAAGATTCTGTGTGTGAGTCTGTGTGTAATTCATGTTTAGGTGGAACTTCCTATACTCAAGTTTGTGCCCATTTCCTCTTGTCCTGTCACTGGGCACCACTGCAAAAAGACCAGCCCCGTCTTCCTGACACCCTCCCTTTAGTATTTGTACGCATTGATTAGATCCACCCTGAGCCTTCTTTTCTCAGGACTAAAAAGACCCAAGTCCCTCAGCCTCTCCTCATAGGAGAGATGCTCCAGGCCCTTATTCATCTTTGTGGCCCTTTGCTGTACCCTCTCCAGTAGTTCCCTGTCCTTCTTGGATTGGGGAGCCCAGAACTGGACACAGTACTCCAGGTGGGGACTCACCAGGGCAGACTAGAGGGGCAGGATGACCTCCCTTGACCTGCTGGCCACGCTCTTCTTGATGCATCCCAGGATGCCATTGGCCTTTTTGGCCACAAGGGCACATTGCTGGCTCATGGTCATCCTGTTGTCCACCAGAACTCCCAGGTCTTTTTCCTCAGAGCTGCTCTCCAGCAGGTCAGCCCCCAACCTGTACTGGTGCAGGGTGTTATTTCTCCCCAGGTGCAGCACCCAACACTTGCCCTTGTTAAATTTCATTAGGTTTCTCTCAGCCCAGCTCTCCAGCCTGTCCACGTCTTTCTGTATGGCCGCACAGCCTTCTGGGGTGTCAGCCACCCCTCCTAGTTTTGTGTCATCAGCAAACTTGCTGAGGGCACATTCCATCCCTTCGTCCAGGTAATTGATGAATATATTGAAGAGGACTGGACCCAGTACTGACCCCTGGGGAGCACCACTTGTTACAGACTTCCAGCTGGATTCTGTGACCCTAATCACAACCCTCTGAGCTCTGTCTTTCAGCCAGTTTTCAATCCACTTAACTGTCCATTCATCTAACCCACACTTCCTAAGCTTAGCTATGAGGATGCTGTGGGAGATGGTGTCAAAAGTCTTGCTGAAGTCAAGGTAGACAACATCCACAGCCCTCCTTTCATCTATCCAACCAGTCATGCCATCATAGAAAGCTATCAGGTTAGTCAGACATGACTTCCCCTTGGTAAATCCATGTTGACCACTTCTGATAGCTTTCTTTTCCTCTGAGGAAACAGCCTCAAGCTGTGCCAGGGGAGGTTCTAGGTGATTATGTGATTCTGTGAAAATTATTGTGTTTTGTCTTCTGGAATAACAGCTAAAGCAGCTACAGGTTACAGGTCCTTATAGTTCTCATCTTTCAGCAGGTATCCTTGCTATGGGGAAAAGGAACAGCTCATTCTTAGTTGTGGTGACACTATGCCACAGTGGGGGTAGCAAATTTAAACATATAGGCCTAGATGGCATATATAAAGCATGAACACTGCTCTTGATCTTAGTAATTAGGATTTATATTAAGCACATTCCTCTCCTGCAACTCCTACAGTGGAGTTATTTGTTGTACAGGGGCTGTTGCCCAGGTGTTGGCAGTGTGGGGCTGCAGGGTGGCCTCTGTGAGGAGAGGCTGGGGTTGTCCTGTGGAGGATACAGCCAGTTCCAGTTGGCTCCAAATGAACCACCCCAGGGCATGGCTGAACCCTGCAGCCATAATGGTGTTGGCCTGGGGAAAATGTGTTTAAGAAAGAGCAGATGACACTGGAAAGAGAGAAAGGAGGAGAGGGAAAAAAGTGAGAAACAGCAAAGGGAACACCAAGGTCAGAAAAGGAAGAAGCGGAGAAGGTCGTCCATATCGCCAGAGCACATATCCCCTACAGACTGTGGCGGACTACATGCTGGAGCAGTGGAAAGGTGTGAGAAGAAAGGAGGGGCAAAGAGGAACAACTATGTACTGCCCACTGCCCACTTTTGTGCCACTCATTACCTCGCTGAGGGTGTTAGCAAGGGTGGGGAGAGAGGAGCCAAGAGTGAAGGAGGTAAGTCAAATCTGGGAAAGAAGGAAGGAAAGGTCATGGTTTAGTTCTTGTCTTTTAATTTCCTACTACCTGAAACAGTGATTACATGTTAAGTGGGCAATAAGTTAGTTTTGCCTAATTTGAGTTTGTTCAGCCCAAGATGATAACTAGTAAGCAATGTCCTTATCTTTGTCTCAACCCATTTGCTTTGCCATTCCAGTTCTTCCTATTTTCTGGGAATGAGCAGGGAGCTGAGTGGGAACTCAGCTTTTCATCAAGGCTAGCCCACCACAAGCTGGTAAACACAAAACACCATGACTGACTTTTCACGATGTTTAGTGCAGGATTTATGCATTTAGTCTACTAGTGAGAGCTACATTTTTTTCAAAGATAGCAATAACTGAAAGACTTCCCCAGGGAGACAATAACACAGACGACATGGTATTTAAACATTTTGATTCCAATTCCAAAGTACCATATTCCTTTCTCTATTGACACTGGCTAACATTCAGAAAATGATGAAATGTAACAAAAAGAGAATTTTCTCATAGTGTGTATTAAAGATGAAACAATAAATAACTTGTAAATATAGAACACAGTTCTTAGGAATAACTCTTTCAGACCCCTGTGCTGGAAGACTGTGACTGAAGGGAATGATAAACTCCCAACAGAACCCTGAATTTGTTTGAGACTTGCTGCTCCAGCTGGGTGCGCATAAAGGGCCTGATGAGATTGATCCCAGAGTGCCAAAAGATCTGGCCGATGTCATCGCAGGACCTTTCTACGTTATTTTTCAGTGATATTGGGAATCTGGAGGCATCCCAGTTGACTGGAAGATGGCAAATGTTGACCCAATTTTCAAGAAGGGTAAGAAGGAAGACCGTGGTAATTACAGACCTGTCAGTCTCTCTTCATTGCCTGGTAAAATTATGGAGAAGGTTATTCTCGGAGTTATTTAAAAACACTTGAGAGACAATGCAGTCATTGTTTGTAGCCAGCACTAACTTAATTAACTATGCCTGGTAAAATTATGGAGAAGGTTATTCTCGGAGTTATTTAAAAACACTTGAGAGACAATGCAGTCATTGTTTGTAGCCAGCACTAACTTAATTAACTAGCTTAACTAACTTAATTTCCTTTTATGACAAGGCCACCCATCTAGTTGATCAAGGGATGTCAGTAAAAATTGTTGGTGTTTTTTTAATTTTAGCAAAGCTTTTGATATTGTCTCTCACAATAAAATGTCCACCATACAGTTGGACAAGTCCATGATACATTGGGTGAGAAACTGACTGAAAGGTCAGGCTCAAAGACTTATACCAAATGGAATTAAATCAGGCTGGCTGCCAGTCACCAGTGGGGATTTTAGGCCCACTGCTCTTTAATGTTTTTATAAATTACCTGGATGCAGGAATCTAATGTACCTTAAGTAAGTTTGCTGATGATACTAAATTAGTAGGTGTGGACTTCCTTGAGGGTAGAAAGACCTTACAGAGAAATCTGGATAGACTAGAGAGCTGGGCAATCACCACCCATATGAAATTTAACAAGAGCAGATTCCTCACCTAGGATGGGGTATTCCTGCTTATACTTACAAATTGGGGAATGAGAGGCTGGAGAGCAACCCCATAGAAAGAGATCTGGGGGTTTGGGTTGATGGCAAGTTGAATCTGAGACAACAGTGTGCCCTGACAGACAAAATGGCCAATAGTGTCCTGGGGTGCATAAGCACACCATAGCTTGCCAGTCGAGGGAGATGATGGTCTCTACACTGCACCAGTGCAGCCCCACCTTGAATACACAGTGCAGTTTTGGACACCTCAATATAAGAAAGACGTACATCTATTAGAGTGTGTCCAAAGGAGGGTGACCAAGTTGGTGAAAGGTCTAGTGGGCAAGACTGAGGAGGAGTGGCTAAGGTCATTTGGCTTGTTCAGCTTGGAGAAGGCTGAAGAGTGACCTCATCATAATCGGCAACTTTCTCAAGGGTGGGCAGCAGAGGGGAAGGTGATGATCTATCTCTGGTGATCAGCAACAGGACACGAGGAAATGGAATGAAGCTGCATCAGGGGAAGATCAGATTGGACATTAAGTAAAAGTTCTTCACCAAGGACATGGTCAGTTACTCAAGCAGGCTCCCCAGGGAAATGGTCACAGCATTAAGTCTGTCAGAGTTCAAGAAGCATCTGGATGGTGTTCTTAGTCATAACGTTTAGTTTTAGGTAGTCTTGTGAAGAGCAGGGAGTTGGACTCAACGATGCTTATGAGTGCCTTCTGACTTGACATATTCTATGATTCTATAACTTGTTTAATATGTAAAGTCTAAAATTTCAAGGCCTGCAGGCACTACACAGGTATTGTTCAGGTATTGTTCCTACTCATTTAGAAAGGAGTCTGGCCTATGTCTGGGTGAGGACCTGGAGAAGTTCACTAATGGTGTCTCATATGTATGCTTTTTTGCAAGGCAGAAAGCAATAAAGATAAGCTTTAATATATATGTTTTAATATTATCCTCCACCTTACTAAGAGATATTGTCTCTCAGTTTATCCAGTTCATTAACAAACTGTGACAAGAAGATGTCAGCTTTAACTTTGCTACTTTTCCTCACTTTCATTTTACTTTCTTCAATTTAACACTTAGTATTTCTAGTATATTTAGTTGAAAATAAATTTTTACAAAACAAATGAGGTGATTTCAGACATGGACAAACTACTTATTTCTTTATGGTGTACAATGACAGCAAATACATTATTCTTTCCCCTATCAAAAAAAAACCTAGTAAACATCTCATTTTTATTCACCATCTATAAGTCTTTCACTTAGTTAATATTTTTTTCTAAAATATTTAAGAATTTATCAAAGCAGATTTGTTGGACATTTGGAATTTAGTAACTAATAGGAATGTCATGTATTGATTAATATACTATACACAAAAATAAATTAGTGATTCTTCTGAGCAACACAGTCCTTTATAGTATGCTGTCAGAGCAAAAAACTTAGAGTTACTTAAGGAGCATATTGTTGTAAATTATATTTATTTCAGCTCTTTTATTTCACACTTGGAGTGGAAGTATGAAAACCTAGTGACTTCTGCCATGCATTAATAGATGAGCCTCTCAATAAATACAAAATGTAAATTTGAAAGGAATTGCCAAACATGCTAGAGGTTTCTAAACTAGATACTGTCTCCGCGAGGGGAGTTGGGGGAGGAATATTCTAAGTGCCCTTGCATATATCATATTCTAATGAATATTCAGTGTATCTCGGTGTCCCAAAGAGTGAACAAAGTCTCTCAGTCATGTTGTAGAAAGGAAATTGAATAATCCAGGCAGATTTGCTTCCTAAGAATTGATTTTATGTTGCCTTTTCATTTAACCACCACAGCTGAGTTTCAAAAAGGGTGCCATATTAAACTTATATTATATACAAACAAATTTATCTATATATATTATGGTTTTAGAAAAGCTACCTAATAATGGAAGCAAAATGTAACATATAGCATTCCTAAGAGGAAATATGAAAAAAAAAAAAAAAGACAAAAATTAAACCCTGAAAGGTATAAAGGTTTTATTTGCATACAGATTCTGATACATGACATATTCAGGAAAAGTATTGAACAGGTGCCAGATATTTTCCCAGCTGACTGGCGTCTAGCAAATGTGACGCCCATCCACAAGAAGGGTCCTAGGGATGATCCGGGGAACTACAGGCCTCTCGGTCTGACCTCGGTGCCTGGGAAGGTCATGGAACAGATCATCCTGAGTACCATTATGCAGTGCATGAAGGACACCCAGGCGATCAGGCCCAGCCAGCACAGGTTCATGAGGGCAGGTCCTGCTTGACCAACCTGATCTCCTTCTAATACAACGTGACCCGCTTGCTGGATGAAGGAAAGGCTGTGGATGTTGTTTACCTGGACTTTAGCAAGGCCTTTGATACAGTCTCCCACAGTATCCTCCAGAGAAAGTGGCTGCTCATGGCTTGGATGGGAATACCCTCTGCTGGGTTAAAAACTGGTTGGGGGGCCGGGCCCAGAGAGTGGTGGTGAATGGAGTCAAATCCAGTTGGCGGCCAGTCACAAGTGGTGTCCCACAGGGCTTGGTACTGGGACCCATTCTCTTTAACATCTTTATCAATGATCTGGACGAGGGGATCGAGTGCACCCTCAGTCAATTTGCAGACGACACCAAGCTGGGTGGCAGTGTCGACCTGCTGGAGGGTAGAGAGGCTTTGCAGAGGGATCTGGACAGGCTGGATCGATGATGGGCTGAGACCAATGGGATGAGTTTCAACAAGGCCAAGTGCCAGGTCCTGCACCTGGGTCACAACAACCCCATGCGGTGCTACAGGCTTGGTGAACAGTGGCTGGAGAGCTGCCTGGCAGAAAAGGACCTGGGGGTGTTGGTCGACTGTCGGTTGAACATGAGCCAGCAGTGTGCCCAGGTGGCCAAGAAGGCCTACAGCATCTTGGCCTGTATCAGGAACAGTGTGATGAGTAGGACTCGAGAGGTGATCGTTCCCCTGTACTCAGCGCTGGTGAGACCTCACCTCGAGTACTGTGTCCAGTTTTGGGTCCTTTACCACAAAAAAACATTGAGGTGCTGGAGCAGGTCCAGAGAAGGGCAACGAAGCTGGTGAGAGGTCTGGAGAATAAATCTTATGAGGAGAGGCTGAGGGAGCTGGGGTTGTTCAGTCTGGAGAAGAGGAGGCTGAGGGGAGACCTTATTGCTCTCTACAGCTACCTGAAAGGAGGTTGTAGAATGGCAGGGGTAGGTCTCTTCTCCCAAGTCACAGGTGATAGGAGTAGAGAAAATGGCAGTGGAGGTTCAGGCTGGATAATAGGAAAAAGTTCTTCTCAGAAAGGGTTTTCAAGCATTGGAATGGGCTGCCCAGGGAAGTGGCTGAGGCACCATCCCTGGAAATATTCAAAAAATGAGTTGACGTGGCTCTGGGGACATAGTTTAGTGATCGTTTTTTTGTCAAAGTGGCTGGACTGGGTGATCTTGAAGGTCTCTTTCAACCTAGATGATTCTATGATTTTATATGTTATCACAGAATCACAGGATGATAGGGCTTGGAAGGCACCCCTGGAGATCATTTAGTCCAACCTCTCCTGCCAAAGTAGGTTCACCTAGAACAGGTTAGACAGGAATGCATTTAGGTGGGTGTTGAATATCTCCAAAGAAGGAGACTCCACAAACTCACTGGGCAACCTGTTCCAGTGCTTTGTTACCCTCAAAGTAAAGAAGTTTTTCCTCATGTTTAGATGGAAGTTCCTGTCTTCCACTTTGTGCCTGTTGCCCCTTGTCCTGTTGCTGGGCACTACTGAAAACAGACTGGCCCCATTCTCTTGACAGCCGCCCTTTTGTAAGGCATTGTAATTTGTAAGCATTGATGAGATTCCCCCTCAGTCTTCTCTTCTCCAGGATAAACAGATCCAGGTGTTTCAGCCTTTCTTCATAAGAGAGGTGCTCCAGTCTCCTGATTATGTTCATAGCCCTCTGCAGGACTCTCTCCAGTAGCTTCTTTGTCTTTCTTGAACTGGGAAGCCCAGACCTGGACACAGATGTGGCCTCACCAGGGCAGAGTGGAGGGGGAGGATGTCCTCCCTTGACCTGCTGGCCACACTGTTTTTAATGCACTCCAGGACACCATTGGTCTTCTTGGCCACAAGTGCACATTGCTGGCTCATGGTCAACTTCTTGTCCACCAGGACTGTCAGCTCCTCCTCTGCAGAGCTGGAGCTATGCACTGCACTAGTGTAGATCTTTGCCGTGTTAAGATAAATCTAAGGTGGCTTTACAGCTCTTTGATTCAAGGTTGTTCTCAGCTATCCAGTTCAAGATACTGGTAGAGAATCTTAATATCTTCTGAATTTTCATGTCAGCATATCTGACATGATATATCTAGGAACCTGTAAAGAACTTAACAAGAAAATTGGTCCCTTTAAAGACGTCTCCTAAAACTGCCACAGTCTCGTTCCAAAGGTAATGAATGGACAAGTGAAACAGTATGGACTCCTAGCTCCTGTTTTTCCTACTTCTGTATATAAGCTGAGCTTTCTAAAGAAAGCTGTCTCTGTCCACAAGATCTGCCATAACTTATGTGTACAGACCAGACAAAAAGATGTGAAAATTTCTTGAAAATCTTTTGCTTTCTTTGGCATGTTAGGGAAAAATACAATTTTTTAGATTACTTTTTTTACGTGTTACATATTTTTTCTTCATGTATGATGTTATTAACCTGAAAGGGACAGAAATGATACAATATAACTCTGGTGACTTACAAAAAAGCAAACCGAAATATGCATTCAGAAAAATCAATGCTAACAGTCCTCAGCAATTAAAAATGAATGGTTAACTTCATCCTCACAGACTAATTTGGCCAGTTGTAATGTAGATAACCTTTGGTAGTACTGCCACTAGGCTTACTCTCAAAAACTATATGCAAGGAAGTATATGAAACCGAAGTGAGTGAGTACTGCAGTCCTAATCTTGTCAGGCTCTCAAAGTGTGCCATATTATTTCTGCTTCTCTTTCACATTATCTTTTCTTTGGGCATCTGTTTTATTCTGTGAACTTTGCTTCACCTTTTTTTCTTTGATCAAATGTAGCAATGAGAAACTGCTTTCCTTTGCCATTAAAAAAGGACTAATACATGGATACTGATAGGAAGAAAGTTTTAATGAATAGTTGCTGAGTGTTCTTGTTCTTCTCTTTGCAGAAGGTTAGAAAATTGTCATGTCAGCCTGCCAGAAGCTCTGTAATTCACCACAGACATTTTTCAGTGTCCATTATGATGGTATATCACTATCTCTAAGATTAGTGTTTTCTCATAAGAAAGGAAATAACACAGTGTCTCTTGCAGACATTCGGAAATTAAAACACAGTAGCTTGAGAGGAGAAGTTTATAGTTGGAATTAATCACTCCTCGAGGGTGAATTAGTACTAAATTCTGTTAATTCTTGCAATTCAAAATAGAATTCTAGTATTTAAATTTCAAATGTGGTTACTTTTTTGTAGAAATACACTCTGGGAAGAACTCCCAGTAGTGGTGTGTTATGGCACTCAAGATGATCTGCTCCATAACCTTCCCAGGCACTGAGGTCAGACTGACAGGCCTGTAATTCCCTGGATCCTCTTTCTGGACCGTCTTGTAGGCGGGCATCACATTTTCTAACCTCCAGTCAAATGGGATCCACCTGTTTAGCCAGGACCTCTGGTAAGTGATGGGAAGTGTCTTGGTGAGCGCTTCTGCCAGCTCCCTCAGTACCCTTGGGTGCAGCCCATCTGGGTCCATAGATGTGTGTATATCTAAGTGGTGTAGCAGGACACTAACAATTTCTCCTTGGGTTATGGGGGCTTGGTTCTGCTCCCTGTCTTCTGGCTCAGAGCAATGGATACCCCAGAAACAGCTGCTCTTGCTATTGAAGGCTGAGGTAAAGAAGGCATTATGTACCTCAGCCTTTTCCTCATTCTTTGTCATTATGGTTCCCCACACATCCAATAAAGGATGGAGATTCTCCTTAGCCCTCTTTTCATAGTTAATGTGTTTATAGAAACATTTTTTATTGTCGTTTACAGCAGTAGCCAAGTTATGTTCTCGTTGAGCTTTGGCCCTTCTAATTTTCTCCCTGCATAACCTCATGACCTCCTTGTAGTTGCTTTCCTCCAAAGGTCATAAACTCTCCTTTTTTTCTTCAGTTCCAGCCAAAGCTCTCTGTTCAGCCAAGCTGGTCTTCTTCCCCACTGGCTCAGCTTTCAGCATATGGGTACAGCCTGCTCCCATGGCTTAAGGAATGTCCAGCCTTCCTGGACTCCTTTGCTCTTCAGGACTGTCTCCCAAGGGACTCTGTCAACCAGGCCCCAAAACAGAGGAAAGAAATGAAATGGGAGAAGAAATTAAAAGGGAGCAGAAAAGAGGGGAAGGAAAAAAGGGAATAGGAAAGGGAGAAGGAAAGTGAATGGACAAGAAAGTAAGGAGAGACAAGAGGAGATCTGTTATGGGGCTCCGACTCCTGTTACAGCACAGGTGATGGTTCACAATGGGCTGTCACTAGGAGCACCAGCAGGCAGAGTTGCTACAGTGCAGCCTGGGCCAGTGATGAGTGTGAGTGCACACACAGCAGGGAGGCTGAGCTGGACAAGGGCTGGAGCAGAAACCTCAGCTCCTAGAAGGGTTCTCACCCTGGAGTAAGGGTCCTCCTTGGACAGGGCATGGTGCCATCCAGTTCCCTTGCCCTCTCTCTTATGTGCCTCCAGGTTCCTGTGGCTCCCACCCACACTTCCCCTGTGGCCAGCTCCCTCCTGCCCAACCCCACTGAGACCCCTTCTCTTCTGTCTCCTGCAGACCATGGCTGTCATCATCTTCCTCACCCTAGCTGTGCTGGGTGTTGTCCAGAATTCACTGCAGTTGGGTGGTGAACTGGATGTGGCAGCATAGGCTCATGCAGCAGTGTGCAGAGTAGCTGAGCTGGAAGATAACTCAGCTGCTGCAGAATATACAGCAGACCCAGGAGCTCCTTGCTGCTTTCCAGAAATGGTGGAGGACCAGAAAAAGGAGTCATAAGCCAGAAAGTAGCTGCAAGCAGGACAGACCCTGAAGTCAAGGGGAGGAGGCGGAAGAGGTAGAAGACGCCAACGACTCTGGTGACACATGTGATCTGGGCAAATTTTTGGCCAATCACATTCAGTGGCCAGTATCATACATGACTGACACATGCAAGTTGGTGGAGTCTGGTAGACAAGCTTCTCAGTGCTTGCCAAAGACTTTCCACGAGAAACTTCAAGCCAAAGCTACAGCCAGCCATTGGGATGGTGTGCGTCTACGAAAGCTAGAGTGCTAGTAAGGACAATGTCCGTTACTGCCTGCTCGTGCTCCTGTAGCCTCCCCCTGTTGGAGCTGAGCACCACAGGGGAGATGCTGACCAACCACTCCTGCCTCCACATACAACAACAATTCATGTGCATGAGGGAACAGCTGGTGGAGGACATACTATGCTTCCTCGACCACCATGTGGATGAGCTGTAAAGTCAAGACCTCAGCCTCCTCGACACCCTTTACACTAACTCTTACTTAAACATAAGGAAAACTGCCTGCTGTTTCCAGATGTTGCTGAAAGACACCTGGAAGGTTATGCCTCAGTCACATCACTGGCAGTTGGCAGTGCTGCCTACAACAAGCTTCTGCAAACTCCGGCTCTGGCAAGACCTCCCAGGAAACCCTGTCCATTGAGGTGATTTTTGTGGTGCAGCTGGATGACTCAGACTCCTTCCTGAGCCTTGAGTAGGCAGCGTCCAGCTTTATCACCAGCACAGCATGGCAGGAGAGCTGTGATGTGGATGAAATGTCATTCACCAGGCATGGACAGTACAACATGTACCACCCCAAAAGTGAAAACTTTCTATAACAAAAATTAATATATGAATACCTAAAAAGAAAATCTTGTGCATAGTAGCTGAAATTAAAAACAAAAATAAAATAAAATTAATCTTTTTTTTTTAAAAAAGAACAATATCTTCATTTATCCAGTTTCTAAAAAGAAAATTACTCTGTACTTCCACTGCAATTCATTAACTAAATCTAGAAATTAGTTAAATATTTTTAATTACTTTTCCTACTAATATATCCTTTGAGTAAGTCTGTGTGCCAGTTTCTTGTAAATATTCACTTTCCTGTAAATAGTCTAAGTCTCTGGGGATTTTTTTTTAGAATAAATTAACTCTAATATGAATGCTGACAATCTTAACTTCAGACATTCATATCTTAAGTCAGGCGAAGGTATCACTGAAGAAAAACTTTTAAGCATCCATTAAGTTTGTATAATATTTGGTAATAGAAGCTTTCTAATTAAGCTGCCTTTCTTAATACACTCCCTTTAGTAATTTACACAACAACAAAAATTATGTTCAATGGTCAACTTCCTTTAAAAAGACAACTTCACTTTTAAATTTTCCAAACTTCAAAGATAACACTTATTAAAAGTAGTATTCTGAGAGCTATATAGTTTTGGTTTTATCATTGTTTTGGAAGAACACAAATGTCTAATACGTGGTAAACTGCAAAAAACTTTTAAAATATCCTGGATTTTTGATGGCATAGTCTAGAACTGCAGAAAAAATATAAAGCTGTATGTCAGTCATACTTGTGGCTAGACAACCAAGGATTCACTTAAGTCTCCACAGGGACAGGCACAACACCTTGCTTGTGAATTATGTATTTTTATCTATTCACTTTTATTTGAAACATTAAAATGTATTCTGATGATGTCATATATGTCAAATCCATATGCAAAAACATATTTACACTTTCTAATTATAATTCAGAAAAAAAACCCAAAACTTTTTGGTACTTATTAAGGGAACAAAACCTCTCCCTTTTTTTTTTCCCTACCAAGACTGTTCTCCCAAGCTGATTGTTTAATTCCCACTGGACGTGTTCTGATTCTTCAGATAACTAGCGAAAGACTCTCCTCTCCCTGTCTTTCTACTATGATGTTATTTCACTGAAACTCTTTGTAAAGCTGAATTGAATTTAGATGACTCTTCACTTAGGTCCTGACCCAAACCACATCAAAGTCAATGACTTTCTTTGGGAGTCAAATTCCAAAGATAGTTTTTAAATACTTTTGAGTTAATGATAACCTGAATATATATCTCAAAAAATTTCTATGTTCTGGGACTGTTTCTGAATTCAAACTTAGCATAATATGAAGGCTAAGAAATCTCCAGGCTTCAGCAAGGTTCACAGGCTATGCTTAGAAGTTGGGAACCACAGGCTATAGTAAGCTTTGGGAGTAAAATAGCTAGAGGTTCTTACAGTGATTCATGTTCTTGTGTTTCAAGTTTTTTATAGTTATTCTTTACAATGACTTATGCATTTCATGATAATGAGGAAGAGACACTCCACAACATGAGACAAGACCCTGGGAGACTGTCAAAACACATGAAGAGTTATGGAGGATTGCCCAAATTTCTTTGTGGATCTCATGTGTAATATCTTACTTAAACTAACTGTATAAACACTGAGTCCCATTTAATTCTGAGATGGGGTTGATTATCTCCAATGACAGTAAGAAGCAATTTACTGATCCTGGATCTCAGGCAAGTGACTTCAGCTTATTCAAAGAACTAGGATCCCAGGGGAATAAGCTCTTGAGGCGCTAGTGGTCTCTCCTGGGAACTGCTCTTTTCAACATCTTTATCAATGAGCCAGAGGAGTGAATAGAGGGCTTGTGCAGAAAGTTTGCAGATGACACTTAATAGGGGACCAGATGATATGCTGGAGCAGCCCTGGTGCAAACTGGGAGGTCACCAAGAAGACAGAGCCAGGATCTTCACAGTGGTACATGGTAGCAGGACAAGTGACAATGATCATAAATTGAAACAAGAGAAGTAAAGACCAGTTATAAGGAGAAACCCTTACCACATGAGGACAGTCAGGGAAGGAAGCAGGTTTCCTTGAGAGGTTGTACAGACTCTGTCTTTGGAGGTTTTCAAGACATAAGTGTATCAAGCCCTGGCCAACCTTATTTGCTTGGAGCAGGAGTTTGGACAAAAAACTTCCCAGGTCTCTTCCAGCATGAATCATCTAATGACTTTATGATTATTTCCTGGCTCTTTTGAGTTACTAGAAACAAATTTTGGTTTTGACAAGATGAACTTTCTGATTTTATTCAGAGACAGTCTTCTTTGGAAATACTTAGGAGTTTAGACCTCAATTCAGATAGTCTATGTCAGCATCTGAGACTCTAGTATGATTCAATGCTCCTTTCAATCGGGGAGTATCAAAAGAAAAACAAAAAATACTGGTAAGTGTTTTAAAATTATGACATATGGTAGATTTGCCTTCTGCTTTCATTTCAGCTTTCATGTTTTATGATGGAAAAAAGAGGAAGCAGCTTCTTTTACACATAGAAATTGCATCTCTGAATCATTTACCTTAGAAGTTCAGGACAAGACCTGAGGCTCAGCTTACAGGTTTGAACATTCACTTCTCACATCCTAGAGGAATGTTTTAACTAGAAGGGTAGAGACAAAATGATTATTCTATTATTTTCCATTCCTTCAATTTCCTAGCTTCTGGGGAAGGTATACATTTTCTCTGTAGCGATCACTGGCACTTACAAATGAATGAAGTGAGAAACCGGAGTGAAGAACTAACATTCAGGGTTCCCTTTGCATGAGCTCCTTTTATCAGGTTGTAGTCAGATGCTCTGGTGACTATCTTCTTTGTCTCTTTACGTCCTAGTAGCTAAGTGTTACATTAATTATTGGACGCATGGCTCAAATCTCTTTCATGATTAGGGGTTTTCTGCTTCCTAGGGTTGTGTTTGAAACTGTCATGTTTTAAGATCAGTTTGAAAGTGGGGAGACAATATGAACTTGGATACCAAATCATTTCAATCACAGATCCATACAAAATTTTGTGAATTACTGTAAGAATCATTGCAAATCCCTCCTGGACCAGTCGGACCAGGACCTTACAATTACACAACTTCCTTGTAGCATGGGAGAGAAAGTGCTGTTCAGCAGAGAAGCTGAACATCTCACACTAGTGGTTTCTCACACAACCTTCCTGTCCTACAGGAGAGATGGAATGGGACCAGTGTAGCAGCCCAAGCTGTGGGGTATGTGATTCTGGGGTGAGGCAAGGGCTCCCCCAGGTATCTTTCTCTTCTGTCACCAAAGTTTCTCTTGTATGACCCCAGACGCCTTCAGTGCCAGAATTGGGCACTGAATACTTGATTTTTGACTAGCTTCTTCAGTATCACTGGGGACCTAACAACTGGCTATCACCATCACTGGTACTCGTAATCTGCCTGTCCATGAGGTTTTTGGGAATTCATTATTTTTGCAGTGACACATTTGCAGCTATCACCGTAATTGGCATGTTATTTATGCTAACTTACTCTTCTGTCCTTATAATCAAGCTGCTTCCTTAATAGGTTTACACTGACTTCCATCTGTGTTTTTTCCATCATTCCAATTTGGCTTTTTCCATCCATTTGGCTCTTTCACGGGCCATACCACACTATTGTAGGGGAAACTGGTTTGTGTTACAGTTGGCTGCTCCTTGAAACCATGGCTCAGGGCTAATCCTACCTCTGCAGCTCTCCCCACCCAGAATTTGAGCAACCACATGATCGCTCCTTTCCCTCTTTGCAGCTTGCTCTCCGTCCCAGGTTGTGCAATACCAGCAGCTGCAAGAACAGGGGTTAAAGTATCATTGCAGCTACTTAGGTTCCACAGATGCAGCCATCCTACTCCTTCAGCCATATGCCTTGGCCAGTGCCTGGGGTGGACCCATCTGCCTTCTTCTCTTCTTGTTCTTCTTTAATTACTCTGATGGGGCTGCTTATCCCTGGGCAGGGAACAAGCCCCCCTTATCTCTATTGGAGGAGAAGGATTGTACATCCCCACCCTAGACCTCTGGTTCCCGGCTCGGAGAACTTATCTTTGTTTACCAGATCACTCCTCTCTTCCTCTAGCTTCTGTACTTTTTTCCAAGAAAGACCAGTGCACAAAAGAACAAGCTCACAACAAAGCTTCCCACTGGGAAACCAGGGAGTTCTTACTCCCTATCCCATTCTTTATTGCCTTAAAGGTTTTACCAAGTTTCATCCCTACATGCTCACACATTGGGACTTGGGTTTATGAGCAAACTTGAGCAGGGCCTGCAACAAGGGCACCCCCTGCTGCACCAATCCCTTCTTGAGAGCAAGGTCCTGCTGCAATCTCATGCCCCAGCCCCTAATATCCATCAGAACCCATATTACAGATATCTGTGGTCTAAGTAATTGGTATCCCACTTCTTAGAACAGAATTCACTGTTAAGTGACCTCTTGTCACCACAGGAGAGATTACACAGCCTGAGAGTAAGGTTGGGTGAGTCAGCATAGTCCCAGCCACAGTGTTGGTTAATGGGCTGTGCAGTCTTCTGCACATTTCTCTCAGGTGCTAGGACTGCCTACTCTGCATTATTGTTGATCAACCTTCGGGTCCATATTATTGCTATTATTATTATTTTTATTAGGTAAAAGTGGCAATATTTTCCTATGCCTTATTGTTATAGCCTAGTGGGTATCATATTCACCTGGGATTTAAGTCTTAAACAGTCTTTAGTTCAAAAGATTTGAGCTTGCTTACCACATGAACTGTCTGTAACTAAAAAGTTACAATACATTACCTTACCCCAAGTATAGTTTGGATTCTTCTTTGCTGAATTTGAAAAGTCCTTTCTCTATAACCTCTGGCTGAGCCAAGAAAACCAATGCCAGACTTAAAAGAACAGGAACAAGGTGCAAACAAAAGGAAAACAAAATAATAAATATTTAACAAAAAACATTCTCTGATTATGATCAAATTTGATGAGCTGGCAGATTATTACTATACATCTATTTCAATAATAAATAGTTAATTAATAATGTTTATATTATATTGAGCAATATTATATATATTCTGTACTTACAGAAATGTTCAAGAGAGCCTTTCCTTTAAAATAAAAAATTTATTCTTTTCAGTCTTTGAAAAAATAAAGGACTATTTTCTCAGTTATTGAGCTGCAATCATCTTAAGGGAGAAAGCAATTAAGAATGTCTATTACAATTATAATGCCATCATTAACATTAATCATCAAATAAGTACAATTGTACCTTATTTCTAAAAGTACTAACCAACTGTCCGGAAAAGGTCATATAAAAAGTTATCTATCCTGATCAAGGAATGAGATCATGTAAAATTAACTCCATGTAATAAATACATAGAAAACACCATTAATCAAGCACATCCTACCAACACAAAGGTTTAAAAATCCTTTACACCTAATAGTCCTAACACTAATTTATTTCTCTTCTGGAAGCATATACTTAGTTTTCAGTAGCTTATTTTCAGAATAGTGCTTAACCTACTTAATAAAAGCCATATAGTAACATGGGTAACACATTCCTTCAAAATAATCCACTTCAAATTCATTAGATTATTAATGAAATACAGTAAACCTGGATCAGATGCCTGACTACCAAGGACCCTAAAGAAGTACCTTTATTTTTCTAAATGTCAATTGCCTCATTTCAAAGATGTTACTAAAGATTTTAGTCATCTTTGGAAACCAAACTAAATGCTATCAATAAATAAAAATATGCATAGTTTAGTGTACATAGGAGTGAGACATTACTCTCATAATCCAGAATAAGAGTAACAAATCAGCCAGCTTCCTTCCCTAATAAGAAACTAGGCCAATTTGGTGGTGCTTTGGTGGTGAAAAATGATGTTGTGTGTATTAGCAAATTAAATGTGCTCTCTGGTATTCCTTATTCTTTGTGTTTCACTTGTACAGTTTTTCTGAAATTTAATCATGATAATAGTTTAACTGCTGGTAAATTTTTCAGTGACAGCAGGTCACCTAGAAGGAACTGGAAATTTCCAATTCAGTAATTGCATGGTTAAATCAAGTTTAAAACAGAAATAAAGAAAGACTGCTGGAATAAGTAAACTGAAGATTAAAAAAAAAAAAATCCTTACAAAATAAATTTATTTATTTCCTGGAATAAATTAGCATATTATTACACATATAATACTTTGGCTTAACCAATGTATTATAATTTTGTTGTATAGGATTAATATCTATCTTGTTTTCACTCTGGATATTGTTTTACACTTGATGCTATTTTGAAACCCTTGAAAAGTGCCTACAGGCTGTTAAATCAATCAGAGAACTGCCCCAGCTGGTTAGGAGACTTTCACTCTGTTTCATAGCTGAGACTTAATCTAGGGTACTAATGGTTACAGAGAAACAAATTTGATTTATAATTCCAAATTAAATCTTTCTCTGTAATAGTTAATTAAGAGCAACGCAAGTGCAAATAATTCTCATTCTAACTTACATAAATCATGTGCAGAATAAATAAAATAATAATTACATAAAAATACAGTAATCAGAATATACTTTCGGATTCACAAATGTGAATTGACAGTAAGTGAAAGATCTGACATTTTAGAGAAGTGAAGCTTCCAAAGGACTGGTAAGAATGGCCACCTTTCCTTCTTCTCAGAGTGTATACAACATCATTCAAGTTACAGCATTCTTGCAATGCATTCAGAAGACTAATAAATCATAAATCAGGAAAGATATGGAAAACCAAAATTGACATCCTTTGAAATCTCAACCATTCAAGGGCAACGAAGCTGGTGAGGGGTCTGGAGCACAAGTCTTACGAGGAGAGGCTGAGGGAGCTGGGGTTGTTCAGTCTGGCGAAGAGGAGACTGAGGGGCGACCTTATAGCTCTGTACAAGTACCTGAAAGGAGGCTGTAGAGAGACGGGGGTCGGTCTCTTCTCCCAAGTTACAGATGATAGGACAAGGGGCAATGGCTTCAAATTATGCCAGGGGAAATTCAGGTTAGATATTAGGAAACATTTCTTTACTGAAAGGGTTGTCAGGCATTGGAATGGGCTGCCCAGGGACGTGGTGGAGTCACCATCCCTGGAGGTATTTAAGAAACGTGTAGACATGGTTCTTCAGGGCATGCTCTAGTGCCCAAGATTATTGGTTTGTCGTGGGCTGCTGAGTGGGTGGGTGATGGATTTTTGGTTTGGTTGTTGTTGTGTGTTTAGGTGGTGTGGTGGTTTGTTTGTTTGTTTGTTTTTTGTTTGTTTGTTTTTGGTTTTTTTGTTTTGTTTTGTTTTTTGTTTTTTTTGGGGTTTTTTTGTGGTTGGACTCGATGATCTCTGAGGTCCCTTCCAACCACCACAATTCTGTGATTCTGTGATTCTGTGATTCTGTGATTATAGCAAAATGAACAGCATAGTAGCTTCATTTTTGTTGTATCTATACATAGCATAGATTCAAGGAAAGAAATAACTTATTTGAGCTGAATTTTCTGTGGTCCTGAAAATACTCAGTGAATTTACAAGTGGAGAGATATATATATACACACACACATACATGCATATTATATGTATATATATACACATATACATATGTATATATACACATATATATAAGTATATATATGTATACATATATGTAAGCATATATATTTCACATGACATTCAGTCTCTGTGCATGAAATTCTGAAGCAGACATGCACTGTTGGGCCTATTCATTTTACTATAATGTTAAAGATTTTTACAAAACAAACAAGCAAAGCAGAGTTTACAAATAGTGCAAGTATTATTTTAAAATAAGATTTCCAATTAAAACTCCAAAAGTTTCCCACTAGAGAAAAGTTTCACAAGTTTGAGAGATCCATATATCCTGAACAATATCAGGTTTTTCTCTGGACTGCATGACTGTTTTTGGCTATTTGTTGTGAATACTATTATTGAAGTCTAGGACAAAGCCAGGTGATTTCTTTCAAATTCAGGTCATCATCTGCCTTTTATACATATAGACAAAAGGAAATTATTCAGTGATTAATTGCATATTTGACTTTATTGTCTTCTCCTTTAATACTGTCTCTTCCTTGTTACTTCAGCTCAGATGATAATTTTGGTATCTGGAAAAAAGGCTGATCTAATGATTTATGTCAAATCCTTCATCCTACAAGAATGAAAAGACTGCTGGTAAAATGTAATAGTAGACAAGTTTCATGATACATTGTCACCTTTTTTCCCATATTTTCTGACATTTTTTTCCTTCTTATCCTTCAAAGTACAAAAAAACCCCTCTTCATAATGAAATATTTCTTTGCTACCTAATTATCAGTAAAGATTTAGTTGGTCTTTCTTTTTTTTTTTTTTAATTTTAATTGTATGATCTCACATGATATGACTTTACTCCAATAAATAAAACCATGACAGAATTAAACAAAGATCAATTTCAACCCAGTTAAACCAGAAATATATACTTGATCAAAAATTAAGTCAGTTAGATGAGACTGAATTAAATACAACATGCATTTAACAAAGATAGATCATGCCCAATTTACCTGATAAGTTCTTGGATAGGATAATTGATTTTTTACAGCAGGAAATTACACTTGATCTAATCTTCCTAGACATCAATACAGGCCTTGGTACAGTGCCACAGTGCCACATTACTAGGAAACCTAGAGAAGGTAGAGATCGGTCAAACGAAAAAGAAATTGTTCAAAAGGAAAAATACAGTTGATAATTAAAGGGGACCACCAGTTTATTTGTGCAGGAAGAAGTTCCTCAGCAGTCTTATTTAATATTTAATGCTTTTCAGCAATGATTTCTACTAAAATAAGAGTGGAAAAGTTAATAAAATTTGCTGATAGAAAATAAGGAAGAAATAATACTTTGGATGATTGGAATAATACTATGTAGATGATGTCGAGAACCTGATTTATAAAGAAGGATTGCATTTCTTATCCAAAATTGTAGATCATACACTTTGGCATCGTAAGAAGTAGGATACAAAATACTTCATTATCATTATATTAATTGGAATGCCATGGAAAGTGAACTCTTTATAACCACCACATACTTCTATTCTTCAGTCTTTCAACTCTGATTTGTTTTTCTCTATAGTTTTCTTATTCTTGATAACACCCCATTATATTAAGCATTTTGACTTCCTCCGTTATACACCATATTAAAATATGTTAATCTTTATAGCATATTATTAGATTATAGAATATATTTTATATTTTAAATATAAATGAATTCTGTATGTCTAAATATATTTACATATATAAGTGTATTTTATTTTTATGCCTCTAAATATCCTCTTCCCTTGTGACAGCAGAAGGTTCTTTACCCAAGGCATTGCCATTTGTGACTTCTCCCATCTTCTTTGTAGTGTGAAAATCTTCAGAAGTCAGTTGATAAGTTTGTTTTGACCCATTAAAATTCATCATGTAGAGTAATTGCTTCTGTAGCTAAATTCCAAGCTCCCTTCCTAAGGCATCTTTTTCAATTTTCTCTTTAGTCTACGTCTTCCTAGATTATTTTACTCTATAATGCTACTAGCATTACCTGAAGCTAGAAAATGAGAGAGTCTCAATCTGTGCTGACATGTGAACTTCTGGTATTATTTAATATAAAGTTGATTTTGTTTTTACAATTTTTGTATTCACAAATGAATAAGTGAGATGTTATTGTAAGTAATCTACATTTATGAGAGACAGAACAACAACAGAATATGTCCTGTATTGTTTGTACATAAAATTATAGAAGGTCTCATTTCAGACTGCTTATGTTGTCACAACTTGAAAGGACACAACTTTAATGTAGAGCCAGGAGCCTATTTGTTTTTGAGTTCCTTCAATTGCCAGTAATGTTTCTGAGCTGAAACTTCTTGTGTACCCGGTTTGGCTGGATTTTTTGATTTCTAATGATTTCTTAGATTTTTTAATGAGTGTTTCAGTGGAAAACAAAACTATGGTTGTTCTAAGCTGAAAAACAGATGTTGGTTAAGTGTCAGGTCTGGAGTGGTCTCCCTGCCGCCTTGGAGTTTACCTCCCCGCTCTCAAGGCTAGTGGTGAGATGCAGCACAGTGGTGCAGCCTTCTGTCAAACAACTGTGTGAAAAAGAGCAGGAGAAAGACTCGGTGGGGAGACCCTGCTTTGCTCTTCTTCATCTGTGGCTTTGTCCCTTGTCCTGGAGTTATGTCGCAGCCCTACCACCTGCCCAGCCACGTCCCAGCCCTAATCCCTGCTTGCTGACTTGACTTCTGATGTAAGCAGCCATAAAGGCGATATGGCTGGAAGGGGAAAATTACTGAGTAGAAGTACTGCTGAAAAATACTGACAGTCACTCAGGGTGGTAACCCCCTGTCGACAATGTCCCTGCCCTACCAGCCTGGATGGCACCCGCTGTTCCTAGTGCCCCTTTCCTTACAGGACAGCCCAGTCTTGCTGTCCCTAGACCATTTAGGTTGGTTGTATTTGGTTAGGAATTATTCTCATGCTAAATTAACACTGCAGTGGAAAGGATGAAATAACAGTTTAAGAATTTTTCATTGCCTTCAAGGCAGATGGATGTAAATGAATCCACTGTCCTGGGGGAGGGTGGGAAAACCTTAACTTTCCTGTAAGAATATTCTTTTATTTATATTTCTTATTATTATGTAAGTGGTTTGATGATAATTGCAATTAAATAAATAAATTCACAGTGTGTTACTTGAAAGTAGTAAAGAGTTAATAAAAATTACTTTTCAAGATCAACAGCTGTTAAACGAGTAACATTGAATCAACTACAGCTAATTGTAGTTAACTTCTGTGAGACGTACAGAACTTCTTATATATCAGCTGAAGCAAATGGGTTTTGTCTTAAATTTTGTTTCCTTAGTTTTTAAATTTACATTTCATTGATCATTTGTTATTAAAGGAAGAGTTTTTCTTTATACTGAAATTGAAATGGTAGGTAATAACCTCTCCTCTATCAGTTAAGTCCAAACAATCTGATCTATGCTCTTGTCACACCACAACTTAATTGCTAGGCCAAAGGTTTCTGCTAGCTGGCAGGTTTAATAGTGTATGTCCTGCCAGCTCTCATTTATCAGCACACTGTGCCCGTATTTTTCAACTCTACAAAGTGAAACGTTTTTGGTTTGGTTTTTTTTTTTCATGCTGCCAAAAGTTAATGTTACAATTTCCTATTTTTGGTCATCAACTTCCTGACTTACCAGAGCAAAATAACTTCCTTGCAAAGTCTGATGCAACAAATTGTTAAATTTTTTTTGAATAATTGAGCGTTTTTGAATAACTAGAAAATGCACAGCAGGAGTTAAACACTAGAAGAGTAAAATACTGAATGTAATAAAGAGAGAGAGCCTTTGCTTTCTTCTTTATATTCACTTCTCTTCTCATCAGTGATAGCTACAGATATAATCTGTAATGTAATGTAATGAAAAATTTTTTTCTGAAATGTGACCACCCTGCAAACATAACAATTCTGTCATAAGACCACAGGGGAACAGTGCTTGCTTCAGACAAGACCAAGGTTCAAGACCTGTGCATTACAAGTGGTCTGCTCTATGGAGGGAGCTGTAGATGCAAGTTTCTCTGGATCACATAGCTACTTTAAAGACTGGTTAATAAAACTGAGATTTATTTAAGAGAGAGATTTTAAATTTTTATTTATTTAGATATAATACTATTTAATTTCTCTTAAGTATTCTAGTGTCATGATGAGCCTCTGACTTTGTCTGTCCTTTGTATCACTGACTGATGTTACAAATCACCTGGGGCTGCCATGTTTCTTGGCAATAGAAGTTACTGCCAACAGGCAGCACAGTTATGTTTGCTAAGTATTCTTTATTGTTTCATGTTGAAATAAGAACCTTTTCCCCATAACCACTTTCATATTGGTTTTCATGAAGAGAACAGTAGCATTTAGTCTAATGTTCCTTAAAAATATCTGCACTGGAATTGCAGCTTATGAACCAATCTTCAAATTCCAGTAAGTGTGTGCAATGAATAGGTCTTTTTGAGGCCAAACCCATTTATCACATCACTGGTTTAATACAGAAGTCTTTAGTCAGCTGGCTGATCACCTAGTCTGCAAAAGGAAGTGCTGATAGAAGCAGCCTCTGGTATCAGAAGGAGGAGCTTAAACATGGGTATGAAGCCAAGACATTTATATCACTATGCGTGTCAGATACTGAGGGAGGGAAAAAGGTGCCATAATGTGTTTCTATAAATAGTGTGGAGACTGGAATTATAGAGAGTACACTCCAATGCCCTGCTGACAGAAATTATATGGGAAGCTGGAAGAGAGGGTAACTTTTATATAAGATAGATTAACCAAGGGAGATAAGAATGAATTTTCATAAACTTAATGTTTCTCCCAAGACATGAAGGAGAGATGGAAAATAACCACCCTGCAGAAAGGAGAAACAGAAGTCAGGGAGAGCTAATGAATGAAAGAGAATGCCACTTGTGTTTTGAAAAACAGAAATAAATGTAATATCGAAAAATTCAAGTAAGAGAAAGAATAAAACAGATGTTCTCTGATGAGTCTTTGACTGAATAGATCTCACCCAGATTGCATGCAAAATTAACAGGTGTTGGACAATAATGTCAGAAGGTGTTTGCTAGGTTTCAGCAATGTTTTACTGTTACTTAAAATATATTAATTTTCCTACAATAATACTTTGGCTGTTAGATTTCCTCTTTTAATTTTGGGAGATAAGTAAAATCTGTTAAAGTATTTTATAATGGCTGAAGACAGTTTATAAAAATTGACATTACAATATTTTAAGTAAAATGCATCCCCTCAGAGTATGACACCATTCTTTATATACTTGCTTGTTGCATACAAAAGTCATTTTTGCTTTGTTCACTTTACACATGAACAGAGATAAGTACTTTAGGAACCGAAAAATAAGAGTGGACTAGATGTTTCAGGGATAATAAGCAAGGATCTTGAATTCTGTTGCTATTGCAGGCAAAACGCGCTCTACACAGTTTTTGTGCATTGCATGCACAAATTAGTATGTAATCTTTTCTTAAGGTAAAATGAGTCTAAAATATACTCTTTTGTCAACTGATGTGTTTTTTAAATTAAGGTAAAGAGGAGAGTCTGTTTACAAAGCCTGTTGTTCTAGTCAGAAAAAAACCCCAAAGACTTCAGCATAGATTTGAGTTTAAAAATTAAACTAAAAAAAAGAATAAAGATTAAAAGAAGGCAGCTTGTTGTTAGAAAAATCTGTTAAAATACTATAGGATGGGAAGCATAGGATGAACCAGATGCATACTCAAAAAGGACGAAGAGTGAGCAAAAAAATTAAAAAACATAATCAAGTGTAAAATAACTGCAAAGACATTATGCCAGCAGGTTGGAAGTAAATATAAGTTAAACGATGCAGAGCAATAGTTAATGTACTCATTTAAGATGGCAAAGCTGATCAGCCTCACCTCTGTGCCTGGTAAGATCATGGAGCAGATGCTCCCGAACTACATGTCAAAACATATGGAAGGCAGGGAGGTAATTAGAGACAGCCAAAATGGCTTTACCAAGGGTAAATTGCACCTGACTAATCTAGTGGCTTTCTACTATGGAGTGAGTGTATCAGTGGACAAACTGCAGATGTCATCTACCTGGACTTCTGTAGGGCCGCTGATACAGGCCTTCAAAACATTCTTACCCCTCAATTGGAGAAATATGGGTTTGATGGATGGTCTGTTAGATGGATAAGGGATTTGATGGATGGAGGCATCCAAAGAATTACAGTCAACAACTCAATGTTCAAGTGGAAACCAGTGACGAGTGGTGTCTCTCAAGGGTTCATACTAGGACCAGTACTATTTACTACGCTCATCAATGACATAGGCATAGGGACTGGGTATACCCTCAGCAAGCTTGAGGATGACACCAACCTGAAAGGTGCAGTTGATATGCTAGAGAGAAGGGATGACATCCAGAGGGACCTTGACAGGCTTGAGGAGTGGGCCCATGTGAACCTCATGAAGTTCAAGACCAAGTGCAAGACCCTGCACCTGGGTCAGAACAATCCCCAATATCAATACAGACTGAGGGATGAAAGGATTGAGAACAGCTCTGCAGAGAAGGACTTGGGGGTACTGGTGGATGAAAAATTGGACATGGGCCAGCAATGTGCACTTGCAGCCCAGAAAGCCAGTTGTATCCTCGGATGCATAAAAAGAAGGTCGAGGGTGGTGATTCTCCCCTTCCACTCTGCTCTCATGGTGTACTGCATCCAGTTCTGGGGCTACCCACACAAGAAAGACAGGATCCTGTGGGAACACCCCAGAGTGAGTGCAGAGGAGATCCATGAAAACGATCAGATGGCTGGAACACCTCTCCTATGAGGACAGGCTGAGAGAGTTGAGGTTGTTCAGCCTGGGGAAGAGAATGCTCTGGAGACACCTCATTGTGGCCTTTCAATAATTACTTTAATTATTGATTTATAAGGCTTATAAGAATGACAGAGAAAGACTTTTTACCATGGTCTGTAGTGACAGAAGAAGGGGTAACAGTTTTAAACTGAAAGACTGTAGATTTAGCTTGGACATAAGGAAGAAATTTTTTACGATGAGGGTGGTAAGACAGGGGAACAGGTTGTCCAGAGGAGTTGTGGATATGCGTTCCCTGGAAGTGTTTGAAATCATGCTGGATGGGACTTTGAGCAACCTGATCTAGTGAAAGATGTCCCTGTCCATGGCAGAGGAGGTTGGACTAGAGAATCTTTAAAGGTCCCCTTCCAACCCAAACCACTCAATGGTTCTATAATTTTGTATAAATAGAGTATCTATAGACATTTTCTTGTTACCTTTTATACCCATTGTTAACTGAAACGTAGTTTTCATCGGGAATATCTCTGTTTCTGCACCAGCTCACTTTAGTCCTTCATAGTCATCTTTAGTTCTGTGTCTTTGTTTCCATTTTTTCACTGTTCCTTTTTTTTTTGTTTTCAAATCATACAATGTCACCTGATATTTCCACAATGGCTTCATAGCATGCTTTGTTTTTCATATGTTGATACTGTCACGAAATTTAATCAAATTTCTTTCTGCAACTGCCAGATTTCTTACATATCTTTATCTTCCCAAGAGACACCTGGCCTCTGAATATGCTATTCATGTGTGGTTTTGGTTTTAATCCATTATGCTTTTTCTACTCTCTATGCTTATTACACTTCTAATAGTGACCATTTTTTGTGTGAATTTCTGTCTAGTTTTACATTCTTTAAGGAATTTTTCAGTTAATTGGAACAAACCTAAACTATCTGCTTCCTTACGAGCTACATCAATGCTCTAAAACACTGTGTTGGCCCCAGCACACATAAGAATCTGATCACTTGTTGATGTGAGCAGTCATAAAGGCAACCTGGTTATAAGGCAAAAATTACTGAACAGAAAAAAGTGTCTTCTACTGACAGAGAAAATTCCTGCCAGCCTGGGAACTGTGAGCCAGAAGCATCCTTGAGAAGTGCAGCTGGCGTCTTTGAAGTATGGCTGAGTACCTACAAACTGCAGACATCTTGCAATACCCTTGATAAGTGCAAAACCAAGGAACTGTAATGGCAATTTATTGTTTAAAAGGTGAAAAATAGTCTTTAAAAAAGGGCTAAAGATCCTGAGAAAGTAAGAATTGGTAACTGTTGTTGTCTGTTCTAACTGCAAGATCAGGAAAACAATGAAAAAAAAATTGGTCTGAGAATGTAGAAAACATCATTGGCTATCAGATGTTCCAGGTAAAAACCAGAAATTTACAACATTTATTGACAGCTTGAAGTGGTTGGCGTCTATGCCCTTTTATGTCTCTAAAATATGAGACTTAATTTTTAGCCAAATGGAGCTTCTCTCCCTGATGACTTCCCATGCTGCACATACTTTTCCCTTTCCTAAACAGGTCAGCACAAACTTTGTACAAGAACTCAGAGCCTAGCTGGGAAAGCTTGGCTGACTCCAAACTGTGATGCAGATCATCTTTGAAGTGAGACTCTGTCTGTTATTTTATTTGTTCCCCTCTGGGCCCACTTCTGGGGTTGGTTTGGTTTGGTTTGTGTTCCCACTTCTGGGATGGTTGGGTCCCCTTCTGGGATCAGTTTGTCCTCCCCTCTGGGATGGTTTGGCTCCCTTCTGGAATGTATATAAATAAGTAATCCATCATAAGTATATCTGCTTCTAAAATATTTACAAGTTTGTTTCACTAGTAATAAGTTTTTAGTAACCTGTAATATTATATACATACTTGATTGCTGCTGTTACTGTTGCTATCATTGATCTCTGCTATACTATTGATAGCTGCAATTGATTTGTAATATCTTGTTACATATATCTTTGCTTTATTTATCATAAATATACTTGTAAGTGATGATTTTTCTGTTATTTGTGGTAATGTATAAAAAAGTAGAGAAACTTAAAGGATAAATCCTCCATGTCCTTTTGTTTTACAGAATGCTACAAACCCATGATTGTTATCCCTATACACCCAAAGGACAGGGTGTGACACGTTGTGGGTTTTATGATAGATATGGGAATAAAAATTGCTTATTATCACCAAGTTCTGCCCTTTGCAAGGTTCCTTCGGAAGTGGCTCAGAAAAAGTTATATCTGTACTCTCACACTGATCAAACAGTGTCTAGTAAACATCTACAGCAAAATTACATCAATTTTTCTGTTATTCTTTTCACATGTATTTTTACTTATTCCTGATTTTACAGCAATTTCATATTTTTCTTTGGCAATGTTCCGGTCCTGTGATTTGTCCCAAAAGTACTCTGCAACACCAAGTCACAGCTTTGATCACACACTGGCTCCTATTTCATCCTGTTTATTCCTTCGAAGTAGATTTGTGGACATCTTGAACATGTGGAAATCTTTCCGGTGAACACATTTAGATTTTTCTTATAGCCTAATTACATCTTCTGATATTCCTTCCTTTAAGGAATTCCTTTCTTTAATAAACCCAAGTTTATTACTGTTGGGTTTGTTTACCTTGAAATATAATTTTTAATTTGGTCACTTTTTAAAATGATTCCAAATTCTTATGCCTGTTATATTTTAGGTGCATAAAATTGCCTATGGAACCAATTATTTAAAATCCATTGAGAACAGTATCTAATGCTGATTAGGATTTCAATAAGGTGCTTATATAAACAGTCTTCTGATTGGAATAATTTTTGTCAACTACTTCTGCTTCCACTAAAAATATCAGTCTATTTTTTATATATAGTTCTACTTAGTACCCTTTCTTTTCCTCTTCTTATTTCTTTTCTTCTCTTCCTCTTCTTCTTCTGCTTTTTGTAATTTATATAAGATGAAATAATAAAGGTGTTTCCAAAACTAGTAGATTTTCATAGAGTAACCTCAACGCTATACTCACAGGCACTCTAAAGATACTGAAAGTAATAAGTAGAATATATTTTATAACTGTAGAAGAAAAGACTATCAGAACTTTGAGACCAGACTGCAGTCAGGTTTGGATTTTCTCAGTGGCAGCATTTTTTTGGCTATGCAGTAATGAAGCCTAAATGGACAAACCATACTGCTATTCTTCATCTGCAGAATCTGCTGGTCAACTAATTTCCTTCCCTCAACCTGTCCTGGATCAGTAATGAGAGCACAGGAGGAGAAATAATCTCTACTGAAAAGTAGCTTCTTTTCTAACGCAGTCTTTAAAACTGGAAGGTTTTGGTTTTTTAACTTTTAGGGAGGGTGTTACTATGCTATACTTCTCACAGGACCCTGTCCATAGAGTAGCACTGACACATTCCCATCTATAGCTATTCACAAGCACAAACAGTAAGCATCAGCTCAACTTGTAACACTTTCTAACATCTCTAGCAGCTGAATAAAACTTTTTCAAGAAGAAAATGTAGTCAGTGAAAGCAATTCTTTTACAATCCTGCAATCCTGTTCTTAGCAAATTACATTTTTTTTCTTTCCATCAGAAACAGCTGAATAAAAAAGGTGTGATTAAATCCCCTATTGGAAGTACCTATACTTTCACCCAACCCTAACTCTTTCCATATAGGTACTAAGCAGCCTAGACTAGACTAGAGTAATTTTGCATTATATTATCTTGATTACAATGTTTTTTCTTTAATTTTTAAGACATCCTGTATTTATTGCACATACTTCAGGCAGGACCTGGAACAAATTTTCAGTACTCTATGTATTCTCTATGTAGGAGAAGCAGTAGCTTCTCCTAGGACTTGGCCTCTACAGTAAGTTCTAATTTTGGATAAATAACACCACATCTCAAAAGCTATTTCTTAAGCCGACATCTATGTCATTTGAATATACTTTAAAAACTTATAAAACTATTATTTTGCAAATTTTTCTCAAACTGAGGGAGGCATAACTAAAATCTGATTAAAAACTCAAATACATTTGAACAACAAAGAAAATCCTATACTCAATTATTTCAGCAAAAGGCAGAAAAATATTAAAGAGCTTTATGTTGCTCCAGCAGGACATTTTTTTTTTTTTTAATGAGGGACTTTACAAAGTGAATTTTACACTTAAAATATCAATCAACTGTTCTCACATGCAGGAACAAAACTTTAATTTCCACTACTCTGTTCAGCATTTTAATCTTTACAGCTTTTCAATATGAATAAAAAAGATTTTTGCTCCAACACAGTCAGAATTCAATACTAAAATCAAGAGGCATTCCTTCAAATGCAGTACTGACATATTCAAGGCGTAATGCTCTGAGCACCCCCACAGAAAACACTCTTGAGTGAGATAACTCTGATTTCTAGCACTTTGGAGGAAAGGTGGTGGCACTCATACTGAATAGACTACTATTTCTATGTGGATATGAAAAGACTGAAGCAGAGCTGTACACCAAAGTTGACTCAGCTGAGAGATATATCTTTCTTACCACCTTTTATCTGTTATTCAGTGATCAGTGACTGAGATTTGGAACTGATTGTGTAAGCTTTTTTTCAAGTGAAACAAGTTCGTAAACTAGAAAAAAATAACAGTTATTCTCCGGGTCTTAGTTGTAAATTGGAAAATAACACTTGAGGGCCAAAAAGGATTATCATCCTAAATATTTCATAAATGTAACTGACCGTAAATGTTTCTAGACTATATTAAACCCAACACATGACTTTGAATAAGGTTTTAAACTCATCTCATGATCCAAAGTATAGCACATATATATATTCTGTTGTTATGTTTAGACTTTAGCTTTCTAAAAATCTTCCTAATCTAAACTAATCATAAAGGCTTCCTTAGTGGTAAAATGAAAGAGATATATCCATCCAGAGGATGAGTTTAAGACCACATACTACCTTTGGTAAGTCTACTGTATGATTGGGCTGCCACATGTCCTACACTGCAAGAACTGCCAACCTGTTTTATAGAAGTTATTCCAGTTTTCATTAAATGAGTAGACCAAAAAGCCACAAATCCTCCCAAACCATGATGACAATATGTTTCTATTTCGAACAATGCTGAGCAAACTTTGAGCTTTCTGTAAGTTATCAGTCTTTGCTATTGAGTCTTGCTCTGCAGACATAAATTATGAGAAGCATACTGTAAAATATAATAGATGGAGCTTAAACTAATCAGTAAGTGTTTGTTTTTAAAGCCATTTTAAAAAAAAAAAAAAAAAAAGGAAAAAAAATTGAAAGTAGCAGAAAATATCAGGTGTCACAACTAAAAATTTTATCTGTACTAGACTGTCAACGTGGGAGTTCTTGTTTCTCTATAAATTCCATGCTGAGTTTTCTTTAGGGGGATATACACTGACATATTAGAATCATAGAAGTACATAATTTTAAATTTTGTTGTGAAATGTTACTTTTTTAAATTAATGGTGATGTTTTTATAAAATACCATAAAACAAGCATCTTTGGTGATAACAAAAGGAAAAGCTAACTATTTTGAAATTTATATTAAAAAGTGAGAACCACAATCTTCATAACATTAAAAAGCTGATGAATCACAAGAATGTTCAAGCAATAATGTAATTGCTTATTTAAAACCATGCTATTTATTTTGTTTTAGTTGTTTCATAAATCATGCTTTATTGTATCCACAAGAATTATGCTGACCAGAAAGTTCCCTTATTGGCTGCTATATATTGAAATTACTTTCCGATCCACAAGCAACAACTGCCTTAATCACCTATCCCTTTTTAAAATGGAAACAGAGATTTATTAGACAAAGTTTAGCCTTGGGGAAACTCTGGTCATAGAAAAGTAGGGTACACCAGCAAGATTGTATAGGGAAAAAACCATACATACATTCATGTATGAGACCTTTCACTGAAGGAGGAAATGGAAGAACAAAGAGCTCAGTGTAAAGATGCACAATAGAAACTGAGGCATGAAGTATGAACTAGGAAAAGAATGAAAGATTCCTGCATTATTGGAACAGAAGTCCCTGAAAAATAAAATGTAATAGCAGAAAATTTATGTTAGAATGAATTTAAATTCTACACAATTTAGAAGATTTGTATCTCATCTGCTTTGGTGTTCACCTATATAGTCAAAGTGCTGCTATCCTGATTACACTTTTTTGATTTATAGAAGTAGCATGTTCTTACACAAGCATCATTTTCATCTTTTATGATTATTTCCAGAGAAAAACAGTGTCATGTTCTGCTTCCAGTTTAATAATATAACTTAATTTATTTTAGTGGCACTTACATGGATTTACATCAGTGTAACTTAAGGGACAATCTCATCCAAAATATGATAACTTTTCCTTTTTAATCCCAAACAACCACAGAGGACTGTCATCTCAAGCTTGTAAGCAATTTCTTTCCTCATAATAAGTTCATGCTGGCTCATTTCCATGGTAACCTCCTTTTCAACAGTGATGAGTTCTGTATTTGTATTTTCTTCTCTTGGCATTTTCAATAGATGTTTGAGACTTGCCAAATGTGTGGCAAGAGCCTCATGGATACAAAAGTGCTACTCTGATACTTACCTACGTGAAAGATTGTTTCATCACAGCTGATTTAGTTCTATGCTTCTTTGATGGACTAAATTATTTTCTACACTCCAAATAATTATAAAGCAACTTCTTAATACCATTTTTCTTTTTTCCCAAATATTTGTTTAAGCAGCCTCAATCTATTGTGCCATTTTGGAAGCTGCTAAATTCTTCTTACATATGAACTCTTTACAAAATTTATGTAGTTTATCTAAGAGTGGTGCTACACTTTTCAAGAATATGTTACTACTGTGGAAATCAGGATTGAATGTTTTCTATATTTGTTTCTTGTTTCGTGGAACCTGGTGTAGTTCTGTCTACAGACTGAAACCCTTATCTCATAAGAAATCAGTAGCAAAAATGTCCTGAGCTCAACTAACATCAAGATTCTACTCTCAAATTCACAGTAATTTAGGGAGAACTATATATTCCATTTTCAGAGATTCCTTTTTCAATCATAACGTGACCTTAACAATAGACAATCTTCCAAATTGTATAAAATTTGATTTATTCCAACATTGTTCTTCATTCTCTTTAATCTGTACGAGAAAAATCAAGTCATTATTACATAGTGTATACAGCTCTGACAGACATATCTCTCAGCTAGTTATATCTGAAGTAGTCGCACTTAACTCTTTTCATATTGTTTCAAAGAAATAGGCATTTTTAGAACATGGATTGTCTGACTCATTTAAATGTTTAGCCTGGAGGGCAAAGGGGTTAATTGTGCTCTATAAGGCTCTGCCTCTCCATTACCTATAAAGTAGTCTGACAGACTCATTCTCTCTCTACAAAGTGAGACCAATGAGTCATTTGTTCACATGATATTCACTCGTCAAAAATCCTGGCAAGACAATGTTATTACTTGGCTTCAGTCAAATAAATTAGGCAAGGGACCTAGTCATTAATAGTCCTGTAATGGCTTACATCTTCCTTTAAAAAAAAAAAAAAAAAAAGCCTTTGAAATGACTTGGTGTGAACAGGAGTTTTCATGCTACATTCCTTTTACTTGCTCACCCATTTGTTACGCTATGGTTAAAAGTTTTTGCTAAAGGGAACAAATGAATTGGGCTCAATTGCGAGTTATGGGCAATAATCAGAGGAAGTGAAGAGGAAGCTGTTGAAAAAAGGGAAAAAAGATCCTTGGTTAGAGGTTCTTGTCTGGCTCTGTTCAAAGGATAAGTCCCTTTGAGATTAGTGGCATAGAAGCTGTAGTTTGGTGACATGACGTCAAGGCTTTCAGTTCTGCAAGTCACTGACTCATCATAACAGCTTGCTTGCTAAGCTGGTGTCAAGAATAAGATTGTGGGAGGTTACTGGTAGAGCATTTATAACTCTTTTGGAAAAGGCTCAGCCACATATCTTTTCATTATATTACTGGATAAAATATCTGTTATTTCCTTAGTGTCAAAGTATAGTAAGATTTTCTGGCTCAGATTTCTAGTTTACTGGGCTGATGTAAAACAACGGCTACCTATTACTGACTGCTTGTTTGGTTTGTTTGTTGCTTTTTTCTCCCTCAAAATCAGAAAGCAATGTGAATGTATATTATTATCATCAGGGTAAGGACATATTAGTGATAGTATAAGAGCAGTGGATCTAACAAGGGTGATGTGATCTTACTGCTATGCTGTTGAAACAGTCCAAGAAACATTTGTCTATTACAAATTGAGACAGCCAGTGAGAAAAAAATAACGGCTGTTGATGAAAAAACAGGAGCAGAAAGGTATTTCTGAATGAAAATTAAGTAACCAAGTATCTTACTTTCTCTTTTTCTTGAGAAATTAAAGAAAGTAAATTAACTTCTATCTGCTCCATTGTGTCCTCCCAGTATGCAGCTTGCTTTGTTAACATTGAGAGCACTCTTTCAGCTCATATTCCACCTGCTATCTACTTTAACTCCCCTAGGTCCTCTTCAGCAGGGCTGCTGCTCAGCCAGTTAGTTACTTCTCTCTTCCTGTACTGTATACAAAGCCCTTGTTTTCTTGATGCTTATGATACTTACAATACCATAACAGCTTCCACAATACATTTCTTCTCTGTAATCTCAGTCATCTGCCTTTGTGCTTGTGCGTAGCTACATCTTTGTATTCTTTCCTCTCTAATCTCTTATTTCATCTTCCTAAAACAAAAATTATAGACAGAATGACCTCAGTTATGGCAATTATTCTGATCAGTTCTCTGTCTACACTTTGCCATTTGTATCATACTAGATTCTTCTCCTGTTAAAATAAAATACTTTTTTTTCAAACTTGGTGAATGAAATGACATTAATGCCAAAGCTATTGTCAATTCTATCTGAATTTACCATTTATTGCTTCATCAAAGTACAAGAAAATTGGCTGTAAGTAAAATGTTTTGTTCTCCTCTTGTACTGCTTCTTGCACTGAATATCCCCATTCAACTAAGAGAAAAGATTTTTTCTAATAGCCCCACATCCTTTTTTAAACATTTTTCTTGGGTTAAAACCCAGATTCCCCCAGACTTAAGGAACAAGTTTCCAACTCTAAAAAATTAATGAACAGAATATAGGTATCTGCTCTTGTGAGACCCCACCTGGAGTACTGTGTCCAGTTTTGGAGTCCTCAACACAGGAAGGACATGGATGTGTTGGAACAGGTCCAGCAGAGGGCCACAAAAATGATCAGAGGGCTGGAACACCTCTCCTATGAGGACAGGCTGAGAGAGCTGGGGTTGTTCAGCCTGGAGAAGAGAAAGCTCCAGGGACACCTTATAGCAGCTTTCCAGTATCTGAAGGGAGCTGACAGGAGAGCTGGAGAGGGACTCTTTTTTAGGGAGTTTAGAGATAGGATGAGGAGTAATGGTTTTAAATTGAAAGAGGGGAGATTTAGATTAGATATTAGGAAGAAATTCTTTACTGTGAGGGTGGTGAGGCACTGGAACAGGCTGCTCAGGGAAGTTGTGGATGCCCCATCCCTGGAAGTGTTCAAGGCCAGGCTGGATGGGGCTTTGAGCAAGATCTCCATGCCCATAGTAGGGGGGTTGGAATGATCTTTAAGGTCCCTTCCAACTCTAACAATTCTATGATTCTACGAAATGTTATCAAACAACAAAAAAATAAAAGTCACCAACTTCACTGTTCTTTACAATTGCCAGTAGTTAGCATAGCTATTTATTTCAAGATTGTCTTTAATGACAGGACAATATCCCAAGAACCTTCTCCCATTTTTACTCCAGAAGGTCACAACTGCATTATTAGAAGTAGATAGTCCTAAAAGATAGTCCTCAAAATATACAGTAATCTTCAAGAAATAAAAAAATACATCAATAGAATGGATCTTAAACACCCTTTGCAACAGGTTGCTGTTCAGATCTATTTTATTACTGTCAATGACAATTCTTCATAAAAGATGTGTTGTAGCAATTACTTTAACCTGTAGTGTATTGTTTCCTTCTCCTATTGCCAGGAAAATGGTATCTCTTTGCTTTATTGTTATGTTTCAGATTTTCTTTGAATATGCATCTTTATTCAGGGTCCCACCAACACTTCCTATTGTAAATCATAACTGCTGAACTGCTGTCTGAGAGGAGACAATAGTTTTGGCCCACTGTTAAGAGATTTGCTGTATGCTAATGGTTAACATTGCATTTACCAGCATAAGTCAAGGATGTGTCTTCTCATGTCTTTTTTATGCCTTTCTGAACATTAGATTTGCTAAAAAGTTTTGTTCTATCAGTAATAGTGGTGGGGTTTTTCTAGCTAAACCTGTGAAAATTATTTCAGAAACCAAAAATGAGTAGTTCACTCTGTTGAAAAACTAGCATCTTGGAACAAGAGGTTATTCCACTTATAATAAAATTCATAAAGGAAAAATCTTTGTGAGCACCTGTATTTAAACTTACCATTCCTTTACAGAAGAATTTGGTCATAGTGGTAACTGGGCATTATGTGAGAGACTTTTAACACTCTGAGGAAATTTGCTGAGGAGAGGGAGAAAGTAGGGAACCAGCCAAGTGTATTCCTCAGAGAAAGGCTAAACCCTCCAATTGGAGAATAAAAGCATAGAATAGAATATAGGTCTGTTAGAAGAAGCAGGTGGGGACAGAAGATGTTCTTATGAAAGACATGTTTTTGCAAAGAAACATCATTCACTATTTTTTATACACTGAGTGAGAATGATTTATGAGCATCTCATTGTGGATACGCACATTAATACAGTATCCTAAGGTCATTTATAGTTGGTGAAAAAGATACCGGCATTCCTTCTGTACAGTTTGTTTCATAGTATGTAGAAATAAAACCAGTTCAGATAATTCACACTCTGAGTGTGGAATACTGAGCTTTTGTGGTTTATTTTTTGCTTTTCAGTAGAAAAACAATCTATAAATAGCATCAGATTTCAAACAGGTTATTAGAGCTGAAGATCTGACTCATTGAGAGTTTTATTTTTCTCTCAGTGGCGTGAGTTAACCCTAGTTGGCAGCTAAGTCTCCACGCAGTTGCTCACTCATCTCACAGTGGGATGGCAGAGAGAACTGGAGTGGCAAAACAAAAAAAACTCTTGGGTTGGGATAAAGACACTTTAATAGGTAAAGCAAAGATGTATGTGTGCATGAGCAGAGGAAAATAAATGCAGTCCCTATATCCCATCAACAGTCAGATGTTTAGCCATTTCTTGAAAAGCAGTGTGCCAGCATGCATAATGGCTACTTGGGAAGACAAATGCCATCACCACAAGTGTCCCATGCTTCCTCCTTCCCCAGCTTTTATCGCTGAACAACCTGTCCTATGGTATGGGACATCCCTTTGGCCTGTTGAGATCAGCTATCCCCTACCAACTTCTTGTGAACTCCCAGACCTCTTGCTGGTGGGACAGCTTGGGAAAAAGATGCTGTGCAGACTCTGTTCAGCAACAGCTAAAACACTGATATGTTTTCAATAGGGTTTTCCACAAATCAAACCAGCACCCATGCAGGCCACTATTACGAAAATTCGCTGTATCCCAGCCAGCCCCAGGACACTATGTACATATGTGACACTAGAATTGTACTTTAGAATATAGAGCAAGGAAAAATTCTTTATATGATTAATTTATATGATAATCACGTACAGTACAGAGAGTAAGAACAAAATTACTAGTTTAAATATTTGGAAAAAAAAATTTTAAACATCAAATGGTGAATTTCAAAACCTAGAAAAGATTTGTACCAATAAGCAGAGGATTAAGGTCTCAAGGAGCACATAATAGACTTTGAGTGTATCATGCACAGTTAGATGAACTATGAAATAAAAAGTGAAGAAAAGTCACAGAATGCAAGATTATGAAACTTCAGCAACATAATGACACTAAGAAAAAGTTTAATTCATTATGAAAGCTCCATTCACATACTGATGACATCTTCCATGGGAGAAATTTTCACAAAGTTGTTCCCAGGGATAAGTCTGTATGAATTCAAGTTTGTGAGGAAATACATATTCTTAAAAGTATTTAGATTGTAATCCAAATTATATCCCAAAAGACATACAGGTATAGTGCTGTTTCTGATATAATTTACATATCTTGGATACCTTTTAAGTGTTTAGATATATTAGCAGAGAAGCAAAGTAAGAGAATTTGTAGTGTATGGGTAGCGACTGTGCTTTGGTGGAAGTCAGTTTTCATTTTGGCCAGAAACATGCCTTTAAGGATAGATTTGCAATGAAGAGAGAATTTCAAAGTAGAAGTTTTGAATTAAGGAACCCCAAACCTTCCAAATTTAGTCACCCAAATTATGTGGTGAGAGTCTGAGCTATGTCACATATAGTAGAAGTACTACGTCTGCAAATCAGCCATATTAACTTAGTCTGGACTACTTTAAAAATCATTAATTAGTGAATCGGCAGTTGTGAAGTATTCTTATGTTTCTACAAAAAAAAGACTGTGGAGAGAAGCAAAAGAGGAAAATATTGCAGTTCTAACAAGGCAACATACAATTGTTGTCAAGGAAACAACATTTTCTTGTTGCTATAGTGATATTATATAGGACACATGTTAACATGAATAAACGTAAAAAGAAAAATTACTTTGCAGACAGAATTCTTATAATAGTATAAAATACAGAGACAAATAGAAAAGAGATGGGTTAGAATAAAAAACTCTGGAGCCCTTCACACTTCAGCTACTTTTATGATAGAAGTACTTTGTGCCTGCTTTGCTCTACAAGTTCTAGACAATGAAAAATCTGCAAAAAGCATTAAAACCAAAAATTATTATTTTCTTTTGATATTTTTTAATCTAAATATAATGTTTTAGGCTTGAAGTTTATTTACCACCACCCACACCATCCTACCATACAAAAAGGAGGTCAGTTTTTCCTCTCTCTTCTAGCAATATAAATCTTTACAGTCTGCTTTATTGACTTGCTTCCATGCTCATAATCATTGTTTGCCAGTAAAACAAGACGACTGTGTTTTTCTGAAAGACACATGCTGTGAGCAGGTGTTGATCCTGCTGGGGAAAGAATTAAATATCATTTATGACAGTCATGCACATGAGCTGTTATTACCTTATTTTGTTATAAAGAGGGCAATAGTGACTTGTCTGGCAGAGAAACCAGACAACTGGTTTGATAGGCCTCAAGGAGAAACTCTTTGGATTAGACAAATATCAGAACATGATTTCTCTGAAATTAATGTTGTAAAAGAGTTCATTATCTAGTGTGAGATCTGCTAAATTACTCTACATAAAGAATCTCCTGGCAACACCTAATAGGATGTAATAGATGTAGTCTGGGTATGGAAAGAATAATATAGGTATATTAATCTAGTTACAAACAGCAGTGAGTTTTAGGTGTCTTCAGGTTAAGATGGCCTTAACTGTGTGTACATTCAAATTCTCTTTCTTTGATTCAAGGGCCCAATTTTTAGCCAGCATCTACCGGTCTTTGTAGAGAGACTTCTTAGCAGAGAGGTCTCATGTTTGCTGTATTGTACAGCTGACAGCGTCCTTTAGTGTTTGATACACATCCCGTATTGGCTTCTGCATTGTGTGGAGTTTTGACTGAAAGGAAGTTGACTGCCATTGAACAGGTATCAATTTCCATGCCCTGACAAGCCTATAACCAGTGGATTGTCTTTGAAGACATAAATCAAGAAAAGGGAATTCTAGTCCATGCTTTGCAAGAATTTAGTGGCTGCCATAGCTTCTAGATGAATTCTCACCATTTCAGAAGGGGAAAAAGAGCTGCTATTGGCACACTGGAATGTACTATGACTTCATGATGTGCCTGTAGAATTTACTATGACTTGTCTGGCTAGTGCCTTTATCTGTTTTTGTAAGTTGTGTGGGGAACTTTAAAAGTTATGAAAATATCTTTTTGCCTCAAGCAACTTATGTTAATGTATATGCATTGATTTCTAATAATTGATTTATCCTCAAAATCTTTGATTTAATATCTTTGTAACTGATTAAAACCAAGACAGTAAATTTAATAGCTCCAGACTTTGTAAAAGATATTTTGAATACCAATCTTACATTGGATATGAGTGTTGCTGCCTTTACAGGAATCATGGGCTATTGCAGCCAGTTGTAAAAATAAACATTTTAATAACTTTCTGTAAGTACAAAAACCATTTCCACAAATGCACAAGGTTCACAATAAAAGTTGATAAACTTAAGGAATTCACTGTTTTAGGTACAAAATGAATGTGTAGTTTTTCTGCAAGTAAATTAAAGAAAATTATAACCTAAATATATCTTTGTAGTCTAGCCAGAGAAACGTAGATGCTTGGGGAGTTTCAACAGGATTGTTCTGAAAGTTGAAGCTAAACTATTTCTGTTGTATCTTTTCAGAAATTTTTAAGTTTTTCAGGATGTCATTATTTCAGGAAATTGAGATGATTATATATATATCTATATATATATAGAAAAGACATACATATCCATGACATACATATATACACAGACATAATTCAGCAGAATTATCAGCATAATTATTAACATCCAGAAGGACCTGGACAGGCTGGAGAGGTGGGCCCAGGTGAACCTCATGAGGTTCAACAAGAACAAGTGCAAGGTTCTGCACCTGGGCCAGAACAATCCTCGCCATCAGTACAGACTAGGGGCTGAAGTATTAGAAAGCATCTCTGAGGAAAGGGACTTGGGGGTGCTGGTGGATGAGAAGCTGGACACGAGCAGGCAGTGTGTGCTTGCATCCCAGAAGGCCAATCACATCCTGGGCTGCATCAAAAGACACTTTGCTAGCAGGTCCAGAGAGGTGATTCTGCCACTTTGCTCTGCTCTGGTGAGACCTCACCTGGAGTACTGTGTGCAGGTCTGGAGCCCTCAATATAGGAAAGATATGGACCTGATGAAGCAGGTCCAGAGGAGGGCTATGAGGATGATCAGGGGGTTGGAGCACCTCCACTACAAGGACAGGCTGAGGGAGCTGGGGTTGTTCAGCCTGGAGAAGAGGAGGCTCCGGGGAGACCTAATAGCAGCCTTCCAGTACCTGAAGGGGGCCTACAAGAAGGCCGGGGAGGGCCTGTTTAAAAGGCCTGTAGTGATAGGACGAGGGGCAATGGCTTTAAGCTGGAAGGAAGCAGATTTAGATCGGAGATTAGGAGAAAGTTCTTTACTGTGAGGGTGGTGGAGCACTGGAACAGGTTGCCCAGGGACGTGGTTGAGGCCCCATCCCTGGACATATTCAAGGTGAGGCTCAATGAGGCCCTGGGCAACCTGGTCTAGTTAGGGGTGTCCCTTTTGACTGCAGGGAGGTTGGACTAGATGACCTTTGGAGGTCCCTTCCAGCCTGGACAATTCTATGATTCTATGAATTATACACAATTGTCATAAATATCACTTGTAGAATTCACAGCTTTTAAGGCATTTAAAGAGAGCAAAGTTTTCATGTCACTAATATAGCTACAGTGACTAGAGGAAATTCAAGGCAGTTATTTGGCCTCATCTCTGGTTAAACTAGGTAACCTGGCATACAGCCTTGTCTTTTCCCTTTTCATCAGAGAAGGTGAGACAATTCAATTTCTGTTTTAATGCCTTTACTGGCAAGATAAGACAAATGAATGGCATTAACAGTAATGTATGTAATACTATTGCTCAAATCTGTCTACTACAACCCTCTCTGTGATAATGGGGTGCTGTAGATGGGTCTCCTGAGTTTTTTTTCCTTTCTGAGTTCACAATGGTTTCACAATTTCTGAGGTACTTAATAACAAGAATACCCACTTCAGATTTTTTATTAAGGAGACCCATTTTATGCTCTTGTCTATTCTAATTACTATTAGGCTTTTATATATATATATATATATATATATGTATATGTATATGTATATATATATATTTATATATATAAAACCAGAAGTCAACAGCTGTAGGAAAAAAAATAATCTTTTATTCAAGTATAGTATTCTATGTTTGATAACACTGTTGTGATATCCATTTGTACAGGACAAGATCAGAATAAACATGGTTTCTCTCAAAATTCAGCTAGTTCATTATTAGGTATCAAAGTATAGAGCTATATACTAATGGTTACAAATCCTGCATTCACTACTACAGATGAATAATATCTAGGGTCTTTACCATCAAGATATGTTCGGAAATAGCAGAATAACTCAGTGAGGAGTTAAAGAGGTTTACGGTTTGAAGGCTTGCTGAAAATAATACCTCCTTTTGAAAAAGCAATCCCATGGGAAGTAGCTTTACTGCTCTTTAAACATAAAATTAACATCCCATCACATCTTTTGTCAGAGTTATAGGGTTTTAGCGCTACTGCTGCCTCGCATTTCCAGATGGAGTATGTCTGCGAACAGTTACTATTGCCTGTCCTGAAACATATATAATGAAAGTTTAAGCAGAGTAGATGGCTGATATTGTTGTTGACTATATGGCACTCAAAATGCAGTATGTTAAATACAATGTATATTAAGCTTCAATACATTCAGTTCCATGTTATCTGTATTCTTTTACCTTCTGTGGGAAGACAAGTGAAAATGCACAGTGCTTAACAAGCTATAACGCATGACAACAATTACCCTTTTCTTTCACTAAGAGACATCATACAGTTTCAGCAATCTGTAAGGATTTCGTAACTATTTCTAAATGAAGTATACAAGATATCATCCAGAATGGAAGATATGGTATAATGTAATATGCTTCTCCTTAAAATTTGTGAATTACAGAAGTGTAGCAGATCACCCAGATGGTGAGCAAACAAAGCAACAACTGATATCATGAAGTCAAAAGAGTGCAAGCAGAAGTTCCCCTGACAGAAATAGGACTGGGAATGGTTCCAAGTCACTGCACAGAGTACTGTGAGAATTATTACCTGATCCTTTGGTAGTGGCATGTATGTGCATACTATGTAAAGTGCACATGGATTTTAGAGACAAAAAGCTGCATTTCAAGATCATGAGGCCTCAGAAAGGAACCTCATGAGGAACTCAGAAAGACAGAGAAAAGTTGATGAACATCACCTTTGGGGATATCTTTCAACTGCTAAGAAAGCTGCCTCAGTGCTGCTGAGAAATAGAAAAGCAAACATGTTTGTAAGAGACATTGTATAATGTTTCAATTTACAAACCAGCACTTCCAGCCTCATGACAGCAAGAAACTGAACTTATGTAAATGGAAATGACCTTTGGATTAAGAACTAATAGAAAACTATGAAAGTATTTGCATTGGAGAGATGACAAATGAGAAGCAGCTATCTTATTGTCTCTTCAGTGCTAGAACAAGGGGCGTTAAATGAAACTGAAGATGGAAAGCTGAAAAAAAACCCAACAACCAACTTTTACTCCATTTTTTCTCATACTGTCATTTCTGTCTCATAAAATTAAACAGTGGTGCATGTAATCTGTTTCTCTCCCTCTGTACACTAAATGTACAGAGAATTCCTCACTGGTCTCAGGAAAATAATCTGAAATAATTATATTTGTATCAGATACACTGAATTTACATAGCTCATTTTTTCCAAGAATCTCAATGTCACTATCAGATAAATAGAAATGGTTATGTTAATTAAAACCATAGGGAAAATGAGTCATAGAGGGCCTTTGGATCAAAGAAATTTTATAAGCAGCTGGGCATAATTTCCCTTGTCACCCATTGTACCTTTAAGCATTGAAACAGAAAACGTCTTTAACAATTGCATACAAATTATCAACAGAATTAAATTACAGTTTTAAGCGCCTGGATTTCCTCCACATGAATTTAGGAATTTTAATGAGATATCAGTTAGACAGTGACTCCTCAGAGTTCACATTGTACTCAATGGAAAGAGATGAGCATTCCCAAAACCATCTTGTCATGGTGTATGTTTCTCTCCTTTGACTTTAAACAGTTAAGTTTGCAAAATTCATAGAATGAACCCAGACTTTAGTCTTGATTTAAAAAAACTGATTTATCCTCTTTCAATAAGTATGATTACAGACAAATTTTCCAGTTGAATGGTATGAAGGAAAATATAGTATCCTTTTTTCCACTTTTTTTGTCAGTAAGGCAAAATGTTACACCAGTCTTCTAAATTTCCCAGATGCCCACATACCAAACTGCAAAGATAAGGGAAACAGCATTCCAATATGTAATTTACTTCCCAATGAGCAAAATTTTTGCCATCAGTGCAGGCAATTATGTAAAAATATTTCTAACAGGCATCTTGAATGTTATCATAAGAGTATGAAACTGAGCTTGTTACAAGATATGAGTAAATCTCACAATAAAACTGAATTTAAATTCTAGTTTAGTGTTTGAACTACTTTGGCACATTACCTACTACTTTGGTTTTAATTATTTTTTTTTTTAAATGGAATTTGTGGGATGTGATTTAGAGCTAAGAAAAAAGTTGTGTGATGTAAATGAGCCTATAAGCATAAGCAGCACTAAGGAAAACATAGTCTCTCATTTCAAGCTCTTACAGAAGCCAAGTTCAATTGCCTAAGCAGACCTTAAAACAACTCTTTTTTTTTTTTTTTTTTTTTTTCCTTTAATGCAGGGGAAACAGTCTGTCTCTACAATGAGGTCCCCTTTCTGTCCAAGAACAGGAGATGCAGGTCAGAG